>NW_027309971.1:0-300000 GCF_047496795.1 Chiloscyllium punctatum
TGTGTGTTTGTGTGGACACGTGTGCGTGTGGACGCGTGTGTGTGGACATGTGTGTGTGTGTGAAAAGGTGTTTGTGTGTGTGAACAGGTGTGTATGTGAACATGTGTGTGTGTGTATGAACACGTGTGTGTGTGTGAACATGTGTGTGTGTTTGTTTGAACACGTGTGTGTGTGAACACGTGTGTGTGTGGCAACACGCGTGTGTGTGTGTGAACACGTGTGTGTGTGAACGTGTGTGTGCGTTTGTGTGTGCACACGTGTGTGTGTGTGAACGTGTGTGTGTGTGAACGTGTGTGTGTATGTGAACGTGTTTGTGTGAACAGGTGTGTGTGTGAACACGTGTGTGTGAACAGGTGTGTGTGTGAACACGTGTGTGTGTGAACAGGTGTGTGTGCGTGAACACGTGTGTGTGAACAGGTGTGTGTGTGTGTGTGTGAACACGTGAGTGGGTGAACAGGTGTGTGTGTGTGAGAACAGGTGTGTGTGTGTCTGTGTGTGAACACGTGTGTGTGTGCGTGAACACGTGTGTGTGTGTAAGAGAACAGGTGTGTGTGTGTGTGAACACGTGTGTGTGTGTGAACGTGTGTGTGTGTGAACGTGTGTGTGTGAACACGTGTGTGTGTGCGTGAGTGTGAACACGTGTGTGTGCGTGTGTGTGAACATGTGTGTGCGATCGTGTGTTTGTGTGTGAACACGTGTGTGAGTGTGTGTGAACACGTGTGTGAGTGTGGGTGAACACGAGTGTGTGTGCACGCTTGTGTGCGTGTGAACGTGTATGTGTGTGTACACGTGTGTGTATGTAAATGTGTGTGTGTGAACAGGTGTGTGTGTATGTGAACACGTGTGTGTGTGAACAGGTGTGTGTGTGAACAGGTGTGTGTGTGAACACGTGTGTGTGTGAACAGGTGTGTGTGTGTGAACACGTGTGTGTGTGTGAACAGGTGTGTGTGTGTGAATGTGTGTGTGAACAGGTGTGTGTGTGAATATGTGTGTGTGTGTGAACAGGTGTTTGTGTGTGAACATGTGTGTGTGTGTGAACACGTGTCTTTGTGAACACGTGTGTGTGTGTGAACAGGTGTGTGTGAGTGTGAACATGTGTGTGTTTTAACAGGTGTGTGCGTAAACAGGTGTGTGTTAACACGTGTGTGTGAACCCGTGTGTGTGTGAACACGTGTGTGTATGTATGTGAACACGTGTGTGTGTGTGAACACGTTTGTGTGTGTGAACACGTGTGTGTATGTGTGTGAACACGTGTGTGTGTGTGAACACACGTGTGTGTGTGAACACGTGTGTGTGTGTGAGAACAGGTGTGTGTGTGAACAGGTGTGTGTGTGTGAGAACACGTGTGTGTGTGTGAACAGGTGTGTCTGTGTGAACACGTGTGTGTGTGAACACGTGTGTTTGTGTGATCACGTGTGTGTGAACAGGTGTGTGTGTATGTGAACACGTGTGTGTGTGAACACGTGTGTGTCAGAACACGTGTGTGTGTGAACACGTGTATGTGTGTGAACACGTGTGTGTGAACACATGTGTGTTTGTGTGAACACGTGTGTGTGTGTGAACACGTGTGTGTGTGAACACTAGTGTGTGTGTGAACACGTGTGTGTGTGTGAGAACACGTGTGTGTGTGTGAACAGGTGTGTGTGTTACAACGTGTGTGTGTGTGTGTGAACAGGTGTGTGTGTGAACAGGTGTGTGTGAGTGTGAACACGTGTGTGTTTTAACAGGTGTGTGCGTGAACAGGTGTGTGTGTGAACACGTGTGTGTGAAAAGGTGTGTGTGTGACCAGGTGTTTGTGTGTGAACACGCGTGTGTGTGTGAACACGTGTGTGTGTGTGAACACGTCTGTGTGTGTGTATGTGAAGACGTGTGTGTGTGAACACGTGTGTGTGTGAACAGGTGTGTGTGAAAAGGTGTGTGTGTGACCAGGTGTTTGTGTGTGAACAGGTGTGTGTGTGTGAACACGTCTGTGTGTGTGTGTGAACAGGTGTTTGTGCGTGAACAGGTGTTTGTGTGCGTGTGTGTGAACACGTGTGTGTGTGTGTGAGAACAGGTGTGTGTGTGTGAACAGGTGTGTGTGTGTGAACACGTGTGTGTGTGTGAACGTGTGTGTGTGTGAACACGTGTGTGTGTGTGAACACGTGTGTGTGTTTGTGTGTGAAAACGTGTGTGTGTGAACACTTGTGTGTGTGTGAACACGTGTGTGTGTGTGTGTGAACAGGTGTGTGTGTGTGTGAACACGTGTGTGTGTGAGTGTACAGGTGTGTGTGTGAACACTTGTGTGTGTGTGTGAACAGGTGTGTGTGTGAACAGGTGTGTGTGTGAACAGGTGTGTGTGTGTGAGAGAACAGGTGTGTGTGTGTCAACAGGTGTGTGTGTGAGAACACGTGTGTGTGTGTGAGAACACGTGTGTGTATGTGAACAGGTGTGAGTGTGTGTGAACAGGTGTGTGTGTGTGTGAACACGTGTGTGTGTGTGAACAGGTGTGTGTGTGAACATGTGTATGTTTGAACAGGTGTGTGTGTGAACGGATGTGTGTGTGTGAACAGATGTGTGTGTGTGAACACGTGTGTGTGTGAACGTGTGTGTGTGAATAAGGGTGTGTGTGTGTGAACACGTGTGTGTGTGAGTGAACACGTGTGTGTGTGAACACGTGTGTGTGTGTGTTAACACGTGTGTGTGTGAACACGTGTGCGTGTGAACACGTGTGTGTGTGAAAACGTGTGTGTGTGAACAGGTGTGTGTGTGAACACGTGTGTGTGAGTGAACACGTGTGTGTGTGTGGACACGTGTGTGTGTTTGTGTGGACACGTGTGCGTGTGGACGCGTGTGTGTGGACATGTGTGTGTGTGTGAAAAGGTGTTTGTGTGTGTGAACAGGTGTGTATGCGAACATGTGTGTGTGTGTGAACACGTGTGTGTGTGTGAACATGTGTGTGTGTGAACATGTGTGTGTGTGAACACGTGTGTTTGTGAACACGTGTGTGTGTGTGAACAGGTGTGTTTGAGTGAACAGGTGTGTGTGTCTGTGTGTGAAAACGTTTGTGTGTATGGGAACACGTGTGTGTGTGCAGGAGAACACGTGTGTGTGTGTGAGAAAACGTGTGTGTGTGTGAGAACACGTGTGTGTGTGTGAGAACACGTGTGTGTGAGAACACGTGTGTGTGTGTGTGAGAACACGTGTGTGTGTGAACAGGTGTGTGTGTGTGTGAGAACAGGTGTGTGTGTGTGTCTGTGAACAGGTGTGTGTGTGAGAACACGTGTGTGTGTGTGAGAACACGTGTGTGTGTATGTGAACAGGTGTGAGTGTGTGTGAACAGGTGTGTGTGTGTGTGAACACGTGTGTGTGTGTGAACATGTGTGTGTGTGAACATGTGTGTGTTTGAACAGGTGTGTGTGTGAACGGATGTGTGTGTGTGAAGAGATGTGTGTGTGTGAACACGTGTGTGTGTGTGAACGTGTGTGTGTGATTAAGGGTGTGTGTGTGTGAACACGTGTGTGTGTGAGTGAACACGAGTGTGTGTGAACACGTGTGTGTGTGTTAACACGTGTGTGTTGGTGAACATGTGTGTGTGTGAACAGGTGTGTGTGCGTGAACAGGTGTGAGTGTCTGTGTGAGAACACGGGTGTGTGTGTGAGAACATGTGTGTGTGAGAACGCGCGTGTGTGTGTGAGAACACGTGTGTGTGTGTGAACAGTTGTGTGTGTGTTTGAACAGGTGTGTGTGTGTGTGAACACGTGTGTGTGTGAACAGGTGTGTGTGTGAACATGTGTGTGTGTGTGAACACGTGTGTGTGTGTGAGAACACGTGTGTGTGTGTGAACAGGTGTGTGTGTGAACACGTGTGTGTGTGTGTGAACACGTGTGTGTGTGTGAACACGTGTGTGTGTGTGTGAACAGGTGTGTGTGGGTGTGTGTGAACAGGTGTGTGTGTGTGAACGTGTGTGTGTGTGAACACATGTGTGTATGTGAACGTGTGTGTGTGAACAGGTGCGTGTGTGAACACGTGTGTGTGTGAACAGGTGTGTGTGTGTTAACAGGTGTGTGTGTGAGTGTGATCACGTGTGTGTGTGAACAGGTGTGTATGTGTATGTGTGAACACGTGTGTGTGTGCGAACAGGTGTGTGTGAGAGAACTGGTGTGTGTGAACACGTGTGTGTGGACTCGTGTGTGTGTGGACAGGTGTCTGTGTATGTGAACAGGTGTGTGTGTGTGAACAGGTGTGTGTGTGTGAACAGGTGTGTGTGTGTCTGTATGTGAACAGGTGTGTGTGTGAACAGGTGTGTGTGTGAACAGGTGTGTGTGTGTGAACAGGTGTGTGTGTCTGTATGTGAACAGGTGTGTGTGTGAACACGTGTGTGTGTATGTGAACAAGTGTGTGTGTGAACGTGTGTGTGTGAGAAAATGTGTGTGGGTGTGTGAACACGTGTGTGTTTGTGAATACGTGTGTATGTGTGAACAGGTGTGTGTGTGTGAACAGGTGTGTGTGTGTGAACACGTGTGCGTGTGTGTGAACAGGTGTGTGTTTGTGAACAGGTGTGTGTGTGAGCAGGTGTGTGTATGTGTGAACAGGTGTGTGTGTGTGAACAGGTGTGTGTGTGTGAACACGTATGTGTGTGAACACGTGTGTGTGTGTGAAATGTTAGTGTGCGTGTGTGTGAACACATGTGTGTGTGAACACGTGTGTGTGAACACGTGTGTGTGTGAACACGTGTGTGTGTGAACACGTGTGTGTGTGAACAGGTGTGTGTGTTAACAGGTGTGTGTGTGAACACGTGTGTGTGAGTGAACACGTGTGTGTGTGTGGACACGTGTGTGTGTTTGTGTGGACATGTGTGCGTGTGGACGCGTGTGTGTGGACATGTGTGTGTGTGTGAACACGTGTGTGTGTGTGAACATGTGTGTGTGTTTGTTTGAACACGTGTGTGTGAACACGTGTGTGTGTGTCAACACGTGTGTGTGTGTGTGAACACGTGTGTGTGTGAACGTGTGTGTGCGTTTGTGTGTGTGTGTGAACAGGTGTGTGTGCGTGAACAGGTGTGTGCCTGTGTCTGAACACGTGTGTGTGTGTATGTGAACACGTGTGTGTGTGTGAACACGTGTGTGTGTGAACACGTGTGTGTGTGAACAGGTGTGTGTGAAAAGGTGTGTGTGTGACCAGGTGTTTGTGTGTGAACACGTGTATGTGTGTGTGAACACGTGTGTGTGTGTGAACATGTGTGTGTGTGCGAACAGGTGTGTGTGCGTGAACAGGTGTGTGTGTCTGTGTGTGAACACGTGTGTGTGAGAACAAGTGTGTGTGTGTGAACACGTGTGTGTGTGTGTGTGTGAGAACAGGTGTGCGTGTGTGAACACGTGTGTGTGTGAACAGGTGTGTTTGTGAACGTGTGTGTGTGTGTCAACGTGTGTGTGTGTGAACACGTGTGTGTGTGCGTGTGTGTGAACACGTGTGTGTTTGTGTGTGAACAAGTGTGTGTGTTTGTGTGTGAAAATGTGTGTGTGTGTGAACACGTGTGTGTGTGTGAACACGTGTGTGTGTGTGTGAACAGGTCTGTGTGTGTGAACACGTGTGTGTGTGAGTGTACAGGTGTGTGTGTGAACACTTGTGTGTGTGTGTGTGTGTGTGAACAGGTGTGTGTGTGAACACGTGTGTGTGTGTGTGAACACGTGTGTGTGTGTGTGTGAACACGTGTGTGTGTGTGAACAGGTGCGTTTGCGTGAACAGGTGTGTGTGTCTGTGTGTGAAAACGTGTGTGTGTATGTGAACACGTGTGTGTGTGCATGAGAACACGTGTGTGTGTGAGAAAACATGTGTGTGTGTGAGAACACGTGTGTGTGTGTGTGAGAACACCTGTGTGTGTGTGAACAGGTCTGTGTGTGTGAACACGTGTGTGTGTGTGAACACGTGTGTGTGTGTGAACACGTGTGTGTGTGTGAACAGGTGCGTTTGCGTGAACAGGTGTGTGTGTCTGTGTGTGAAAACGTGTGTGTGTATGTGAACACGTGTGTGTGTGAGAAAACGTGTGTGTGTGTGAGAACACGTGTGTGTGTGTGAGAACACGTGTGTGTGAGAACACGTGCGTGTGTGTGAGAACACGTGTGTGTGTGTGTGAGAACAGGTGTGTGTGTGTGTGAACAGGTGTGTGTGTGAGAACACGTTTGTGTGTGTGTGAGAACACGTGTGTGTGAATGTGAACAGGTGTGAGTGTGTGTGAACAGGTGTGTGTGTGTGTGTACACGTGTGTGTGTGTGAACAGGTGTGTGTGTGTGAACATGTGTGGGTGTGTGAACAGGAGTGTGTGAACAGGTATGTGTGTGTGAACAGATGTGCGTGTGTGAACATGTGTGTGTGTGAACGTGTGTGTGTGAATAAGGGTGTGTGTGCGTGAACACGTGTGTGTGTGAGTGAACACATGTGTGTGTGAACACGTGTGTGTGTGTTAACACGTGTGTGTTGGTGAACATGTGTGTGTGTGAACAGGTGTGTGTGCGTGAACAGGTGTGTGTGTCTGTGTGAGAACATGCGTGTGTGTGTGAGAACACGTGTGTGTGTGTGAACACGTGTGTGTGTGAACACGTGTGTGTGTGTGTGAACGTGTGTGTGTGTGAACACGTATGTGTGTGTGTGAACAGGTGTGTGTGTGAACATGTGTGTGTGCGTGAACAGGTGTGTGTTTGTGAACACTTGCGTGTGTGTGAGAACACGTGTGTGTGTGAGAAAACGTGTCTGTGTGAGAGAACACGTGTGTGTGTGTGAGAACACGTGTGCGTGAGAACACGTGTGTGTGAGAGAACACATGTGAGAACACGTGTGTGTGTGAACAGGTGTGTGTGTGTGAACAGGTGTGTGTGTGTGTGAGAACACGTGTGTGTGTGTGTGAGACCACGTGTGTGTGCGTGTGTGAACACGTGTGTGTATGAACACGTGTGTGTGTGTGAACCCGTGTGTGTGTGTGAACACGTGTGTGTTGGTGAACATGTGTGTGTGTGTGAACAGGTGTGTGTGCGTGAACAGGTGTGTGTGTCTGTGTGAGAACACGTGTGTGTGTGTCAGAACATGTGTGTGAGAACACGTGTGTGTGTGTGAACAGGTGTGTGTGTGTGAGAAAACGCGCGTGTGTGTGAGAACACGTGTGTGTGTGTGAACAGGTGTGTGTGTGAACAGGTGTGTGTGTGAACACGTGTCTGTGTGAACACGTGTGTGTGTTTGAACACTTGTGTGTGTGTGAACACGTGTGTGTGCGTGTGAACAGGTGTGTGTGTGTGAACACGTGTGTGTGAACAGGTGTGTGTGTGTGTGAACAGGTGTGTGTGTTTGAACACGTGTGTGTGTGTGAACACGTGTGTGTGTGTGTGTGTGAACAGGTGTGTGTGCGTGAACAGTTGTGTGTGTCTGTGTGTGAACACGTGTGTGTGTGTGAGAACAGGTGTGTGTGTGTGAACACCTGTGTGTGTGTGTGTGTGAGAACAGGTGTGTGTGTGTGTGAACACGTGAGTGTGTGAACAGGTGTGTGTGTGTGAACGTGTGTGTGTGTCAACGTGTGTGTGTGTGAACACGTGTGTGTACGTGTGTGTGAACACGTGTGTATGTGTGTGTGAACAAGTGTGTGTGTTTGTGTGTGAAAATGTGTGTGTGTGTGAACAAATGTGTGTGTGTGAACACGTGTGTGTGAACAGGTCTGTGTGTGTGACAACGTGTGTGTGTGTGAGTGTACAGGTGTGTGTGTGAACACTTGTGTGTGTGTGAACAGGTGTGTGTGTGAACAGGTGTGTGTGTGTGAACACGTGTGTGTGTGTGTGTGAACACGTGTGTGTGTGTGAACAGGTGCGTTTGCGTGAACAGGTGTGTGTGTCTGTGTGTGAAAACGTGTGTGTGTATGTGAACACGTGTGTGTGTGCATGAGAACACGTGTTAGTGTGAGAAAATTTGTGTGTGTGTGAGAACACGTGTGTGTGTGTGTGACAACACGTGTGTGTGTGAAAAGGTCTGTGTGTGGGAACACGTGTGTGTGTGTGAGTGTACAGGTGAGTGTGTGATCACTTGTGTGTGTGTGTGAACAGGTGTGAGTGTGAACAGGTGTGTGTGTGAACACGTGTGTGTATGTGTGAACACGTGTGTGTGTGTGTGTGAACACGTGTGTGTGTGTGTGAAAACGTGTGTGTGTGTGAACAGGTGCGTTTGCGTGAACAGGTGTGTGTGTCTGTGTGTGAAAACGTGTGTGTGTGTATGTGAACACGTGTGTGTGTGCATGAGAACACGTGTGTGTGTGTGAGAAAACGTGTGTGTGAGAACACGTGTGTGTATGTGAGAACACGTGTGTGTGAGAACACGTGTGTGTGTGTGAGAACACGTGTGTGTGTGAACAGGTGTGTGTGTGAGAACACGTGTGTTTGTGTGTGAGAACACGTGTGTGTGTATGTGAACAGGTGTGAGTGTGTGTGAACAGGTGTGTGTGTGTGTGTGAACACGTGTGTGTGTGAACAGGTGTGTGTGTGTGAACATGTGTGTGTGTGAACAGGTGTGTGTGTGAACAGGTGTGTGTGTGTGAACCGATGTGTGTGTGTGAACACGTGTGTGTGTGTGTGAACGTTGTGTGAATAAGGGTGTGTGTGTGTGAACACGTGTGTGTGTGAGTGAACACATGTGTGTGTGAACACGTGTGTGTGTGTTAACACGTGTGTGTTGGTGAACATGTGTGTGTGTGAACAGGTGTGTGTGCGTGAACAGGTGTGTGTCTGTGTGAGAACACGTGTGTGTGTGAGAACATGTGTGTGTGAGAACACGCATGTGTGTGTGAGAACACGTGTGTGTGTGAACAGGTGTGTGTGTGTGAACACGTGTGTGTGTGTGAAGAGGTGTGTGTGTGTTTGAGTGTGAACAGGTGTGTGTGTGTGAACAGGTGTGTGTGTGTGAACACGTGTGTGTGTGAACAGGTGTGTGTGGGTGTGTGTGAACAGGTGTGTGTCTGTGAACGTGTGTGTGTGTGAACACGTGTGTGTATGTGAACGTGTGTGTGTGAACAGGTGTGTGTGTGAATACGTGTGTGTGTGAACAGGTGTGTGTGTGTGAACTGGTGTGTGTGTGTGTGTGTGTGTGAACACGTGTGTGTGTGAACAGGTCTGTGTGTGTGTGTGTGTGTGAACACGTGTGTGTGTGTGCGAACAGGTGTGTGTGTGTGAACTGGTGTGTGTGAACACGTGTGTGTTGACACATGTGTGTGTGGACAGGTGTCTGTGTATGTGAACAGGTGTGTGTGTGTGAACAGGTGTGTGTGTCTGAACAGGTGTGTGTGTCTGAACAGGTGTGTGTGTGTGTCTGTATGTGAACAGGTGTGTGTGTGAACACGTGTGTGTGTATGTGAACAAGTGTGTGTGTGAACGTGTGTGTGTGAACACGTGTGTGTGTGTGTGAACACGTGTGAGTGTGAACGCGTGTGTGTGTGAACACGTGTGTGTGTGTGAACTCGTGTGTGTGTGTGAACACATGTGTGTGTGAACAGGTGTGTGTGTGTGTGAACAGGTGTGTGTGCGTGAACAGGTGTGTGTGTCTGTGTGTGAACACTGTGTGTGTGTATGTGAACACGTGTGTGTGTGTGAGAACACGTGTGTGTGTGTGAGAAAACGTGTGTCTGTGTGTGTGAGAACACTTGTGTGTGTGTGAACACGTGTGTGTGTGTGTGTGAACAGGTGTGTGTGTGTGAACACGTGTGTGTGTGTGAACAGGTGTGTGTGTGAACGTGTGTGTGTGTCAACGTGTGTGTGTGTGAGACCACGTGTGTGAGAACACGTGTGTGTGTGTGAGAACACGTGTGTGTGTGTGAGAACACGTGTGTGTGAGAACACGTGTGTGTGTGTGAGAACACGTGTGTGAGAACACGTGTGTGTGTGTGACAACACGTGTGTGTGTGTGTGTGAACAGGTGTGTGTGTGAGAACAGGTGTGTGTGTGTGAACATGTGTGTGTGTGAGAACACGTGTGTGTGTGTGAGAACACGTGTGTGTGTATGTGAACAGGTGTGTGTGTGTGAACACGTGTGTGTGTGAACAGGTGTGTGTGTGAACATGTGTGTGTGTGTGAACAGGTGTGTGTGTGAAGAGGTGTGTGTGTGAACAGATGTGTGTGTGTGAACACGTGTGTGTGTGAACGTGTGTGTGTGAATAAGGGTGTGTGTGTGTGAACACGTGTGTGTGTGAGTGAACATGTGTGTGTGAACACGTGTGTGTGAACACGTGTGTGTGTGTGAACAGGTGTGTGTGCGTGAACAAGTGTGTGTCTGTGTAAGAACACGTGTGTGTGTGAGAGAACATGTGTGTGTGAGAACACGCGTGTGTGTGTGAGAACACGTGTGTGTGTGTGTGAACAGGTGTGTGTGTGAACAGGTGTGTGTGTGTGAACACGTGTGTGTGTGTGAACAGGTGTGTGTGTGAGAACATGTGTGTGTGTGTGAACACGTGTGTGTGTGTGTGAGAACATGTGTGTGTGTGTGAACAGGTGTGTGTGTGAACACGTGTGTGTATGTGTGTTAACACGTGTGTGTGTGTGAACACGTGTGTGTGTGAACAGGTGTGTGTGGGTGTGTGTGAACAGGTGTGTGTGTGAACGTGTGTGTGTGTGTGAACACGTGTGTGTATGTGAACGTGTGTGTGTGAACAGGTGTGTGTGTGAATACGTGTGTGTGTGAACAGGTGTGTGTGTGTGAACAGGTGTGTGTGTGTGTGAACACGTGTGTGTGAGTGCGAACAGCTGTGTGTGTGTGAATTGGTGTGTGTGTGAATACGTGTGTGTGGACTCGTGTGTGTGTGGACAGGTGTCTTTGTATGTGAACAGGTGTGTGTGTGTGAACAGGTGTGTGTGTGTGAACAGGTGTGTGTGTCTGAACAGGTGTGTGTGTGTCTGTATGTGAACAGGTGTGTGTGTGAACACGTGTGTGTATGTGAACAAGTGTGTGTGTGTGAACGTGTGTGTGTGTGAACAAGTGTGTGTGTGTGTGAACACGTGTGTGTGTCGGAACATGTGTGTGTGTGTGTGAACACGTGTGTGTATGTGAACGTGTGTGTGTGAACAGGTGTGTGTGTGAACACGTGTGTGTGTGAACACTTGTGTGTGTGAACACATGTGTGTGTGTGAACACATGCGTGTGTGTGAACACGTGTGTGTTGGTGAACACGTGTGTGTGTGTGTGAACAGGTGTGTGTGCGTGAACAGGTGTGTGTGTCTGTGTGAGAACACGTGTGTGTGAGAACATGTGTGTGTGAGAACACGCGTGTGTGAGAACACGTGTGTGTGCGTGTGTGAACACGTGTGTGTGCGAACACGTGTGTGTGCGTGAACAGGTGTGTGTGTGTGAACACGTGTGTGTGTGAGAACACGTGTGTGTGTGTGTGAGAAAACGTGTGTGTGTGTGAACACGTGTGTGTGTGTGTGTGAACACGTGTGTGTGAGAATACGTGTGTGTGTGAGAACACGTGTGAGAACACGTGTGTGTGTGTGAACAGGTGTGTGTGTGAACAGGTGTCTGTGTGTAAACAGGTGTGTGTGTGTGAGAATATGTGTGTGTGTGAGACCACGTGTATGAGAACACGTGTGTGTGTGTGAACACGTGTGTGTGTGAACAGGTCTGTGTGTGTGAACATGTGTGTGTGTGTGAACAGGTGTGTGTGTGAACAGGTGTGTGTGTGAACAGATGTGTGTGTGTGAACACGTGTGTGTGTGTGAACGTGTGTGTGTGAATAAGGGTGTGTGTGTGTGAACACGTGTGTGTGTGAGTGAACATGTGTGTGTGTGAACACGTGTGTGTGAACATGTGTGTGTGAGTGAACAGGTGTGTGTGCGTGAACAAGTGTGTGTCTGTGTGAGAACACGTGTGTGTGTGTGAGAACATGTGTGTGTGAGAACACGTGTGTGTGTGAGAAGACATGTGTGTGAGAACACGTGTGTGTGTGTGAGAACACGTGTGTGAGAACACGTGTGTGTGTGAACGTGTGTGTGTGTGAACACGTGTGTGTGTGTGTGAACACGTGTGTGTCTGAACACATGTGTGTGTGTGTGAACACGTGTGTGTGAACGTGTGTGTGTTTCTGTGTGTGAACAGGTGTGTGTGTCAACAGGTGTGTTTGTGTGAACACGTGTGTGTGTGTGTGAACGTGTGTGTTTGAACATGTGTGTGTGTGAGAACACATGTGTGTGTGTGAACACGTGTGTGTGTGTGTGAACAGGTGTGTGTGCGTGAACAGGTGTGTGTGTCTGTGTGTGAACACGTGTGTGTGTGTGTGAGAACACGTGTGTGTGTGTGAGAAAACGTGTGTGTGTATGTGAACAAGTGTGTGTGTGTGAACGTGTGTGAACACGTGTGTGTGTGTGAACACGTGTGTGTGTGTGAACGCGCGTGTGTGTGTGTGAACTCGTGTGTGTGTGTGTGTGAACACGTGTGTGTGTGAACAGGTGTGTGTGTGTGTGAACAGTTGTGTGTGTGTGAACAGGTGTGTGTGTGTGAGAACACGTGTGTGTAAGTGTGAGACCACGTGTGTGTGCGTGTGTGAACACGTGTGTGTATGAACACGTGTGTGTGTGTGAACCCGTGTGTGTGTGTGTGAACACGTGTGTGTTGGTGAACATGTGTGTGTGTGTGTGAACAGGTGTGTGTGCGTGATCAGGTGTGTGTGTCTGTGTGAGAACACGTGTGTGTGTGTGAGAACATGTGTGTGAGAACACGCGTGTGTGTGTGAGAACACGTGTGTGTGTGTGTGTGAACAGGTGTGTGTGTGTGAGAAAACGCGCGTGTGTGCGAGAACACGTGTGGGTGTGTGTGAACAGGTGTGTGTGTGAACAGGTGTGTGTGTGTGAACACGTGTGTGTGAACAGGTGTGTGTGTGAACACGTGTGTGTGTGTGAACACTTGTGTGTGTGTGAACACGTGTGTGTGCGTGTGAACAGGTGTGTGTGTGTGAACGTGTGTGTGTTTCTGTGTGTGAACAGGTCTGTGTGTGAACAGATGTGTTTGTGTGAACACGTGTGTGTGTGTGTATGAGAACACGTGTGTGAGTGTGTGTGAACAGGTGTGTGTGTGTGAGAAAACGCGTGTGTGTGTGAGAACACGTGTGGGTGTGTGTGAACAGGTGTGTGTGTGAACAGGTGTGTGTGTGTGAGAACACGTGTGTGTGAACAGGTGTGTGTGTGAACACGTGTGTGTGTGTGAACACTTATGTGTTTGAGAACACGTGTGTGAGAACACGTGTGTGTGTGTGAGAACACGTGTGTGTGTGAGAACACGTGTGTGTGTGAACGTGTGTGTGTGTGAACACGCGTGTGTGTGAACACGTGTGTGTGTGAACACGTGTGTGTGTGTGAACACGTGTGTGTGTGTGAACGTGTGTGTGTTTCTGTGTGTGAACAGGTCTGTGTGTGAACAGATGTGTTTGTGTGAACACGTGTGTGTGTGTGAGAACAGGTGTGTGTGTCTGTGTGTGAACTCGTGTGTGTGTGTGTGAACACGTGTGTGTGTGTGTTGACACGTGTGTGTGTGTCTGTGTGTGAACCCGTGTGTGTGTGTGTTAACACGTGTGTGTGTGTGTTGACACGTGTGTGTGTGCGTGTGTGTGAACACGTGTGTGCATGCGTGTGTGTGAACATGTGTGTGTGTGAACGTGTGTGTGTGTTTTTGTGTGCACACATGTGTGTGTGTGTGTGAACACGTGTGTGTGTGTGAACGTGTGTGTGTATGTGAACGTGTGTGTGTGAACAGGTGTGTGTGTGTAAACACGTGTGCGTGAACAGCTGTGTGTGTGTGAACACGTGTGTGTGAACAGGTGTGTGTGCGTGAACACGTGTGTGTGTGTGAACAGGTGTGTGTGTGTGAACACGTGTGTGTGTGAACACGTGTGTGTGTGGAGAGGGGTGTGTGTGTGGACAGGTGTGTGTGTGTGTGAAGAGGTGTGTGTGTGTACAGGTGTCTGTGTGTGAACATGTGTGTGTGTGTGAACAGGTGTGTGTTTGTCTGTGTGTGAACAGGTGTGTGTGTGAACAGGTGTGTGTGTGTGAACACGTGTGTGTGTGTGAACACGTGTGTGTGTGTGAACACGTGTGTGTGTGAACAGGTGTGTGTGCCTGTGTCTGAACACGTGTGTGTGTGTATGTGAACACGTGTGTGTGTGTGAACACGTGTGTGTGTGAACACGTGTGTGTGTGAACAGGTGTGTGTGAAAAGGTGTGTGTGTGACCAGGTGTTTGTGTGTGAACATGTGTATGTGTGTGTGAACACGTGTGTGTGTGTGAACATGTGTGTGTGTGTGCGAACAGGTGTGTGTGCGTGAACAGGTGTGTGTGTCTGTGTGTGAACACGTGTGTGTGAGAACAGGTGTGTGTGTGTGAACACGTGTGTGTGTGTGTGTGTGAGAACAGGTGTGTGTGTGTGAACACGTGTGTGTGTGTGAACAGGTGTGTGTGAACGTGTGTGTGTGTGTGTCAACGTGTGTGTGTGTGAACACGTGTGTGTGTGCGTGTGTGTGAACACGTGTGTGTGTGTGTGTGAACAAGTGTGTGTGTTTGTGTGTGAAAATGTGTGTGTGTGTGAACACGTGTGTGTGTGTGAACACGTGTGTGTGTGTGAACAGGTCTGTGTGTGTGAACACGTGTGTGTGTGTGAGTGTACAGGTGTGTGTGTGAACACTTGTGTGTGTGTGTGAACAGGTGTGTGTGTGAACACGTGTGTGTGTGTGTCATCGTGTGTGTGTGTGTGAACACGTGTGTGTGTGTGTGTGAACAGGTGTGTTTGTGAACATGTGTGTGTGCGTGAACAGGTGTGTGTTTGTGAACACGTGCGTGTGTGTGAGAACACGTGTGCGTGAGAACACGTGTGTGTGTGAGAACACATGTGAGAACACGTGTGTGTGTGAACAGGTGTGTGTGTGTGAACAGGTGTGGGTGTGTGAGAACACGTGTGTGTGTGTGTGAGACCACGTGTGTGTGCGTGTGTGAACACGTGTGTGTATGAACACGTGTGTGTGTGTGAACCCGTGTGTGTGTGTGAACACGTGTGTGTTGGTGAACATGTGTGTGTGTGTGAACAGGTGTGTGTGCGTGAACAGGTGTGTGTGTCTGTGTGAGAACACGTGTGTGTGTGAGAACATGTGTGTGAGAACACGCGTGTGTGTGTGAGAACACGTGTGTGTGTGTGAAGAGGTGTGTGTGTGTTTGAGTGTGAACAGGTGTGTGTGTGTGAACAGGTGTGTGTGTGTGAACACGTGTGTGTGTGAACAGGTGTGTGTGGGTGTGTGTGAACAGGTGTGTGTCTGTGAACGTGTGTGTGTGTGAACACGTGTGTGTATGTGAACGTGTGTGTGTGAACAGGTGTGTGTGTGAATACGTGTGTGTGTGAACAGGTGTGTGTGTGTGAACTGGTGTGTGTGTGTGTGTGTGTGAACACGTGTGTGTGTGAACAGGTCTGTGTGTGTGTGTGTGAACACGTGTGTGTGTGTGCGAACAGGTGTGTGTGTGTGAACTGGTGTGTGTGAACACGTGTGTGTGGACACATGTGTGTGTGGACAGGTGTCTGTGTATGTGAACAGGTGTGTGTGTGTGAACAGGTGTGTGTGTGTGAACAGGTGTGTGTGTCTGAACAGGTGTGTGTGTGTGTCTGTATGTGAACAGGTGTGTGTGTGAACACGTGTGTGTGTATGTGAACAAGTGTGTGTGTGTGAACGTGTGTGTGTGAACACGTGTGTGTGTGTGTGAACACGTGTGAGTGTGAACGCGTGTGTGTGTGTGAACACGTGTGTGTGTGTGAACTCGTGTGTGTGTGTGAACACGTGTGTGTGTGAACAGGTGTGTGTGTTTGTGAACAGGTGTGTGTGCGTGAACAGGTGTGTGTGTCTGTGTGTGAACACTGTGTGTGTGTATGTGAACACGTGTGTGTGTGTGTGAGAACACGTGTGTGTGTGTGAGAAAACGTGTGTGTGTGTGTGTGAGAACACTTGTGTGTGTGTGAACACGGGTGTGTGTGTGTGTGTGAACAGGTGTGTGTGTGTGTGAACACGTGTGTGTGTGTGAACAGGTGTGTGTGTGAACGTGTGTGTGTGTCAACGTGTGTGTGTGTGAGACCACGTGTGTGAGAACACGTGTGTGTGTGTGAGAACACGTGTGTGTGTGTGAGAACACGTGTGTGTGAGAACACGTGTGTGTGTGTGAGAACACGTGTGTGAGAACACGTGTGTGTGTGTGACAACACGTGTGTGTGTGTGTGAACAGGTGTGTGTGTGAGAACAGGTGTGTGTGTGTGTGAACATGTGTGTGTGTGAGAACACGTGTGTGTGTGTGAGAACACGTGTGTGTGTATGTGAACAGGTGTGTGTGTGAACACGTGTGTGTGTGAACAGGTGTGTGTGTGTGAACATGTGTGTGTGTGTGAACAGGTGTGTGTGTGAAGAGGTGTGTGTGTGAACAGATGTGTGTGTGTGAACACGTGTGTGTGTGTGAACGTGTGTGTGTGAATTAGGGTGTGTGTGTGTGAACACGTGTGTGTGTGAGTGAACATCTGTGTGTGAACACGTGTGTGTGAACACGTGTGTGTGTGTGAACAGGTGTGTGTGCGTGAACAAGTGTGTGTCTGTGTAAGAACACGTGTGTGTGAGAGAGAACATGTGTGTGTGAGAACACACGTGTGTGTGTGAGAACACGTGTGTGTGTGTGAACAGGTGTGTGTGTGAACAGGTGTGTGTGTGTGAACACGTGTGTGTGTGTGAACAGGTGTGTGTGTGTGAACATGTGTGTGTGTGAACACGTGTGTGTGTGTGAGAACATGTGTGTGTGTGTGAACAGGTGTGTGTGTGTGAACACGTGTGTGTATGTGTGTTAACACGTGTGTGTGTGTGTGAACACGTGTGTGTGTGAACAGGTGTGTGTATGTGAACGTGTGTGTGTGAACAGGTGTGTGTGTGAATACGTGTGTGTGTGAACAGGTGTGTGTGTGTGAACAGGTGTGTGTGTCTGAACAGGTGTGTGTGTGTCTGTATGTGAACAGGTGTGTGTGTGAACACGTGTGTGTGTATGTGAACAAGTGTGTGTGTGTGAACGTGTGTGTGTGTGAACAAGTGTGTGTGTGTGAACACGTGTGTGTGTGTGAACGTGTGTGTGTGTGTGAACACGTGTGTGTATGTGAACGTGTGTGTGTGAACAGGTGTGTGTGTGAACACGTGTGTGTGTGAACACTTGTGTGTGTGAACACATGTGTGTGTGTGAACACATGCGTGTGTGTGAACGCGTGTGTGTTGGTGAACACGTGTGTGTGTGTGTGAACAGGTGTGTGTGCGTGAACAGGTGTGTGTGTCTGTGTGAGGACACGTGTGTGTGAGAACATGTGTGTGTGAGAACACGCGTGTGTGTGAGAACACGTGTGTGTGCGTGTGTGAACACGTGTGTGTGTGAACACGTGTGTGTGCGTGAACAGGTGTGTGTGTGTGAACACGTGTGTGTGTGAGAACACGTGTGTGTGTGTGTGTGAGAAAACGTGTGTGTGTGTGTGAACACGTGTGTGTGTGTGTGAACACGTGTGTGTGAGAACACGTGTGTGTGTGAGAACACGTGTGAGAACACGTGTGTGTGTGTGAACAGGTGTGTGTGTGAACAGGTGTGTGTGTGTAAACAGGTGTGTGTGTGTGAGAATATGCGTGTGTGTGAGACCACGTGTGTGAGAACACGTGTGTGTGTGTGAACACGTGTGTGTGTGAACAGGTCTGTGTGTGTGAACATGTGTGTGTGTGTGAACAGGTGTGTGTGTGAACAGGTGTGTGTGTGAACAGATGTGTGTGTGTGAACACGTGTGTGTGTGTGTGAACGTGTGTGTGTGAATAAGGGTGTGTGTGTGTGAACACGTGTGTGTGTGAGTGAACATGTGTGTGTGTGAACACGTGTGTGTGAACATGTGTGTGTGAGTGAACAGGTGTGTGTGCGTGAACAAGTGTGTGTCTGTGTGAGAACACGTGTGTGTGTGTGAGAACATGTGTGTGTGAGAACACGTGTGTGTGTGAGAAGACATGTGTGTGAGAACACGTGTGTGTGTGTGAGAACACGTGTGTGAGAACACGTGTGTGTGTGAACGTGTGTGTGTGTGAACACGTGTGTGTGTGTGAGAAAACGTGTGTGTGAGAACACGTGTGTGTGTGTGAGAACACGTGTGTGTGAGAACACGTGTGTGTGTGTGAGAAAACGTGTGTGTGAGAACACGTGTGTGTGTGTGAGAACACGTGTGTGTGAGAACACGTGTGTGTGTGTGTGAGAACACGTGTGTGTGTGTGTGAGATCAGGTGTGTGTGTGTGTGAACAGGTGTGTGTGTGAGAACACGTGTGTTTGTGTGTGAGAACACGTGTGTGTGTATGTGAACAGGTGTGAGTGTGTGTGAACAGGTGTGTGTGTGAACACGTGTGTGTGTGTGAACATGTGTGTGTGTGTGAACAGGTGTGTGTGTGAACAGGTGTGTGTGTGTGAACCGATGTGTGTGTGTGAACACGTGTGTGTGTGTGAACGTGTGTGTGTGAATAAGGGTGTGTGTGTGTGAACACGTGTGTGTGTGAGTGAACACATGTGTGTGAACACGTGTGTGTGTGTTAACACGTGTGTGTTGGTGAACATGTGTGTGTGTGAACAGGTGTGTGTGCGTGAACAGGTGTGTGTCTGTGTGAGAACACGTGTGTGTGTGAGAACATGTGTGTGCGTGAACAGCTGTGTGTGTGTGTGAACACGTGTGTGTGAACAGGTGTGTGTGCGTGAACACGTGTGTGTGTGTGAACAGGTGTGTGTGTGTGAACACGTGTGTGTGTGAACACGTGTGTGTGTGGAGAGGGGTGTGTGTGTGGACAGGTGTGTGTGTGTGTGAAGAGGTGTGTGTGTGTACAGGTGTCTGTGTGTGAACATGTGTGTGTGTGTGAACAGGTGTGTGTTTGTCTGTGTGTGAACAGGTGTGTGTGTGAACAGGTGTGTGTGTGTGAACACGTGTGTGTGTGTGAACACGTGTGTGTGTGTGAACACGTGTGTGTGTGTGAACACGTGTGTGTGTGAACAGGTGTGTGTGCCTGTGTCTGAACACGTGTGTGTGTGTATGTGAACACGTGTGTGTGTGTGAACACGTGTGTGTGTGAACACGTGTGTGTGTGAACAGGTGTGTGTGAAAAGGTGTGTGTGTGACCAGGTGTTTGTGTGTGAACATGTGTATGTGTGTGTGAACACGTGTGTGTGTGTGAACATGTGTGTGTGTGTGCGAACAGGTGTGTGTGCGTGAACAGGTGTGTGTGTCTGTGTGTGAACACGTGTGTGTGAGAACAGGTGTGTGTGTGTGAACACGTGTGTGTGTGTGTGTGTGAGAACAGGTGTGTGTGTGTGAACACGTGTGTGTGTGTGAACAGGTGTGTGTGAACGTGTGTGTGTGTGTGTCAACGTGTGTGTGTGTGAACACGTGTGTGTGTGCGTGTGTGTGAACACGTGTGTGTGTGTGTGTGAACAAGTGTGTGTGTTTGTGTGTGAAAATGTGTGTGTGTGTGAACACGTGTGTGTGTGTGAACACGTGTGTGTGTGTGAACAGGTCTGTGTGTGTGAACACGTGTGTGTGTGTGAGTGTACAGGTGTGTGTGTGAACACTTGTGTGTGTGTGTGAACAGGTGTGTGTGTGAACACGTGTGTGTGTGTGTCATCGTGTGTGTGTGTGTGAACACGTGTGTGTGTGTGTGTGAACAGGTGTGTTTGTGAACATGTGTGTGTGCGTGAACAGGTGTGTGTTTGTGAACACGTGCGTGTGTGTGAGAACACGTGTGCGTGTGAACACGTGTGTGTGTGAGAACACATGTGAGAACACGTGTGTGTGTGAACAGGTGTGTGTGTGTGAACAGGTGTGGGTGTGTGAGAACACGTGTGTGTGTGTGTGAGACCACGTGTGTGTGCGTGTGTGAACACGTGTGTGTATGAACACGTGTGTGTGTGTGAACCCGTGTGTGTGTGTGAACACGTGTGTGTTGGTGAACATGTGTGTGTGTGTGAACAGGTGTGTGTGCGTGAACAGGTGTGTGTGTCTGTGTGAGAACACGTGTGTGTGTGAGAACATGTGTGTGAGAACACGCGTGTGTGTGTGAGAACACGTGTGTGTGTGTGAAGAGGTGTGTGTGTGTTTGAGTGTGAACAGGTGTGTGTGTGTGAACAGGTGTGTGTGTGTGAACACGTGTGTGTGTGAACAGGTGTGTGTGGGTGTGTGTGAACAGGTGTGTGTCTGTGAACGTGTGTGTGTGTGAACACGTGTGTGTATGTGAACGTGTGTGTGTGAACAGGTGTGTGTGTGAATACGTGTGTGTGTGAACAGGTGTGTGTGTGTGAACTGGTGTGTGTGTGTGTGTGTGTGAACACGTGTGTGTGTGAACAGGTCTGTGTGTGTGTGTGTGAACACGTGTGTGTGTGTGCGAACAGGTGTGTGTGTGTGAACTGGTGTGTGTGAACACGTGTGTGTGGACACATGTGTGTGTGGACAGGTGTCTGTGTATGTGAACAGGTGTGTGTGTGTGAACAGGTGTGTGTGTGTGAACAGGTGTGTGTGTCTGAACAGGTGTGTGTGTGTGTCTGTATGTGAACAGGTGTGTGTGTGAACACGTGTGTGTGTATGTGAACAAGTGTGTGTGTGTGAACGTGTGTGTGTGAACACGTGTGTGTGTGTGTGAACACGTGTGAGTGTGAACGCGTGTGTGTGTGTGAACACGTGTGTGTGTGTGAACTCGTGTGTGTGTGTGAACACGTGTGTGTGTGAACAGGTGTGTGTGTTTGTGAACAGGTGTGTGTGCGTGAACAGGTGTGTGTGTCTGTGTGTGAACACTGTGTGTGTGTATGTGAACACGTGTGTGTGTGTGTGAGAACACGTGTGTGTGTGTGAGAAAACGTGTGTGTGTGTGTGTGAGAACACTTGTGTGTGTGTGAACACGGGTGTGTGTGTGTGTGTGAACAGGTGTGTGTGTGTGTGAACACGTGTGTGTGTGTGAACAGGTGTGTGTGTGAACGTGTGTGTGTGTCAACGTGTGTGTGTGTGAGACCACGTGTGTGAGAACACGTGTGTGTGTGTGAGAACACGTGTGTGTGTGTGAGAACACGTGTGTGTGAGAACACGTGTGTGTGTGTGAGAACACGTGTGTGAGAACACGTGTGTGTGTGTGACAACACGTGTGTGTGTGTGTGAACAGGTGTGTGTGTGAGAACAGGTGTGTGTGTGTGTGAACATGTGTGTGTGTGAGAACACGTGTGTGTGTGTGAGAACACGTGTGTGTGTATGTGAACAGGTGTGTGTGTGAACACGTGTGTGTGTGAACAGGTGTGTGTGTGTGAACATGTGTGTGTGTGTGAACAGGTGTGTGTGTGAAGAGGTGTGTGTGTGAACAGATGTGTGTGTGTGAACACGTGTGTGTGTGTGAACGTGTGTGTGTGAATTAGGGTGTGTGTGTGTGAACACGTGTGTGTGTGAGTGAACATCTGTGTGTGAACACGTGTGTGTGAACACGTGTGTGTGTGTGAACAGGTGTGTGTGCGTGAACAAGTGTGTGTCTGTGTAAGAACACGTGTGTGTGAGAGAGAACATGTGTGTGTGAGAACACACGTGTGTGTGTGAGAACACGTGTGTGTGTGTGTGAACAGGTGTGTGTGTGAACAGGTGTGTGTGTGTGAACACGTGTGTGTGTGTGAACAGGTGTGTGTGTGTGAACATGTGTGTGTGTGAACACGTGTGTGTGTGTGTGAGAACATGTGTGTGTGTGTGAACAGGTGTGTGTGTGTGAACACGTGTGTGTATGTGTGTTAACACGTGTGTGTGTGTGTGAACACGTGTGTGTGTGAACAGGTGTGTGTATGTGAACGTGTGTGTGTGAACAGGTGTGTGTGTGAATACGTGTGTGTGTGAACAGGTGTGTGTGTGTGAACAGGTGTGTGTGTCTGAACAGGTGTGTGTGTGTCTGTATGTGAACAGGTGTGTGTGTGAACACGTGTGTGTGTATGTGAACAAGTGTGTGTGTGTGAACGTGTGTGTGTGTGAACAAGTGTGTGTGTGTGAACACGTGTGTGTGTGTGAACGTGTGTGTGTGTGTGAACACGTGTGTGTATGTGAACGTGTGTGTGTGAACAGGTGTGTGTGTGAACACGTGTGTGTGTGAACACTTGTGTGTGTGAACACATGTGTGTGTGTGAACACATGCGTGTGTGTGAACGCGTGTGTGTTGGTGAACACGTGTGTGTGTGTGTGAACAGGTGTGTGTGCGTGAACAGGTGTGTGTGTCTGTGTGAGGACACGTGTGTGTGAGAACATGTGTGTGTGAGAACACGCGTGTGTGTGAGAACACGTGTGTGTGCGTGTGTGAACACGTGTGTGTGTGAACACGTGTGTGTGCGTGAACAGGTGTGTGTGTGTGAACACGTGTGTGTGTGAGAACACGTGTGTGTGTGTGTGTGAGAAAACGTGTGTGTGTGTGTGAACACGTGTGTGTGTGTGTGAACACGTGTGTGTGAGAACACGTGTGTGTGTGAGAACACGTGTGAGAACACGTGTGTGTGTGTGAACAGGTGTGTGTGTGAACAGGTGTGTGTGTGTAAACAGGTGTGTGTGTGTGAGAATATGTGTGTGTGTGAGACCACGTGTGTGAGAACACGTGTGTGTGTGTGAACACGTGTGTGTGTGAACAGGTCTGTGTGTGTGAACATGTGTGTGTGTGTGAACAGGTGTGTGTGTGAACAGGTGTGTGTGTGAACAGATGTGTGTGTGTGAACACGTGTGTGTGTGTGTGAACGTGTGTGTGTGAATAAGGGTGTGTGTGTGTGAACACGTGTGTGTGTGAGTGAACATGTGTGTGTGTGAACACGTGTGTGTGAACATGTGTGTGTGAGTGAACAGGTGTGTGTGCGTGAACAAGTGTGTGTCTGTGTGAGAACACGTGTGTGTGTGTGAGAACATGTGTGTGTGAGAACACGTGTGTGTGTGAGAAGACATGTGTGTGAGAACACGTGTGTGTGTGTGAGAACACGTGTGTGAGAACACGTGTGTGTGTGAACGTGTGTGTGTGTGAACACGTGTGTGTGTGTGAGAAAACGTGTGTGTGAGAACACGTGTGTGTGTGTGAGAACACGTGTGTGTGAGAACACGTGTGTGTGTGTGAGAAAACGTGTGTGTGAGAACACGTGTGTGTGTGTGAGAACACGTGTGTGTGAGAACACGTGTGTGTGTGTGTGAGAACACGTGTGTGTGTGTGTGAGATCAGGTGTGTGTGTGTGTGAACAGGTGTGTGTGTGAGAACACGTGTGTTTGTGTGTGAGAACACGTGTGTGTGTATGTGAACAGGTGTGAGTGTGTGTGAACAGGTGTGTGTGTGAACACGTGTGTGTGTGTGAACATGTGTGTGTGTGTGAACAGGTGTGTGTGTGAACAGGTGTGTGTGTGTGAACCGATGTGTGTGTGTGAACACGTGTGTGTGTGTGAACGTGTGTGTGTGAATAAGGGTGTGTGTGTGTGAACACGTGTGTGTGTGAGTGAACACATGTGTGTGAACACGTGTGTGTGTGTTAACACGTGTGTGTTGGTGAACATGTGTGTGTGTGAACAGGTGTGTGTGCGTGAACAGGTGTGTGTCTGTGTGAGAACACGTGTGTGTGTGAGAACATGTGTGTGTGAGAACACGCATGTGTGTGTGAGAACACATGTGTGTGTGTGAACAGGTGTGTGTGTGAACAGGTGTGTGTGTGTGAACAGGTGTGTGTGTGTGAACAGGTGTGTGTGTGTGAGTGTGAACAGGTGTGTGTGTGTGAACAGGTGTGTGTGTGTGAACACGTGTGTGTGTGAACAGGTGTGTGTGGGTGTGTGTGAACAGGTGTGTGTGTGTGAACGTGTGTGTGTGTGAACACGTGTGTGTATGTGCACGTGTGTGTGTGAACAGTTGTGTGTGTGAATACGTGTGTGTGTGAACATGTGAGTGTGTGTCAACTGGTGTGTGTGTGTGTGAACACGTGTGTGTGTGAACAGGTGTGTGTGTGTGTGTGTGTGAACACGTGTGTGTGTGCGAACAGGTGTGTGTGTGTGAACTGGTGTGTGTGAACACGTGTGTGTGGACACGTGTGTGTGTGGACAGGTGTCTGTGTATGTGAACAGGTGTGTGTGTGTGAACAGGTGTGTGTGTGTGAACAGGTGTGTGTGTCTGAACAGGTGTGTGTGTGTCTGTATGTGAACAGGTGTGTGTGTGAACACGTGTGTGTGTATGTGAACAAGTGTGTGTGTGTGAACGTGTGTGTGTGAACACGTGTGTGTGTGTGTGTGAACATGTGTGTGTGTGAACGCGTGTGTGTGTGTGAACACGTGTGTGTGTGTGAACTCGTGTGTGTGTGTGTGAACACGTGTGTGTGTGAACAGGTGTGTGTGTGAACAGGTGTGTGTGCGTGAACAGGTGTGTGTGTCTGTGTGTGAACACTGTGTGTGTGTATGTGAACACGTGTGTGTGTGTGTGAGAACACGTGTGTGTGTGTGAACATGTGTGTGTGTGTGAACAGGTGTGTGTGTGAACAGGTGAGTGTGTGTGAACCGATGTGTGTGTGAACACGTGTGTGTGTGTGAACGTGTGTGTGTGAATAAGGGTGTGTGTGTGTGAACACGTGTGTGTGTGAGTGAACACATGTGTGTGTGAACACATGTGTGTGTGTTAACACGTGTGTGTTGGTGAACATGTGTGTGTGTGAACAGGTGTGTGTGCGTGAACAGGTGTGTGTCTGTGTGAGAACACGTGTGTGTGTGAGAACATGTGTGTGTGAGAACACGCATGTGTGTGTGAGAACACGTGTGTGTGTGTGAACAGGTGTGTGTGTGTGAACAGGTGTGTGTGTGTGAACACGTGTGTGTGTGTGAACAGGTGTGTGTGTGTGAGTGTGAACAGGTGTGTGTGTGTGAACAGGTGTGTGTGTGAACACGTGTGTGTGTGAACAGGTGTGTGTGGGTGTGTGTGAACAGGTGTGTGTGAGTCAACGTGTGTGTGTGTGAACACGTATGTGTATGTGCACGTGTGTGTGTGAACAGGTGTGTGTGTGAATACGTGTGTGTGTGAACATGTGAGTGTGTGTGAACTGGTGTGTGTGTGTGTGAACACGTGTGTGTGTGAACAGGTGTGTGTGTGTGTGAACACGTGTGTGTGTGCGAACAGGTGTGTGTGTGTGAACTGGTGTGTGTGAACACGTGTGTGTGGACACGTGTGTGTGTGGACAGGTGTCTGTGTATGTGAACAGGTGTGTGTGTGTGAACAGGTGTGTGTGTGTGAACAGGTGTGTGTGTCTGAACAGGTGTGTGTGTGTCTGTATGGTAACAGGTGTGTGTGTGAACACGTGTGTGTGTATGTGAACAAGTGTGTGTGTGTGAACGTGTGTGTGTGAACACGTGTGTGTGTGTGTGTGAACATGTGTGTGTGTGAACGCGTGTGTGTGTGTGAACACGTGTGTGTGTGTGAACTCGTGTGTGTGTGTGTGAACACGTGTGTGTGTGAATAGGTTTGTGTGTGTGAACAGGTGTGTGTGCGTGAACAGGTGTGTGTGTCTGTGTGTGAACACTGTGTGTGTGTATGTGAACACGTGTGTGTGTGTGTGAGAACACGTGTGTGTGTGTGAGAAAACGTGTGTGTGTGTGTGAGAACACTTGTGTGTGTGAGAACACATGTGTGTGAGAACACGTGTGTGTGTGTGAGAACACGTGTGTGTGTGAGAACACGTGTGTGTGAACGTGTGTGTGTAGGAACACGTGTGTGTGTGTGAACACGTGTGTGTCTGAACACATGTGTGTGTGTGTGAACACGTGTGTGTGAATGTGTGTGTTTCTGTGTGTGAACAGGTGTGTGTGTCAACAGGTGTGTTTGTGTGAACACGTGTGTGTGTGTGAACGTGTGTGTGTTTGAACATGTGTGTGTGTGAGAACACATGTGTGTGTGTGAACACGTGTGTGTGTGTGAACAGGTGTGTGTGCGTGAACAGGTGTGTGTGTCTGTGTGTGAACACGTGTGTGTGTGTGTGAGAACACGTGTGTGTGTGTGTGAGAAAACGTGTGTGTGTATGTGAACAAGTGTGTGTGTGTGAACGTGTGTGTGTGTGAACACGTGTGTGTGTGTGAACACGTGTGTGTGTGTGAACGCGCGTGTGTGTGTGAACACGTGTGTGTGTGTGAACTCGTGTGTGTGTGTGTGAACACGTGTGTGTGTGAACAGGTGTGTGTGTGTGAACAGGTGTGTGTGTGTGTGTGAACAGGTGTGTGTGTGTGAGAACACGTGTGTGTGTGTGTGAGACCACGTGTGTGTGCGTGTGTGAACACGTGTGTGTATGAACACGTGTGTGTGTGTGAACCCGTGTGTGTGTGTGAACACGTGTGTGTTGGTGAACATGTGTGTGTGTGTGTGTGAACAGGTGTGTGTGCTTGATCAGGTGTGTGTGTCTGTGTGAGAACACGTGTGTGTGTGTGAGAACATGTGTGTGAGAACACGCGTGTGTGTGTGAGAACACGTGTGTGTGTGTGTGAACAGGTGTGTGTGAGAAAACGCGCGTGTGTGTGAGAACACGTGTGGGTGTGTGTGAACAGGTGTGTGTGTGAACAGGTGTGTGTGTGTGAACACGTGTGTGTGAACAGGTGTGTGTGTGAACACGTGTGTGTGTGTGAACACTTGTGTGTGTGTGAACACGTGTGTGTGCGTGTGAACAGGTGTGTGTGTGTGTTTCTGTGTGTGAACAGGTCTGTGTGTGAACAGATGTGTTTGTGTGAACACGTGTGTGTGTGTGTGAGAACACGTGTGTGTGTGTGTGTGAACAGGTGTGTGTGTGTGAGAAAATGCGCGTGTGTGTGAGAACACGTGTGGGTGTGTGTGAACAGGTGTGTGTGTGAACAGGTGTGTGTGTGTGTGAACACGTGGGTGTGAACAGGTGTGTGTGTGAACACGTGTGTGTGTGTGAACACTTGTGTGTGTGAGAACACGTGTGTGAGAACACGTGTGTGTGTGTGAGAACACGTGTGTGTGTGAGAACACGTGTGTGTGTGAACGTGTGTGTGTGTGAACACGTGTGTGTGTGAACACGTGTGTGTGTGAACACGTGTGTGTGTGTGAACGTGTGTGTGTTTCTGTGTGTGAACAGGTCTGTGTGTGAACAGATGTGTTTGTGTGAACACGTGTGTGTGTGTGAGAACAGGTGTGTGTGTCTGTGTGTGAACCCGTGTGTGTGTGTGTGAACACGTGTGTGTGTGTGTTGACACGTGTGTGTGTGTCTGTGTGTGAACCCGTGTGTGTGTGTGTGAACACGTGTGTGTGTGTGTTGACACGTGTGTGTGTGTGTGTGAACACGTGTGTGCATGCGTGTGTGTGAACATGTGTGTGTGTGAACGTGTGTGTGTGTTTTTGTGTGCACACATGTGTGTGTGTGTGAACACGTGTGTGTGTGTGAACGTGTGTGTGTATGTGAACGTGTGTGTGTGAACAGGTGTGTGTGTGTAAACACGTGTGCGTGAACAGCTGTGTGTGTGTGTGAACACGTGTGTGTGTGAACAGATGTGTGTGCGTGAACACGTGTGTGTGTGTGTGAACAGGTGGGTGTGTGTGAACACGTGTGTGTGTGAACACGTGTGTGTGTGGACAGGGGTGTGCGTGTGGACAGGTGTGTGTGTGTGTGTGAAGAGGTGTGTGTGTGTGTACAGGTGTCTGTGTGTGAACATGTGTGTGTGTGTGAACAGGTGTGTGTTTGTCTGTGTGTGAACAGGTGTGTGTGTGAACAGGTGTGTGTGTGTGAACACGTGTGTGTGTGTGAACACGTGTGTGTGTGTGAACACGTGTGTGTGTGTGAACAGGTGTGTGTGCGTGAACAGGTGTGTGTGCCTGTGTCTGAACACGTGTGTGTGTGTGTATGTGAACACGTGTGTGTGTGTGAACACGTGTGTGTGAGAACACGTGTGTGTGTGAACAGGTGTGTGTGAAAATGTGTGTGTGTGACCAGGTGTTTGTGTGTGAACACGTGTATGTGTGTGTGAACACGTGTGTGTGTGTGAACATGTGTGTGTGTGCGAACAGGTGTGTGTGCGTGAACAGGTGTGTGTGTCTGTGTGTGAACACGTGTGTGTGAGAACAGGTGTGTGTGTGTGAACACGTGTGTGTGTGTGTGTGAGAACAGGTGTGTGTGTGTGAACACGTGTGTGTGTGTCAACAGGTGTGTGTGTGAACGTGTGTGTGTGTGTCAACGTGTGTGTGTGTGAACACGTGTGTGTGTGCGTGTGTGTGAACAAGTGTGTGTGTTTGTGTGTGAAAATGTGTGTGTGTGTGTGAACACGTGTGTGTGTGTGAACACGTGTGTGTGTGTGTGACAACACGTGTGTGTGTGAACAGGTCTGTGTGTGGGAACACGTGTGTGTGTGTGAGTGTACAGGTGAGTGTGTGATCACTTGTGTGTGTGTGTGAACAGGTGTGAGTGTGAACAGGTGTGTGTGTGAACACGTGTGTGTATGTGTGAACACGTGTGTGTGTGAGTGAACACGTGTGTGTGTGTGAACAGGTGCGTTTGCGTGAACAGGTGTGTGTGTCTGTGTGTGAAAACGTGTGTGTGTATGTGAACACGTGTGTGTGTGCATGAGAACACGTGTGTGTGTGTGAGAAAACGTGTGTGTGAGAACACGTGTGTGTGTGTGAGAACACGTGTGTGTGAGAACACGTGTGTGTGTGTGAGAACACGTGTGTGTGTGTGAGAACAGATGTGTGTGTGTGAACAGGTGTGTGTGTGAACATGTGTGTGTGTGTGAACAGGTGTGTGTGTGAACAGGTGTGTGTGTGTGAACCGATGTGTGTGTGTGAACACGTGTGTGTGTGTGTGAACTTGTGTGTGTGAATAAGGGTGTATGTGTGTGAACACGTGTGTGTGTGAGTGAACACATGTGTGTGTGAACACATGTGTGTGTGTTAACGCGTGTGAGTTGGTGAACATGTGTGTGTGTGAACAGGTGTGTGTGCGTGAACAGGTGTGTGTGTCTGTGTGAGAACACGTGTGTGTGTGTGTGTGAACACGTGAGTGTGTGTGAACGCCTGTGTGTGTGAACACGTGTGTGTGTGTGAACTCGTGTGTGTGTGTGTGAACACGTGTGTGTGTGAACAGGTGTGTGTGTGTGAACAGGTGTGTGTGTGTGAACAGGTGTGTGTGTGTGTGTGAACAGGTGTGTGTGTGAGAGAACACGTGTGTGTGTGTGTGAGAACACGTGTGTGAGAACATGTGTGTGTGAGAACACGCGTGTGTGTGTGAGAACACGTGTGTGTGTGTGAACACGTGTGTGTGTGTGAACACGTGTGTGTGTGTGAACGTGTGTGTGTGTGAACACGTGTGTGTGTGTGAACAGTTGTGTGTGTGTGAACATGTGTGTGTGCGTGAACAGGTGTGTGTGTGTGAACACGTGTGTGTGTGTGAGAACACGTGTGTGTGTGTGAGAAAACGTGTGTGTGTGTGAGAACACGTGTGTGTGTGAGAACACGTGTGCGTGAGAACACGTGTGTGTGTGTGAACACATGTGAGAACACGTGTGTGTGTGAACAGGTGTGTGTGTGTGAACAGGTGTGTGTGTGTGTGAGAACACGTGTGTGTGTGTGAGACCACGTGTGTGTGCGTGGGTGAACACGTGTGTGTATGAACACGTGTGTGTGTGTGAACCCGTGTGTGTGTGTGAACACGTGTGTGTTGGTGAACATGTGTGTGTGTGTGAACAGGTGTGTGTGCGTGAACAGGTGTGTGTGTCTGTATGAGAACACGTGTGTGTGTGTGAGAACATGTGTGTGAGAACATGTGTGTGTGTGAGAACACGTGTGTGTGTGAACAGGTGTGTGTGTGTGAGAAATCGCGCGTGTGTGTGAGAACACGTGTGTGTGTGTGTGAACAGGTGTGTGTGTGAACAGGTGTGTGTGTGTGAACAGGTGTGTGTGTGAACACATGTGTGTGTGTGAACACTTGTGTGTGTGTGAACACGTGTGTGTGCGTGTGAACAGGTGTGTGTGTGAACACGTGTGTGCATGAACTGGTGTGTGTGTGTGAACAGGTGTGTGTGGGTGTGTGTGAACACGTGTGTGTGTGAACGTGTGTGTGTGTGTGAACGTGTGTGTGTGTGTGAACACGTGTGTGTATGTGAACGTGTGTGTGTGAACAGGTGTGTGTGTGAACACGTGTGTGTGTGAACACTTGTGTGTGTGAACACATGTGTGTGTGTGAACACATGCGTGTGTGTTAACACGTGTGTGTTGGTGAACACGTGTGTGTGTGTGTGAACAGGTGTGCGTGCGTGAATAGGTGTGTGTGTCTGTGTGAGAACACGTGTGTGTGAGAACATGTGTGTGTGAGAACATGTGTGTGTGAGAACACGCGTGTGTGTGAGAACACGTGTTTGTGCGTGTGTGAACACGTGTGTGTGTGAACACGTGTGTGTGCGTGAACAGGTGTGTGTGTGTGAGAACACTTGTGTGTGTGTGAACACGGGTGTGTGTGTGTGTGTGAACAGGTGTGTGTGTGTGTGAACACGTGTGTGTGTGTGAACAGGTGTGTGTGTGAACGTGTGTGTGTGTCAACGTGTGTGTGTGTGAGACCACGTGTGTGAGAACACGTGTGTGTGTGTGAGAACACGTGTGTGTGTGTGAGAACACGTGTGTGTGAGAACACGTGTGTGTGTGTGAGAACACGTGTGTGAGAACACGTGTGTGTGTGTGACAACACGTGTGTGTGTGTGTGAACAGGTGTGTGTGTGAGAACAGGTGCGTGTGTGTGTGAACATGTGTGTGTGTGAGAACACGTGTGTGTGTGTGAGAACACGTGTGTGTGTATGTGAACAGGTGTGTGTGTGAACACGTGTGTGTGTGAACAGGTGTGTGTGTGTGAACATGTGTGTGTGTGTGAACAGGTGTGTGTGTGAAGAGGTGTGTGTGTGAACAGATGTGTGTGTGTGAACACGTGTGTGTGTGTGAACGTGTGTGTGTGAATTAGGGTGTGTGTGTGTGAACACGTGTGTGTGTGAGTGAACATCTGTGTGTGAACACGTGTGTGTGAACACGTGTGTGTGTGTGAACAGGTGTGTGTGCGTGAACAAGTGTGTGTCTGTGTAAGAACACGTGTGTGTGTGAGAGAACATGTGTGTGTGAGAACACACGTGTGTGTGTGAGAACACGTGTGTGTGTGTGTGAACAGGTGTGTGTGTGAACAGGTGTGTGTGTGTGAACACGTGTGTGTGTGTGAACAGGTGTGTGTGTGTGAACATGTGTGTGTGTGAACACGTGTGTGTGTGTGTGAGAACATGTGTGTGTGTGTGAACAGGTGTGTGTGTGTGAACACGTGTGTGTATGTGTGTTAACACGTGTGTGTGTGTGTGAACACGTGTGTGTGTGAACAGGTGTGTGTATGTGAACGTGTGTGTGTGAACAGGTGTGTGTGTGAACAGGTGTGTGTGTGAACAGGTGTGTGTGTGTGAACAGGTGTGTGTGTCTGAACAGGTGTGTGTGTGTCTGTATGTGAACAGGTGTGTGTGTGAACACGTGTGTGTGTATGTGAACAAGTGTGTGTGTGTGAACGTGTGTGTGTGTGAACAAGTGTGTGTGTGTGTGAACACGTGTGTGTGTGTGAACGTGTGTGTGTGTGTGTGAACACGTGTGTGTATGTGAACGTGTGTGTGTGAACAGGTGTGTGTGTGAACACGTGTGTGTGTGAACACTTGTGTGTGTGAACACATGTGTGTGTGTGAACACATGCGTGTGTGTGAACGCGTGTGTGTTGGTGAACACGTGTGTGTGTGTGTGAACAGGTGTGTGTGCGTGAACAGGTGTGTGTGTCTGTGTGAGGACACGTGTGTGTGAGAACATGTGTGTGTGAGAACACGCGTGTGTGTGAGAACACGTGTGTGTGCGTGTGTGAACACGTGTGTGTGTGAACACGTGTGTGTGCGTGAACAGGTGTGTGTGTGTGAACACGTGTGTGTGTGAGAACACGTGTGTGTGTGTGTGTGAGAAAACGTGTGTGTGTGTGTGAACACGTGTGTGTGTGTGTGAACACGTGTGTGTGAGAACACGTGTGTGTGTGAGAACACGTGTGAGAACACGTGTGTGTGTGTGAACAGGTGTGTGTGTGAACAGGTGTGTGTGTGTAAACAGGTGTGTGTGTGTGAGAATATGTGTGTGTGTGAGACCACGTGTGTGAGAACACGTGTGTGTGTGTGAACACGTGTGTGTGTGAACAGGTCTGTGTGTGTGAACATGTGTGTGTGTGTGAACAGGTGTGTGTGTGAACAGGTGTGTGTGTGAACAGATGTGTGTGTGTGAACACGTGTGTGGGTGTGTGAACGTGTGTGTGTGAATAAGGGTGTGTGTGTGTGAACACGTGTGTGTGTGAGTGAACATGTGTGTGTGTGAACACGTGTGTGTGAACATGTGTGTGTGAGTGAACAGGTGTGTGTGCGTGAACAAGTGTGTGTCTGTGTGAGAACACGTGTGTGTGTGTGAGAACATGTGTGTGTGAGAACACGTGTGTGTGTGAGAAGACATGTGTGTGAGAACACGTGTGTGTGTGTGAGAACACGTGTGTGAGAACACGTGTGTGTGTGAACGTGTGTGTGTGTGAACACGTGTGTGTGTGTGTGAACAAGTGTGTGTCTGAACACATGTGGGTGTGTGTGAACACGTGTGTGTGAACGTGTGTGTGTTTCTGTGTGTGAACAGGTGTGTGTGTCAACAGGTGTGTTTGTGTGAACACGTGTGTGTGTGTGTGAACGTGTGTGTTTGAACATGTGTGTGTGTGAGAACACATGTGTGTGTGTGAACACGTGTGTGTGTGTGTGAACAGGTGTGTGTGCGTGAACAGGTGTGTGTGTCTGTGTGTGAACACGTGTGTGTGTGTGTGAGAAAACGTGTGTGTGTATGTGAACAAGTGTGTGTGTGTGAACGTGTGTGAACACGTGTGTGTGTGTGAACACGTGTGTGTGTGTGAACGCGCGTGTGTGTGTGAACACGTGTGTGTGTGTGAACGCGTGTGTGTTTGAACATGTGTGTGTGTGAGAACACATGTGTGTTTGTGAACACGTGTGTGTGTGTGAACAGGTGTGTGTGCGTGAACAGGTGTGTGTTTCTGTGTGTGAACACGTGTGTGTGTGTGTGAGAAAACGTATGTGTGTATGTGAACAAGTGTGTGTGTGTGAACGTGTGTGTGTTTCAACATGTGTGTGTGTGAGAACACATGTGTGTGTGAACACGTGTGTGTGTGTGTGAACAGTTGTGTGTGCGTGAACAGGTGTGTGTGTCTGTGTGTGAACACGTGTGTGTGTGTGTGTGAGAACACGTGTGTGTGTGAGAAAACGTGTGTGTGAGAACACGTGTGTGTGAGAACACGTGTGTGTGTGTGAGAAAACGTGTGTGTGAGAACACGTGTGTGTGTGTGAGAACACGTGTGTGTGAGAACACGTGTGTGTGTGTGTGAGAACACGTGTGTGTGTGTGTGAGATCAGGTGTGTGTGTGTGTGAACAGGTGTGTGTGTGAGAACACGTGTGTTTGTGTGTGAGAACACGTGTGTGTGTATGTGAACAGGTGTGAGTGTGTGTGAACAGGTGTGTGTGTGAACACGTGTGTGTGTGTGAACATGTGTGTGTGTGTGAACAGGTGTGTGTGTGAACAGGTGTGTGTGTGTGAACCGATGTGTGTGTGTGAACACGTGTGTGTGTGTGAACGTGTGTGTGTGAATAAGGGTGTGTGTGTGTGAACACGTGTGTGTGAACAGGTGTGTGTGTGAACACGTGTGTGTGTGAACACTTGTGTGTGTGAGAACACGTGTGTGAGAACACGTGTGTGTGTGTGAGAACACGTGTGTGTGTGAGAACACGTGTGTGTGTGAACGTGTGTCTGTGTGAACACGTGTGTGTGTGAACACGTGTGTGTGTGAACACGTGTGTGTGTGTGAACACGTGTGTGTGTGTGAACGTGTGTGTGTTTCTGTGTGTGAACAGGTCTGTGTGTGAACAGATGTGTTTGTGTGAACACGTGTGTGTGTGTGAGAACAGGTGTGTGTGTCTGTGTGTGAACCCGTGTGTGTGTGTGTGAACACGTGTGTGTGTGTGTGTTGACACGTGTGTGTGTGTCGGTGTGTGAACCCATGTGTGTGTGTGTGAACACGTGTGTGTGTGTGTTGACACGTGTGTGTGTGCGTGTGTGTGAACACGTGTGTGCATGCGTGTGTGTGAACATGTGTGTGTGTGAACGTGTGTGTGTGTTTTTGTGTGCACACATGTGTGTGTGTGTGTGAACACGTGTGTGTGTGTGAACGTGTGTGTGTATGTGAACGTGTGTGTGTGAACAGGTGTGTGTGTGTAAACACGTGTGCGTGAACAACTGTGTGTGTGTGAACACGTGTGTGTGTGAACAGGTGTGTGTGCGTGAACACGTGTGTGTGTGTGAGAACACGTGTGTGTGAGTGAGAACACGTGTGTGTGTGAGAACACGTGTGTGTGTGTGAGAACACGTGTGTGTGAGTGAGAACACGTGTGTGTGTGAGAACATGTGTGTGTGTGAACGTGTGTGTGTGTGAACACGTGTGTGTGTGTGAGCACGTGTGTGTCTGAACACATGTGTGTGTGTGTGAACACGTGTGTGTGAACGTGTGGGTGTTTCTGTGTGTGAACAGGTGTGTGTGTCAACAGGTGTGTTTGTGTGAACACGTGTGTGTGTGTGAACGTGTGTGTGTTTCAACATGTGTGTGTGTGAGAACACATGTGTGTGAACGTGTGTGTGTTTCAACATGTGTGTGTGAGTGTGAACAGGTGTGTGTGCGTGAACACGTGTGTGTGTGTGAGAACACGTGTGTGTGAGTGAGAACACGTGTGTGTGTGAGAACACGTGTGTGTGTGAACGTGTGTGTGTGTGAACACGTGTGTGTGTGTGAACACGTGTGTGTCTGAACACATGTGTGTGTGTGTGAACACGTGTGTGTGAACGTGTGGGTGTTTCTGTGTGTGAACAGGTGTGTGTGTCAACAGGTGTGTTTGTGTGAACACGTGTGTGTGTGTGAACGTGTGTGTGTTTCAACATGTGTGTGTGTGAGAACACATGTGTGTGTGTGAACACGTGTGTGTGTGTGTGTGTGAACAGGTGTGTGTGCGTGAACAGGTGTGTGTGTCTGTGTGTGAACACGTGTGTGTGTGTGTGAGAACACGTGTGTGTGTGTGAGAAAACGTGTGTGTGAGAACACGTGTGTGTGTGTGAGAACACGTGTGTGTGAGAACACGTGTGTGTGTGTGAGAAAACGTGTGTGTGAGAACACGTGTGTGTGTGTGAGAACACGTGTGTGTGTGTGTGAGATCAGGTGTGTGTGTGTGTGAACAGGTGTGTGTGTGAGAACACGTGTGTTTGTGTGTGAGAACACGTGTGTGTGTATGTGAACAGGTGTGAGTGTGTGTGAACAGGTGTGTGTGTGAACACGTGTGTGTGTGTGAACATGTGTGTGTGTGTGAACAGGTGTGTGTGTGAACAGGTGTGTGTGTGTGAACCGATGTGTGTGTGTGAACACGTGTGTGTGTGTGAACGTGTGTGTGTGAATAAGGGTGTGTGTGTGTGAACACGTGTGTGTGTGAGTGAACACATGTGTGTGTGAACACGTGTGTGTGTGTTAACACGTGTGTGTTGGTGAACATGTGTGTGTGTGAACAGGTGTGTGTGCGTGAACAGGTGTGTGTCTGTGTGAGAACACGTGTGTGTGTGAGAACATGTGTGTGTGAGAACACGCATGTGTGTGTGAGAAGACATGTGTGTGTGTGAACAGGTGTGTGTGTGTGAACAGGTGTGTGTGTGTGAACACGTGTGTGTGTGTGAACAGGTGTGTGTGTGTGAGTGTGAACAGGTGTGTGTGTGTGAACAGGTGTGTGTGTGTGAACACGTGTGTGTGTGAACAGGTGTGTGTGGGTGTGTGTGAACAGGTGTGTGTGTGTGAACGTGTGTGTGTGTGAACACGTGTGTGTGTGAACAGGTGTGTGTGTGAATACGTGTGTGTGTGAACATGTGTGTGTGTGTGAACTGGTGTGTGTGTGTGTGAACACGAGTGTGTGTGAACAGGTGTGTGTGTGTGTGTGTGAACACGTGTGTGTGTGCGAACAGGTGTGTGTGTGTGAACTGGTGTGTGTGAACACGTGTGTGTGGACACGTGTGTGTGTGGACAGGTGTCTGTGTATGTGAACAGGTGTGTGTGTGTGAACAGGTGTGTGTGTGTGAACAGGTGTGTGTGTCTGAACAGGTGTGTGTGTGTCTGTATGTGAACAGGTGTGTGTGTGAACACGTGTGTGTGTATGTGAACAAGTGTGTGTGTGTGAACGTGTGTGTGTGAACACGTGTGTGTGTGTGTGTGAACATGTGTGTGTGAACGCGTGTGTGTGTGTGAACACGTGTGTGTTTGTGAACTCGTGTGTGTGTGTGTGAACACGTGTGTGTGTGAACAGGTGTGTGTGTGTGAACAGGTGTGTGTGCGTGAACAGGTGTGTGTGTCTGTGTGTGAACACTGTGTGTGTATGTGAACACGTGTGTGTGTGAGAACACGTGTGTGTGTGTGAGAAAACGTGTGTGTGTGTGTGAGAACACTTGTGTGTGTGAGAACACATGTGTGTGAGAACACGTGTGTGTGTGTGAGAACACGTGTGTGTGTGAGAACACGTGTGTGTGTGAACGTGTGTGTGTGTGAACACGTGTGTGTGTGTGAACACGTGTGTGTCTGAACACATGTGTGTGTGTGTGAACACGTGTGTGTGAACGTGTGTGTGTTTCTGTGTGTGAACAGGTGTGTGTGTCAACAGGTGTGTTTTTGTGAACACGTGTGTGTGTGTGAACGTGTGTGTGTTTGAACATGTGTGTGTGTGAGAACACATGTGTGTGTGTGAACACGTGTGTGTGTGTGTGAACAGGTGTGTGTGCGTGAACAGGTGTGTGTTTCTGTGTGTGAACACGTGTGTGTGTGTGTGAGAAAACGTGTGTGTGTATGTGAACAAGTGTGTGTGTGTGAACGTGTGTGTGTGTGAACACGTGTATGTGTGTGAACACGTGTGTGTGTGTGAACGCGCGTGTGTGTGTGAACACGTGTGTGTGTGTGTGAACGTGTGTGTGTTTGAACATGTGTGTGTGTGAGAACACATGTGTGTGTGTGAACACGTGTGTCTGTGTGTGTGTGAACAGGTGTGTGTGCGTGAACAGGTGTGTGTGTCTGTGTGTGAACACGTGTGTGTGTGTGTGCGAACACGTGTGTATGTGTGAGAAAACGTGTGTGTGAGAACACGTGTGTGTGTGTGAGAACACGTGTGTGTGAGAACACGTGTGTGTGTGTGAGAAAACGTGTGTGTGAGAACACGTGTGTGTGTGTGAGAACACGTGTGTGTGAGAACACGTGTGTGTGTGTGTGAGAACACGTGTGTGTGTGTGAGATCAGGTGTGTGTGTGTGTGAACAGGTGTGTGTGTGAGAACACGTGTGTTTGTGTGTGAGAACACGTGTGTGTGTATGTGAACAGGTGTGAGTGTGTGTGAACAGGTGTGTGTGTGAACACGTGTGTGTGTGTGAACATGTGTGTGTGTGTGAACAGGTGTGTGTGTGAACAGGTGTGTGTGTGTGAACCGATGTGTGTGTGTGAACACGTGTGTGTGTGTGAACGTGTGTGTGTGAATAAGGGTGTGTGTGTGTGAACACGTGTGTGTGTGAGTGAACACATGTGTGTGTGAACACGTGTGTGTGTGTTAACACGTGTGTGTTGGTGAACATGTGTGTGTGTGAACAGGTGTGTGTGCGTGAACAGGTGTGTGTCTGTGTGAGAACACGTGTGTGTGTGAGAACATGTGTGTGTGAGAACACGCATGTGTGTGTGAGAACACATGTGTGAGTGTGAACAGGTGTGTGTGTGTGAACAGGTGTGTGTGTGTGAACACGTGTGTGTGTGTGAACAGGTGTGTGTGTGTGTGTGTGTGAACAGGTGTGTGTGTGTGAACAGGTGTGTGTGTGTGAACACGTGTGTGTGTGAACAGGTGTGTGTGGGTGTGTGTGAACAGGTGTGTGTGTGTGAACGTGTGTGTGTGTGAACACGTGTGTGTATGTGCACGTGTGTGTGTGAACAGGTGTGTGTGTGAATACGTGTGTGTGTGAACATGTGAGTGTGTGTGAACTGGTGTGTGTTTGTGTGTGAACACGTGTGTGTGTGAACAGGTGTGTGTGTGTGTGTGAACACGTGTGTGTGTGCGAACAGGTGTGTGTGTGAACTGGTGTGTGTGAACACGTGTGTGTGGACACGTGTGTGTGTGGACAGGTGTCTGTGTATGTGAACAGGTGTGTGTGTGTGAACAGGTGTGTGTGTGTGAACAGGTGTGTGTGTCTAAACAGGTGTGTGTGTGTCTGTATGTGAACAGGTGTGTGTGTGAACACGTGTGTGTATGTGAACAAGTGTGTGTGTGTGAACGTGTGTGTGTGAACACGTGTGTGTGTGTGTGTGAACATGTGTGTGTGAACGCGTGTGTGTGTGTGAACACGTGTGTGTTTGTGAACTCGTGTGTGTGTGTGTGAACACGTGTGTGTGTGAACAGGTGTGTGTGTGTGAACAGGTGTGTGTGCGTGAATAGGTGTGTGTGTCTGTGTGTGAACACTGTGTGTGTGTGTATGTGAACACGTGTGTGTGTGTGTGAGAACACGTGTGTGTGTGTGAGAAAACGTGTTTGTGTGTGTGAGAACACTTGTGTGTGTGAGAACACATGTGTGTGAGAACACGTGTGTGTGTGTGAGAACACGTGTGTGTGTGAGAACACGTGTGTGTGTGAACGTGTGTGTGTGTGAACACGTGTGTGTGTGTGAACACGTGTGTGTCTGAACACATGTGTGTGTGTGTGAACACGTGTGTGTGAACGTGTGTGTGTTTCTGTGTGTGAACAGGTGTGTGTGTCAACAGGTGTGTTTTTGTGAACACGTGTGTGTGTGTGAACGTGTGTGTGTTTGAACATGTGTGTGTGTGAGAACACATGTGTGTGTGTGAACACGTGTGTGTGTGTATGAACAGGTGTGTGTGCGTGAACAGGTGTGTGTTTCTGTGTGTGAACACGTGTGTGTGTGTGTGAGAAAACGTGTGTGTGTATGTGAACAAGTGTGTGTGTGTGAACGTGTGTGTGTGTGAACACGTGTGTGTGTGTGAACACGTGTGTGTGTGTGAACGCGCGTGTGTGTGTGAACACGTGTGTGTGTGTGTGAACGTGTGTGTGTTTGAACATGTGTGTGTGTGAGAACACATGTGTGTGTGTGAACACGTGTGTGTGTGTGTGTGAACAGGTGTGTGTGCGTGAACAGGTGTGTGTTTCTGTGTGTGAACACGTGTGTGTGTGTGTGAGAAAACGTGTGTGTGTATGTGAACAAGTGTGTGTGTGTGAACGTGTGTGTGTTTCAACATGTGTGTGTGTGAGAACACATGTGTGTGTGTGAACACGTGTGTGTGTGTGTGAACAGGTGTGTGTGCGTGAACAGGTGTGTGTGTCTGTGTGTGAACACGTGTGTGTGTGTGTGAGAACACGTGTGTGTGTGAGAAAACGTGTGTGTGAGAACACGTGTGTGTGTGAGAACACGTGTGTGTGAGAACACGTGTGTGTGTGTGAGAAAACGTGTGTGTGAGAACACGTGTGTGTGTGTGAGAACACGTGTGTGTGAGAACACGTGTGTGTGTGTGAGAACACGTGTGTGTGTGTGTGAGATCAGGTGTGTGTGTGTGAACAGGTGTGTGTGTGAGAACACGTGTGTTTGTGTGTGAGAACACGTGTGTGTGTATGTGAACAGGTGTGAGTGTGTGTGAACAGGTGTGTGTGTGAACACGTGTGTGTGTGTGAACATGTGTGTGTGTGTGAACAGGTGTGTGTGTGAACAGGTGTGTGTGTGTGAACCGATGTGTGTGTGTGAACACGTGTGTGTGTGTGAACGTGTGTGTGTGAATAAGGGTGTGTGTGTGTGAACACGTGTGTGTGTGAGTGAACACATGTGTGTGTGAACACGTGTGTGTGTGTTAACACGTGTGTGTTGGTGAACATGTGTGTGTGTGAACAGGTGTGTGTGCGTGAACAGGTGTGTGTCTGTGTGAGAACACGTGTGTGTGTGAGAACATGTGTGTGTGAGAACACGCATGTGTGTGTGAGAACACATGTGTGTGTGTGAACAGGTGTGTGTGTGTGAACAGGTGTGTGTGTGTGAACACGTGTGTGTGTGTGAACAGGTGTGTGTGTGTGAGTGTGAACACGTGTGTGTGTATGTGAACACGTGTGTGTGTGAACGTGTGTGTGTGAACACGTGTGTGTGTGTGTGTGAACATGTGTGTGTGAACGCGTGTGTGTGTGTGAACACGTGTGTGTTTGTGAACGCGTGTGTGTGTGAACAGGTGTGTGTGTGTGAACAGGTGTGTGTGCGTGAACAGGTGTGTGTGTCTGTGTGTGAACACTGTGTGTGTGTATGTGAACACGTGTGTGTGTGTGTGAGAACACGTGTGTGTGTGTGTGAGAAAACGTGTGTGTGTGTGTGAGAACACTTGTGTGTGTGAGAACACATGTGTGTGAGAACACGTGTGTGTGTGTGAGAACACGTGTGTGTGTGAGAACACGTGTGTGTGTGAACGTGTGTGTGTGTGAACACGTGTGTGTGTGTGAACACGTGTGTGTCTGAACACATGTGTGTGTGTGAACACGTGTGTGTGAACGTGTGTGTGTTTCTGTGTGTGAACAGGTGTGCGTGTCAACAGGTGTGTTTTTGTGAACACGTGTGTGTGTGTGTGAACGTGTGTGTGTGTGAACACGTGTGTGTGTGTGAATGCGCGTGTGTGTGTGAACACGTGTGTGTGTGTGAACACGTGTGTGTGTGTGTGAACAGGTGTGTTTGTGAACATGTGTGTGTGCGTGAACAGGTGTGTGTTTGTGAACACGTGCGTGTGTGTGAGAACACGTGTGTGTGTGAGATAACGTGTCTGTGTGAGAGAACACGTGTGTGTGTGTGAGAACACGTGTGCGTGAGAACACGTGTGTGTGTGAGAACACATGTGAGAACACGTGTGTGTGTGAACAGGTGTGTGTGTGTGAACAGGTGTGGGTGTGTGAGAACACGTGTGTGTGTGTGTGAGACCACGTGTGTGTGCGTGTGTGAACACGTGTGTGTATGAACACGTGTGTGTGTGTGAACCCGTGTGTGTGTGTGAACACGTGTGTGTTGGTGAACATGTGTGTGTGTGTGAACAGGTGTGTGTGCGTGAACAGGTGTGTGTGTCTGTGTGAGAACACATGTGTGTGTGAACACGTGTGTGTGTGTTAACACGTGTGTGTTGGTGAACATGTGTGTGTGTGAACAGGTGTGTGTGCGTGAACAGGTGTGTGTCTGTGTGAGAACACGTGTGTGTGTGAGAACATGTGTGTGTGAGAACACGCATGTGTGTGTGAGAACACATGTGTGAGTGTGAACAGGTGTGTGTGTGTGAACAGGTGTGTGTGTGTGAACACGTGTGTGTGTGTGAACAGGTGTGTGTGTGTGTGAACAGGTGTGTGTGTGAACAGGTGTGTGTGTGTGAACACGTGTGTGTGTGAACAGGTGTGTGTGGGTGTGTGTGAACAGGTGTGTGTGTGTGAACGTGTGTGTGTGTGAACACGTGTGTGTATGTGCACGTGTGTGTGTGAACAGGTGTGTGTGTGAATACGTGTGTGTGTGAACATGTGAGTGTGTGTGAACTGGTGTGTGTTTGTGTGTGAACACGTGTGTGTGTGAACAGGTGTGTGTGTGTGTGTGAACACGTGTGTGTGTGCGAACAGGTGTGTGTGTGTGAACTGGTGTGTGTGAACACGTGTGTGTGGACACGTGTGTGTGTGGACAGGTGTCTGTGTATGTGAACAGGTGTGTGTGTGTGAACAGGTGTGTGTGTGTGAACAGGTGTGTGTGTCTAAACAGGTGTGTGTGTGTCTGTATGTGAACAGGTGTGTGTGTGAACACGTGTGTGTATGTGAACAAGTGTGTGTGTGTGAACGTGTGTGTGTGAACACGTGTGTGTGTGTGTGTGAACATGTGTGTGTGAACGCGTGTGTGTGTGTGAACACGTGTGTGTTTGTGAACTCGTGTGTGTGTGTGTGAACACGTGTGTGTGTGAACAGGTGTGTGTGTGTGAACAGGTGTGTGTGCGTGAATAGGTGTGTGTGTCTGTGTGTGAACACTGTGTGTGTGTGTATGTGAACACGTGTGTGTGTGTGTGAGAACACGTGTGTGTGTGTGAGAAAACGTGTTTGTGTGTGTGAGAACACTTGTGTGTGTGAGAACACATGTGTGTGAGAACACGTGTGTGTGTGTGAGAACACGTGTGTGTGTGAGAACACGTGTGTGTGTGAACGTGTGTGTGTGTGAACACGTGTGTGTGTGTGAACACGTGTGTGTCTGAACACATGTGTGTGTGTGTGAACACGTGTGTGTGAACGTGTGTGTGTTTCTGTGTGTGAACAGGTGTGTGTGTCAACAGGTGTGTTTTTGTGAACACGTGTGTGTGTGTGAACGTGTGTGTGTTTGAACATGTGTGTGTGTGAGAACACATGTGTGTGTGTGAACACGTGTGTGTGTGTGTGAACAGGTGTGTGTGCGTGAACAGGTGTGTGTTTCTGTGTGTGAACACGTGTGTGTGTGTGTGAGAAAACGTGTGTGTGTATGTGAACAAGTGTGTGTGTGTGAACGTGTGTGTGTGTGAACACGTGTGTGTGTGTGAACACGTGTGTGTGTGTGAACGCGCGTGTGTGTGTGAACACGTGTGTGTGTGTGTGAACGTGTGTGTGTTTGAACATGTGTGTGTGTGAGAACACATGTGTGTGTGTGAACACGTGTGTGTGTGTGTGTGAACAGGTGTGTGTGCGTGAACAGGTGTGTGTTTCTGTGTGTGAACACGTGTGTGTGTGTGTGAGAAAACGTGTGTGTGTATGTGAACAAGTGTGTGTGTGTGAACGTGTGTGTGTTTCAACATGTGTGTGTGTGAGAACACATGTGTGTGTGTGAACACGTGTGTGTGTGTGTGAACAGGTGTGTGTGCGTGAACAGGTGTGTGTGTCTGTGTGTGAACACGTGTGTGTGTGTGTGAGAACACGTGTGTGTGTGAGAAAACGTGTGTGTGAGAACACGTGTGTGTGTGAGAACACGTGTGTGTGAGAACACGTGTGTGTGTGTGAGAAAACGTGTGTGTGAGAACACGTGTGTGTGTGTGAGAACACGTGTGTGTGAGAACACGTGTGTGTGTGTGAGAACACGTGTGTGTGTGTGTGAGATCAGGTGTGTGTGTGTGAACAGGTGTGTGTGTGAGAACACGTGTGTTTGTGTGTGAGAACACGTGTGTGTGTATGTGAACAGGTGTGAGTGTGTGTGAACAGGTGTGTGTGTGAACACGTGTGTGTGTGTGAACATGTGTGTGTGTGTGAACAGGTGTGTGTGTGAACAGGTGTGTGTGTGTGAACCGATGTGTGTGTGTGAACACGTGTGTGTGTGTGAACGTGTGTGTGTGAATAAGGGTGTGTGTGTGTGAACACGTGTGTGTGTGAGTGAACACATGTGTGTGTGAACACGTGTGTGTGTGTTAACACGTGTGTGTTGGTGAACATGTGTGTGTGTGAACAGGTGTGTGTGCGTGAACAGGTGTGTGTCTGTGTGAGAACACGTGTGTGTGTGAGAACATGTGTGTGTGAGAACACGCATGTGTGTGTGAGAACACATGTGTGTGTGTGAACAGGTGTGTGTGTGTGAACAGGTGTGTGTGTGTGAACACGTGTGTGTGTGTGAACAGGTGTGTGTGTGTGAGTGTGAACACGTGTGTGTGTATGTGAACACGTGTGTGTGTGTGAACGTGTGTGTGTGAACACGTGTGTGTGTGTGTGTGAACATGTGTGTGTGAACGCGTGTGTGTGTGTGAACACGTGTGTGTTTGTGAACGCGTGTGTGTGTGAACAGGTGTGTGTGTGTGAACAGGTGTGTGTGCGTGAACAGGTGTGTGTGTCTGTGTGTGAACACTGTGTGTGTGTATGTGAACACGTGTGTGTGTGTGTGAGAACACGTGTGTGTGTGTGTGAGAAAACGTGTGTGTGTGTGTGAGAACACTTGTGTGTGTGAGAACACATGTGTGTGAGAACACGTGTGTGTGTGTGAGAACACGTGTGTGTGTGAGAACACGTGTGTGTGTGAACGTGTGTGTGTGTGAACACGTGTGTGTGTGTGAACACGTGTGTGTCTGAACACATGTGTGTGTGTGAACACGTGTGTGTGAACGTGTGTGTGTTTCTGTGTGTGAACAGGTGTGCGTGTCAACAGGTGTGTTTTTGTGAACACGTGTGTGTGTGTGTGAACGTGTGTGTGTGTGAACACGTGTGTGTGTGTGAATGCGCGTGTGTGTGTGAACACGTGTGTGTGTGTGAACACGTGTGTGTGTGTGTGAACAGGTGTGTTTGTGAACATGTGTGTGTGCGTGAACAGGTGTGTGTTTGTGAACACGTGCGTGTGTGTGAGAACACGTGTGTGTGTGAGATAACGTGTCTGTGTGAGAGAACACGTGTGTGTGTGTGAGAACACGTGTGCGTGAGAACACGTGTGTGTGTGAGAACACATGTGAGAACACGTGTGTGTGTGAACAGGTGTGTGTGTGTGAACAGGTGTGGGTGTGTGAGAACACGTGTGTGTGTGTGTGAGACCACGTGTGTGTGCGTGTGTGAACACGTGTGTGTATGAACACGTGTGTGTGTGTGAACCCGTGTGTGTGTGTGAACACGTGTGTGTTGGTGAACATGTGTGTGTGTGTGAACAGGTGTGTGTGCGTGAACAGGTGTGTGTGTCTGTGTGAGAACACGTGTGTGTGTGAGAACATGTGTGTGAGAACACGCGTGTGTGTGTGAGAACACGTGTGTGTGTGTGAAGAGGTGTGTGTGTGTTTGAGTGTGAACAGGTGTGTGTGTGTGAACAGGTGTGTGTGTGTGAACACGTGTGTGTGTGAACAGGTGTGTGTGGGTGTGTGTGAACAGGTGTGTGTCTGTGAACGTGTGTGTGTGTGAACACGTGTGTGTATGTGAACGTGTGTGTGTGAACAGGTGTGTGTGTGAATACGTGTGTGTGTGAACAGGTGTGTGTGTGTGAACTGGTGTGTGTGTGTGTGTGTGTGAACACGTGTGTGTGTGAACAGGTCTGTGTGTGTGTGTGTGTGAACACGTGTGTGTGTGTGCGAACAGGTGTGTGTGTGTGAACTGGTGTGTGTGAACACGTGTGTGTGGACACATGTGTGTGTGGACAGGTGTCTGTGTATGTGAACAGGTGTGTGTGTGAGAAGAGGTGTGTGTGTGTGAACAGGTGTGTGTTTCTGTGTGTGAACACGTGTGTGTGTGTGTGAGAAAACGTGTGTGTGTATGTGAACAAGTGTGTGTGTGTGAACGTGTGTGTGTTTCAACATGTGTGTGTGTGAGAACACATGTGTGTGTGTGAACACGTGTGTGTGTGTGTGAACAGGTGTGTGTGCGTGAACAGGTGTGTGTGTCTTTGTGTGAACACGTGTGTGTGTGTGTGAGAACACGTGTGTGTGTGAGAAAACGTGTGTGTGAGAACACGTGTGTGTGTGAGAACACGTGTGTGTGAGAACACGTGTGTGTGTGAGAAAACGTGTGTGTGAGAACACGTGTGTGTGTGTGAGAACACGTGTGTGTGAGAACACGTGTGTGTGTGTGAGAACACGTGTGTGTGTGTGTGAGATCAGGTGTGTGTGTGTGAACAGGTGTGTGTGTGAGAACACGTGTGTTTGTGTGTGAGAACACGTGTGTGTGTATGTGAACAGGTGTGAGTGTGTGTGAACAGGTGTGTGTGTGAACACGTGTGTGTGTGTGAACATGTGTGTGTGTGTGAACAGGTGTGTGTGTGAACAGGTGTGTGTGTGTGAACCGATGTGTGTGTGTGAACACGTGTGTGTGTGTGAACGTGTGTGTGTGAATAAGGGTGTGTGTGTGTGAACACGTGTGTGTGTGAGTGAACACATGTGTGTGTGAACACGTGTGTGTGTGTTAACACGTGTGTGTTGGTAAACATGTGTGTGTGTGAACAGGTGTGTGTGCGTGAACAGGTGTGTGTCTGTGTGAGAACACGTGTGTGTGTGAGAACATGTGTGTGTGAGAACACGCATGTGTGTGTGAGAAGACATGTGTGTGTGTGAACAGGTGTGTGTGTGTGAACAGGTGTGTGTGTGAACACGTGTGTGTGTGTGAACAGGTGTGTGTGTGTGAGTGTGAACACGTGTGTGTGTATGTGAACACGTGTGTGTGTGTGAACGTGTGTGTGTGAACACGTGTGTGTGTGTGTGTGAACATGTGTGTGTGAACGCGTGTGTGTGTGTGAACACGTGTGTGTTTGTGAACGCGTGTGTGTGTGTGTGTGAACACGTGTGTGTGTGAACAGGTGTGTGTGTGTGAACAGGTGTGTGTGCGTGAACAGGTGTGTGTGTCTGTGTGTGAACACTGTGTGTGTGTATGTGAACACGTGTGTGTGTGTGTGAGAACACGTGTGTGTGTGTGTGAGAAAACGTGTGTGTGTGTGTGAGAACACTTGTGTGTGTGAGAACACATGTGTGTGAGAACACGTGTGTGTGTGTGAGAACACGTGTGTGTGTGAGAACACGTGTGTGTGTGAACGTGTGTGTGTGTGAACACGTGTGTGTGTGAACACGTGTGTGTCTGAACACATGTGTGTGTGTGAACAGGTGTGTGTGCGTGAACAGGTGTGTGTGTCTGTGTGTGAACACTGTGTGTGTGTATGTGAACACGTGTGTGTGTGTGTGAGAACACGTGTGTGTGTGTGTGAGAAAACGTGTGTGTGTGTGTGAGAACACTTGTGTGTGTGAGAACACATGTGTGTGAGAACACGTGTGTGTGTGTGAGAACACGTGTGTGTGTGAGAACACGTGTGTGTGTGAACGTGTGTGTGTGTGAACACGTGTGTGTGTGTGAACACGTGTGTGTCTGAACACATGTGTGTGTGTGAACACGTGTGTGTGAACGTGTGTGTGTTTCTGTGTGTGAACAGGTGTGTGTGTCAACAGGTGTGTTTTTGTGAACACGTGTCTGTGTATGTGAACGTGTGTGTGTGTGAACACGTGTGTGTGTGTGAACGCGCGTGTGTGTGTGAACACGTGTGTGTGTGTGAACACGTGTGTGTGTGTGAACAGGTCTGTGTGTGTGAACACGTGTGTGTGTGTGAGTGTACAGGTGTGTGTGTGTACACATGTGTGTGTGAACAGGTGTGTGTGTGAACACGTGTGTGTGTGTGTCATCGTGTGTGTGTGTGTGAACAGGTGTGTGTGTGAACAGGTGTGTGTGTGTGAACCGATGTGTGTGTGTGAACACGTGTGTGTGTGTGAACGTGTGTGTGTGAATAAGGGTGTGTGTGTGTGAACACGTGTGTGTGTGAGTGAACACATGTGTGTGTGAACACGTGTGTGTGTGTTAACACGTGTGTGTTGGTGAACATGTGTGTGTGTGAACAGGTGTGTGTGCGTGAACAGGTGTGTGTCTGTGTGAGAACACGTGTGTGTGTGAGAACATGTGTGTGTGAGAACACGCATGTGTGTGTGAGAACACATGTGTGTGTGTGAACAGGTGTGTGTGTGTGAACAGGTGTGTGTGTGTGAACACGTGTGTGTGTGTGAACAGGTGTGTGTGTGTGAGTGTGAACACGTGTGTGTGTATGTGAACACGTGTGTGTGTGTGAACGTGTGTGTGTGAACACATGTGTGTGTGTGTGTGAACATGTGTGTGTGAACGCGTGTGTGTGTGTGAACACGTGTGTGTTTGTGAACTCGTGTGTGTGTGTGTGTGAACACGTGTGTGTGTGAACAGGTGTGTGTGTGTGAACAGGTGTGTGTGCGTGAACAGGTTTGTGTGTCTGTGTGTGAACACTGTGTGTGTGTATGTGAACACGTGTGTGTGTGTGTGAGAACACGTGTGTGTGTGTGAAAAAACGTGTGTGTGTGTGTGAGAACACTTGTGTGTGTGAGAACACATGTGTGTGAGAACACGTGTGTGTGTGTGAGAACACGTGTGTGTGTGAGAACACGTGTGTGTGTGAACGTGTGTGTGTGTGAACACGTGTGTGTGTGTGAACACGTGTGTGTCTGAACACATGTGTGTGTGTGAACACGTGTGTGTGAACGTGTGTGTGTTTCTGTGTGTGAACAGGTGTGTGTGTCAACAGGTGTGTTTTTGTGAACACGTGTGTGTGTGTGTGAACGTGTGTGTGTGTGAACACGTGTGTGTGTGTGAACGCGCGTGTGTGTGTGAACACGTGTGTGTGTGTGAACAGGTGTGTGTGCGTGAACAGGTGTGTGTTTCTGTGTGTGAACACGTGTGTGTGTGTGTGAGAAAACGTGTGTGTGTATGTGAACAAGTGTGTGTGTGTGAACGTGTGTGTGTTTCAACATGTGTGTGTGTGAGAACACATGTGTGTGTGTGAACACGTGTGTGTGTGTGTGAACAGGTGTGTGTGCGTGAACAGGTGTGTGTGTCTGTGTGTGAACACGTGTGTGTGTGTGAGAACACGTGTGTGTGTGAGAAAACGTGTGTGTGAGAACACGTGTGTGTGTGTGAGAACACGTGTGTGTGAGAACACGTGTGTGTGTGTGAGAACACGTGTGTGTGAGAACACGTGTGTGTGTGTGTGAGAACACGTGTGTGTGTGTGTGAGATCAGGTGTGTGTGTGTGTGAACAGGTGTGTGTGTGAGAACACGTGTGTTTGTGTGTGAGAACACGTGTGTGTGTATGTGAACAGGTGTGAGTGTGTGTGAACAGGTGTGTGTGTGAACACGTGTGTGTGTGTGAACATGTGTGTGTGTGTGAACAGGTGTGTGTGTGAACAGGTGTGTGTGTGTGAACCGATGTGTGTGTGTGAACACGTGTGTGTGTGTGAACGTGTGTGTGTGAATAAGGGTGTGTGTGTGTGAACACGTGTGTGTGTGAGTGAACACATGTGTGTGAACACGTGTGTGTGTGTTAACACGTGTGTGTTGGTGAACATGTGTGTGTGTGAACAGGTGTGTGTGCGTGAACAGGTGTGTGTCTGTGTGAGAACACGTGTGTGTGTGAGAACATGTGTGTGTGAGAACACGCATGTGTGTGTGAGAACACATGTGTGTGTGTGAACAGGTGTGTGTGTGAACAGGTGTGTGTGTGTGAACAGGTGTGTGTGTGTGAACAGGTGTGTGTGTGTGAGTGTGAACAGGTGTGTGTGTGTGAACAGGTGTGTGTGTGTGAACACGTGTGTGTGTGAACAGGTGTGTGTGGGTGTGTGTGAACAGGTGTGTGTGTGTGAACGTGTGTGTGTGTGAACACGTGTGTGTATGTGCACGTGTGTGTGTGAACAGGTGTGTGTGTGAATACGTGTGTGTGTGAACATGTGAGTGTGTGTGAACTGGTGTGTGTGTGTGTGAACACGTGTGTGTGTGAACAGGTGTGTGTGTGTGTGTGTGTGAACACGTGTGTGTGTGCGAACAGGTGTGTGTGTGTGAACTGGTGTGTGTGAACACGTGTGTGTGGACACGTGTGTGTGTGGACAGGTGTCTGTGTATGTGAACAGGTGTGTGTGTGTGAACAGGTGTGTGTGTGTGAACAGGTGTGTGTGTCTGAACAGGTGTGTGTGTGTCTGTATGTGAACAGGTGTGTGTGTGAACACGTGTGTGTGTATGTGAACAAGTGTGTGTGTGTGAACGTGTGTGTGTGAACACGTGTGTGTGTGTGTGTGAACATGTGTGTGTGTGAACGCGTGTGTGTGTGTGAACACGTGTGTGTGTGTGAACTCGTGTGTGTGTGTGTGAACACGTGTGTGTGTGAACAGGTGTGTGTGTGTGAACAGGTGTGTGTGCGTGAACAGGTGTGTGTGTCTGTGTGTGAACACTGTGTGTGTGTATGTGAACACGTGTGTGTGTGTGTGAGAACACGTGTGTGTGTGTGAACATGTGTGTGTGTGTGAACAGGTGTGTGTGTGAACAGGTGAGTGTGTGTGAACCGATGTGTGTGTGTGAACACGTGTGTGTGTGTGAACGTGTGTGTGTGAATAAGGGTGTGTGTGTGTGAACACGTGTGTGTGTGAGTGAACACATGTGTGTGTGAACACATGTGTGTGTGTTAACACGTGTGTGTTGGTGAACATGTGTGTGTGTGAACAGGTGTGTGTGCGTGAACAGGTGTGTGTCTGTGTGAGAACACGTGTGTGTGTGAGAACATGTGTGTGTGAGAACACGCATGTGTGTGTGAGAACACGTGTGTGTGTGTGAACAGGTGTGTGTGTGTGAACAGGTGTGTGTGTGTGAACACGTGTGTGTGTGTGAACAGGTGTGTGTGTGTGAGTGTGAACAGGTGTGTGTGTGTGAACAGGTGTGTGTGTGTGAACACGTGTGTGTGTGAACAGGTGTGTGTGGGTGTGTGTGAACAGGTGTGTGTGAGTCAACGTGTGTGTGTGAACACGTATGTGTATGTGCACGTGTGTGTGTGAACAGGTGTGTGTGTGAATACGTGTGTGTGTGAACATGTGAGTGTGTGTGAACTGGTGTGTGTGTGTGTGAACACGTGTGTGTGTGAACAGGTGTGTGTGTGTGTGAACACGTGTGTGTGTGCGAACAGGTGTGTGTGTGTGAACTGGTGTGTGTGAACACGTGTGTGTGGACACGTGTGTGTGTGGACAGGTGTCTGTGTATGTGAACAGGTGTGTGTGTGTGAACAGGTGTGTGTGTGTGAACAGGTGTGTGTGTCTGAACAGGTGTGTGTGTGTCTGTATGGTAACAGGTGTGTGTGTGAACACGTGTGTGTGTATGTGAACAAGTGTGTGTGTGTGAACGTGTGTGTGTGAACACGTGTGTGTGTGTGTGTGAACATGTGTGTGTGTGAACGCGTGTGTGTGTGTGAACACGTGTGTGTGTGTGAACTCGTGTGTGTGTGTGTGAACACGTGTGTGTGTGAATAGGTGTGTGTGTGTGAACAGGTGTGTGTGCGTGAACAGGTGTGTGTGTCTGTGTGTGAACACTGTGTGTGTGTATGTGAACACGTGTGTGTGTGTGTGAGAACACGTGTGTGTGTGTGAAAAAACGTGTGTGTGTGTGTGAGAACACTTGTGTGTGTGAGAACACATGTGTGTGAGAACACGTGTGTGTGTGTGAGAACACGTGTGTGTGTGAGAACACGTGTGTGTGTGAACGTGTGTGTGTAGGAACACGTGTGTGTGTGTGAACACGTGTGTGTCTGAACACATGTGTGTGTGTGTGAACACGTGTGTGTGAATGTGTGTGTTTCTGTGTGTGAACAGGTGTGTGTGTCAACAGGTGTGTTTGTGTGAACACGTGTGTGTGTGTGAACGTGTGTGTGTTTGAACATGTGTGTGTGAGAACACATGTGTGTGTGTGAACACGTGTGTGTGTGTGAACAGGTGTGTGTGCGTGAACAGGTGTGTGTGTCTGTGTGTGAACACGTGTGTGTGTGTGTGAGAACACGTGTGTGTGTGTGTGAGAAAACGTGTGTGTGTATGTGAACAAGTGTGTGTGTGTGAACGTGTGTGTGTGTGAACACGTGTGTGTGTGTGAACACGTGTGTGTGTGTGAACGCGCGTGTGTGTGTGAACACGTGTGTGTGTGTGAACTCGTGTGTGTGTGTGTGTGAACACGTGTGTGTGTGAACAGGTGTGTGTGTGTGAACAGGTGTGTGTGTGTGTGTGAACAGGTGTGTGTGTGTGAGAACACGTGTGTGTGTGTGTGAGACCACGTGTGTGTGCGTGTGTGAACACGTGTGTGTATGAACACGTGTGTGTGTGTGAACCCGTGTGTGTGTGTGAACACGTGTGTGTTGGTGAACATGTGTGTGTGTGTGTGTGAACAGGTGTGTGTGCGTGATCAGGTGTGTGTGTCTGTGTGAGAACACGTGTGTGTGTGTGAGAACATGTGTGTGAGAACACGCGTGTGTGTGTGAGAACATGTGTGTGTGTGTGTGAACAGGTGTGTGTGAGAAAACGCGCGTGTGTGTGAGAACACGTGTGGGTGTGTGTGAACAGGTGTGTGTGTGAACAGGTGTGTGTGTGTGAACACGTGTGTGTGAACAGGTGTGTGTGTGAACACGTGTGTGTGTGTGAACACTTGTGTGTGTGTGAACACGTGTGTGTGCGTGTGAACAGGTGTGTGTGTGTTTCTGTGTGTGAACAGGTCTGTGTGTGAACAGATGTGTTTGTGTGAACACGTGTGTGTGTGCGTGAGAACACGTGTGTGTGTGTGTGTGAACAGGTGTGTGTGTGTGAGAAAATGCGCGTGTGTGTGAGAACACGTGTGGGTGTGTGTGAACAGGTGTGTGTGTGAACAGGTGTGTGTGTGTGTGAACACGTGTGTGTGAACAGGTGTGTGTGTGAACACGTGTGTGTGTGTGAACACTTGTGTGTGTGAGAACACGTGTGTGTGTGAACGTGTGTGTGTGTGAACACGTGTGTGTGTGAACACGTGTGTGTGTGAACACGTGTGTGTGTGTGAACGTGTGTGTGTTTCTGTGTGTGAACAGGTCTGTGTGTGAACAGATGTGTTTGTGTGAACACGTGTGTGTGTGTGAGAACAGGTGTGTGTGTCTGTGTGTGAACCCGTGTGTGTGTGTGTGAACACGTGTGTGTGTGTGTTGACACGTGTGTGTGTGTCTGTGTGTGAACCCGTGTGTGTGTGTGTGAACACGTGTGTGTGTGTGTTGACACGTGTGTGTGTGCGTGTGTGTGAACACGTGTGTGCATGCGTGTGTGTGAACATGTGTGTGTGTGAACGTGTGTGTGTGTTTTTGTGTGCACACATGTGTGTGTGTGTGAACACGTGTGTGTGTGTGAACGTGTGTGTGTATGTGAACGTGTGTGTGTGAACAGGTGTGTGTGTGTAAACACGTGTGCGTGAACAGCTGTGTGTGTGTGAACACGTGTGTGTGTGAACAGATGTGTGTGCGTGAACACGTGTGTGTGTGTGTGAACAGGTGGGTGTGTGTGAACACGTGTGTGTGTGAACACGTGTGTGTGTGGACAGGGGTGTGCGTGTGGACAGGTGTGTGTGTGTGTGAAGAGGTGTGTGTGTGTGTACAGGTGTCTGTGTGTGAACATGTGTGTGTGTGTGAACAGGTGTGTGTTTGTCTGTGTGTGAACAGGTGTGTGTGTGAACAGGTGTGTGTGTGTGAACACGTGTGTGTGTGTGAACACGTGTGTGTGTGTGAACACGTGTGTGTGTGTGTGAACAGGTGTGTGTGCGTGAACAGGTGTGTGTGCCTGTGTCTGAACACGTGTGTGTGTGTGTATGTGAACACGTGTGTGTGTGTGAACACGTGTGTGTGAGAACACGTGTGTGTGTGAACAGGTGTGTGTGAAAATGTGTGTGTGTGACCAGGTGTTTGTGTGTGAACACGTGTATGTGTGTGTGAACACGTGTGTGTGTGTGAACATGTGTGTGTGTGCGAACAGGTGTGTGTGCGTGAACAGGTGTGTGTGTCTGTGTGTGAACACGTGTGTGTGAGAACAGGTGTGTGTGTGTGAACACGTGTGTGTGTGTGTGTGAGAACAGGTGTGTGTGTGTGAACACGTGTGTGTGTGTCAACAGGTGTGTGTGTGAACGTGTGTGTGTGTGTCAACGTGTGTGTGTGTGAACACGTGTGTGTGTGCGTGTGTGTGAACACGTGTGTGTGTGTGTGAACAAGTGTGTGTGTTTGTGTGTGAAAATGTGTGTGTGTGTGTGAACACGTGTGTGTGTGTGAACACGTGTGTGTGTGTGTGACAACACGTGTGTGTGTGAACAGGTCTGTGTGTGGGAACACGTGTGTGTGTGTGAGTGTACAGGTGAGTGTGTGATCACTTGTGTGTGTGTGTGAACAGGTGTGAGTGTGAACAGGTGTGTGTGTGAACACGTGTGTGTATGTGTGAACACGTGTGTGTGTGTGTGAACACGTGTGTGTGTGTGAACAGGTGCGTTTGCGTGAACAGGTGTGTGTGTCTGTGTGTGAAAACGTGTGTGTGTATGTGAACACGTGTGTGTGTGCATGAGAACACGTGTGTGTGTGTGAGAAAACGTGTGTGTGAGAACACGTGTGTGTGTGTGAGAACACGTGTGTGTGAGAACACGTGTGTGTGTGTGAGAACACGTGTGTGTGTGTGAGAACAGATGTGTGTGTGTGAACAGGTGTGTGTGTGAACATGTGTGTGTGTGTGAACAGGTGTGTGTGTGAACAGGTGTGTGTGTGTGAACCGATGTGTGTGTGTGAACACGTGTGTGTGTGTGTGAACTTGTGTGTGTGAATAAGGGTGTATGTGTGTGAACACGTGTGTGTGTGAGTGAACACATGTGTGTGTGAACACATGTGTGTGTGTTAACGCGTGTGAGTTGGTGAACATGTGTGTGTGTGAACAGGTGTGTGTGCGTGAACAGGTGTGTGTGTCTGTGTGAGAACACGTGTGTGTGTGTGTGAACACGTGAGTGTGTGTGAACGCCTGTGTGTGTGAACACGTGTGTGTGTGTGAACTCGTGTGTGTGTGTGTGAACACGTGTGTGTGTGAACAGGTGTGTGTGTGTGTGAACAGGTGTGTGTGTGTGAACAGGTGTGTGTGTGTGTGAACAGGTGTGTGTGTGAGAGAACACGTGTGTGTGTGTGTGAGAACACGTGTGTGAGAACATGTGTGTGTGAGAACACGCGTGTGTGTGTGAGAACACGTGTGTGTGTGTGAACACGTGTGTGTGTGTGAACACGTGTGTGTGTGTGAACGTGTGTGTGTGTGAACACGTGTGTGTGTGTGAACAGTTGTGTGTGTGTGAACATGTGTGTGTGCGTGAACAGGTGTGTGTGTGTGAACACGTGTGTGTGTGTGAGAACACGTGTGTGTGTGTGAGAAAACGTGTGTGTGTGTGAGAACACGTGTGTGTGTGAGAACACGTGTGCGTGAGAACACGTGTGTGTGTGTGAACACATGTGAGAACACGTGTGTGTGTGAACAGGTGTGTGTGTGTGAACAGGTGTGTGTGTGTGAGACCACGTGTGTGTGCGTGGGTGAACACGTGTGTGTATGAACACGTGTGTGTGTGTGAACCCGTGTGTGTGTGTGAACACGTGTATGTTGGTGAACATGTGTGTGTGTGTGAACAGGTGTGTGTGCGTGAACAGGTGTGTGTGTCTGTATGAGAACACGTGTGTGTGTGTGAGAACATGTGTGTGAGAACACGTGTGTGTGTGAGAACACGTGTGTGTGTGAACAGGTGTGTGTGTGTGAGAAATCGCGCGTGTGTGTGAGAACACGTGTGTGTGTGTGTGAACAGGTGTGTGTGTGAACAGGTGTGTGTGTGTGAACAGGTGTGTGTGTGAACACATGTGTGTGTGTGAACACTTGTGTGTGTGTGAACACGTGTGTGTGCGTGTGAACAGGTGTGTGTGTGAACACGTGTGTGCGTGAACTGGTGTGTGTGTGTGAACAGGTGTGTGTGGGTGTGTGTGAACACGTGTGTGTGTGAACGTGTGTGTGTGTGTGAACGTGTGTGTGTGTGTGAACACGTGTGTGTATGTGAACGTGTGTGTGTGAACAGGTGTGTGTGTGAACACGTGTGTGTGTGAACACTTGTGTGTGTGAACACATGTGTGTGTGTGAACACATGCGTGTGTGTTAACACGTGTGTGTTGGTGAACACGTGTGTGTGTGTGTGAACAGGTGTGCGTGCGTGAATAGGTGTGTGTGTCTGTGTGAGAACACGTGTGTGTGAGAACATGTGTGTGTGAGAACATGTGTGTGTGAGAACACGCGTGTGTGTGAGAACACGTGTTTGTGCGTGTGTGAACACGTGTGTGTGTGAACACGTGTGTGTGCGTGAACAGGTGTGTGTGTGTGAACACGTGTTTGTGTGAGAACACGTGTGTGTGTGTGAGAAAACGAGTGTGTGTGTGAGAACACGTGTGTGTGTGTGTGAACACGTGTGTGTGAGAACACGTGTGTGTGTGAGAACACGTGCGAGAACACGTGTGTGTGTGTGAACAGGTGTGTGTGTGTGAACAGGTGTGTGTGTGTAAACAGGTGTGTGTGTGAGAACATGTGTGTGTGTGTGAGACCACGTGTGTGAGAACACGTGTGTGTGTGAGAACACGTGTGTGTGAGAACACGTGTGTGTATGTGAGAACACGTGTGTGTGAGAACACGTGTGTGTGTGTGAGAACACGTGTGTGTGTGTGAACAGGTGTGTGTGTGAGAACAGGTGTGTGTGTGTGTGAACAGGAGTGTGTGTGAGAACACGTGTGTGTGTGTTTGAGAACACGTGTGTGTATGTGAACAGGTGTGAGTGTTTGTGAACAGGTGAGTGTGTGTGAACACGTGTGTGTGTGTGTGAGAACACGTGTGTGTGTGTGAACAGGTGTGTGTGTGAGAACAGGTGTGTGTGTGTGTGAACAGGAGTGTGTGTGAGAACACGTGTGTGTGTGTTTGAGAACACGTGTGTGTATGTGAACAGGTGTGAGTGTGTGTGAACAGGTGTGTGTGTGTGAACACGTGTGTGTGTGAACAGGTGTGTGTGTGTGAACATGTGTGTGTGTGTGAACAGGTGTGTGTGTGTGAACAGGTGTGTGTGTGAACAGATGTGTGTGTGTGAACACGTGTGTGTGTGTGAACGTGTGTGTGTGAATAAGGGTGTGTGTGTGTGAACACGTGTGTGTGTGAGTGAACATGTGTGTGTGTGAACACGTGTGTGTGAACATGTGTGTGTGTGTGAACAGGTGTCTGTGCGTGAACAAGTGTGTGTCTGTGTAAGAACACGTGTGTGTGTGTGAGAACATGTGTGTGTGAGAACACGCGTGTGTGTGTGAGAACACGTGTGTGTGTGTGTGAACAGGTGTGTGTGTGTGTGAACAGGTGTGTGTGTGTGAACACGTGTGTGTGTGTGAACAGGTGTGTGTGTGTGAACATGTGTGTGTGTGAACACGTGTGTGTGTGTGTGAGAACATGTGTGTGTGTGAACAGGTGTGTGTGTGAACAGGTGTGTGTATGTGTGTTAACACGTGTGTGTGTGTGTGTGAACACGTGTGTTTGTGAACATGTGTGTGTGGGTGTGTGTGAACAGGTGTGTGTGTGTGAACGTGTGTGTGTGTGAACACGTGTGTGTATGTGAACGTGTGTGTGTGAACAGGTGTGTGTGTGAATACGTGTGTGTGTGAACAGGTGTGTGTGTGTGAACAGGTGTGTGTGTGTGTGAACACGTGTGTGTTTGTGCGAACAGCTGTGTGTGTGTGAACTGGTGTGTGTGAACACGTGTGTGTGGACTCGTGTGTGTGTGGACAGGTGTCTTTGTATGTGAACAGGTGTGTGTGTGTGTGAACAGGTGTGTGTGTGTGAACAGGTGTGTGTGTCTGAACAGGTGTGTGTGTGTGTCTGTATGTTAACAGGTGTGTGTGTGAACACGTGTGTGTGTATGTGAACAAGTGTGTGTGTGTGAACGTGTGTGTGTGTGAACACGTGTGTGTGTGTGAACGTGTGTGTGTGTGTGTGAACACGTGTGTGTATGTGAACGTGTGTGTGTGAACAGGTGTGTGTGTGAACACGTGTGTGTGTGAACACTTGTGTGTGTGAACACATGTGTGCGTGAACACATGCGTGTGTGTGAACACGTGTGTGTTGGTGAACACGTGTGTGTGTGTGTGAACAGGTGTGTGTGCGTGAACAGGTGTGTGTGTCTGTGTGAGAACACGTGTGTGTGAGAACATGTGTGTGTGAGAACACGCGTGTGTGTGAGAACACGTGTGTGTGCGTGTGTGAACACGTGTGTGTGTGAACACGTGTGTGTGCGTGAACAGGTGTGTGTGTGTGAACACGTGTGTGTGTGAGAACACGTGTGTGTGTGTGAGAGAAAACGTGTGTGTGTGTGAACACGTGTGTGTGTGTGAACACGTGTGTGTGAGAACACGTGTGTGTGTGAGAAGACGTGTGAGAACACGTGTGTGTGTGTGAACAGGTGTGTGTGTGAACAGGTGTGTGTGTGTAAACAGGTGTGTGTGTGTGAGAATATGTGTGTGTGTGTGAGACCACGTGTGTGAGAACACGTGTGTGTGTGTGAACACGTGTGTGTGTGAACAGGTGTGTGTGTGTGAACATGTGTGTGTGTGTGAACAGGTGTGTGTGTGAACAGGTGTGTGTGTGAACAGATGTGTGTGTGTGAACACGTGTGTGTGTGTGAACGTGTGTGTGTGAATAAGGGTGTGTGTGTGTGAACACGTGTGTGTGTGAGTGAACATGTGTGTGTGTGAACACGTGTGTGTGAACATGTGTGTGTGTGAACAGGTGTGTGTGCGTGAACAAGTGTGTGTCTGTGTGAGAACACGTGTGTGTGTGTGAGAACATGTGTGTGTGAGAACACACGTGTGTGTGAGAGAACACGTGTGTGTGCGTGTGTGAACAGGTGTGTGTGTGTGAAAAGGTGTGTGTGTGTGAACAGGTGTGTGTGCGTGAACAGGTGTGTGTGTCTGTGTGTGAACACGTGTGTGTGTGTGTGAACGCGTGTGTGTGTGTGAACACGTGTGTGTGTGTGAACTCGTGTGTGTGTGTGTGTGAACACGTGTGTGTGTGAACAGGTGTGTGTGTGTGAACAGGTGTGTGTGTGTGAACACGTGTGTGTGTGTGTGAACAGGTGTGTGTGCGTGAACAGGTGTGTGTGTCTGTGTGTGAACACGTGTGTGTGTGTGAACGCGTGTGTGTGTGTGAACACGTGTGTGTGTGTGAACTCGTGTGTGTGTGTGTGTGAACACGTGTGTGTGTGAACAGGTGTGTGTGTGTGAACACGTGTGTGTTGGTGAACACGTGTGTGTGTGTGTGAACAGGTGTGTGTGCGTGAACAGGTGTGTGTGTCTGTGTGAGAACACGTGTGTGTGAGAACATGTGTGTGTGAGAACACGCGTGTGTGTGAGAACACGTGTGTGTGCGTGTGTGAATACGTGTGTGTGTGAACACGTGTGTGTGCGTGAACAGGTGTGTGTGTGTGAACACGTGTGTGTGTGAGAACAAGTGTGTGTGTGTGTGAGAAAACGTGTGTGTGTGTGTGAACACGTGTGTGTGTGTGAACACGTGTGTGTGAGAACACGTGTGTGTGTGAGAACACGTGTGAGAACATGTGTTTGTGTGTGAACAGGTGTGTGTGTGAACAGGTGTGTGTGTGTAAACAGGTGTGTGTGTGTGAGAATATGTGTGTGTGTGAGACCACGTGTGTGAGAACACGTGTGTGTGTGTGAACACGTGTGTGTGTGAACAGGTGTGTGTGTGTGAACATGTGCGTGTGTGTGAACAGGTGTGTGTGTGAACAGGTGTGTGTGTGAACAGATGTGTGTGTGTGAACACGTGTGTGTGTATGTGAACACGTGTGTGTGTGTGAGAGAACACGTGTGTGTGTGAGAAAACGTGTGTGTGTGAGAACACGTGTGTGAGAACACGTGTGTGTGTGAGAACACGTGTGTGTGTGAGAACACGTGTGTTTGTGAATGTGTGTGTGTGTGAACACGTGTGTGTGTGTGTGAACACGTGTGTGTGAGAACACATGTGTGTGTGTGAGCACGTGTGTGTTTGTGTGAACGTGTGTGTGTTTCTGTGTGTGAACAGGTGTGTGTGTGAACAGATGTGTTTGTGTGAACACGTTTGTGTGTGAACGTGTGTGTGTTTGAACGTGTGTGTGTGAGAACACTTGTGTGTGTGTGAACACGTGTGTGTGTGTGTGAACACATGTGTGTGTGTGAACGTGTGTGTGTGTCTGTGTGTGAACAGGTGTGTGTGTGAACACGTGTGTGTGTGTGAACGTGTGTGTGTGTGTGAACGTGTGTGTGTGTTTGGACACGTGTGTGTGTGTGAACAGGTGTGTGTGTCTGTGTGAGAACACGTGTGTGTGTGTGTGTGAGAAAACGTGTGTGTGTGTGAGAGAACACGTGTGTGTGTGAGAACATGTGTGTGTGAGAACACATGTGTGTGTGTGAGAACACGTGTGTGTGTGTGAACAGGTGTGTGTGTGTGAACAGGTGTGTGTGTGAGAACAGGTGTGTGTGTGAGAACATGTGTGTGTGTGAACAGGTGTGTGTGTGTGAACAGGTGTGTATGTGTGAACACGTGTGTTTGTACAGGTATGTGTGTGAACAGGTGTGTGTGTGTGTGAACACGTGTGTGTGGGTGAACAGGTGTGTGTGCGTGACAACAGGTGTGTGTGTGTGTGAACACGTGTGTATGTGAACAGGTGTGTGTGTGTGTGAGAGAACAGGTGTGTGTGTGTGAACAGGTGTGTGTGTGTGTGTGAACACGTGTGTGTGCGTGAGTGTGAACACGTGTGTGTGTGTGAACACGTGTGTGTGTTTGTGTGTGATCACGTGTGTGTGTGTGATCACGTGTGTGTGTGTGAACACGTGTGTGTGTGTGTGAACAGGTGTGTGTGCGTGAACAGTTGTGTGTGTCTGTGTGTGAACACGTGTGTGTGCGTGAGTGTGAACACGTGTGTGTGTGTGAACACGTGTGTGTGTTTGTGTGTGATCACGTGTGTGTGTGTGATCACGTGTGTGTGTGTGAACACGTGTGTGTGTGTGTGTGAGAACAGGTGTGTGTGTGTGTGTGAACACGTGTGTGTGGACACGTGTGTGTGTGGACAGGTGTCTGTGTATGTGAACAGGTGTGTGTGTGTGAACAGGTGTGTGTGTGTGTGAACAGGTGTGTGTGTCTGAACAGGTGTGTGTGTGTCTGTATGTGAACAGGTGTGTGTGTGAACACGTGTGTGTGTATGTGAACAAATGTGTGTGTGTGAACGTGTGTGTGTGAACACGTGTATGTGTGTGTGAACATGTGTGTGTGTGAACGCGTGTGTGTGTGTGAACACGTGTGTGTGTGTGAACTCGTGTGTGTGTGTGAACACGTGTGTGTATGAACAGGTGTGTGTGTGTGTGAACAGGTGTGTGTGCGTGAACAGGTGTGTGTGTCTGTGTGTGAACACTGTGTGTGTGTATGTGAACACGTGTGTGTGTGTGAGAACACGTGTGTGTGTGTGAGAAAACGTGTGTGTGTGTGAGAATACTTGTGTGTGTGAGAACACATGTGTGTGAGAACACGTGTGTGTGTGTGAGAAGACGTGTGTGTGTGAGAACACGTGTGTGTGTGAACGTGTGTGTGTGTGAACACGTGTGTGCGTGTGAACACGTGTGTGTGAACTTGTGTGTGTTTCTGTGTGTGAACAGGTGTGTGTGTCAACAGGTGTGTTTGTGTGAACACGTGTGTGTGTGTGTGAACGTGTGTGTGTTTGAACATGTGTGTGTGTGAGAACACATGTGTGTGTGTGAACACGTGTGTGTGTGTGTGAACAGGTGTGTGTGCGTGAACAGGTGTGTGTTTCTGTGTGTGAACACGTGTGTGTGTGTGTGAACGCGTGTGTGTGTGTGAACACGTGTGTGTGTGTGAACTCGTGTGTGTGTGTGTGTGTGAACACGTGTGTGTGTGAACAGGTGTGTGTGTGTGAACAGGTGTGTGTGCGCGAACAAGTGTGTGTCTGTGTGTGAACACGTGTGTGTGTATGTGAACACGTGTGTGTGTGTGTGAGAACACGTGTGTGTGTGAGAAAACGTGTGTGTGTGTGAGAACACGTGTGTGAGAACACGTGTGTGTGTGAGAACACGTGTGTGTGTGAGAACACGTGTGTTTGTGAATGTGTGTGTGTGTGTGTGAACACGTGTGTGTGTGTGAACACGTGTGTGTGTGTACACATGTGTGTGTGTGAACACGTGTGTGTTTGTGTGAACGTGTGTGTGTTTCTGTGTGTGAACAGGTGTGTGTGTGAACAGATGTGTTTGTGTGAACACGTGTGTGTGTACGAGTGTGTGTTTGAACGTGTGTGTGTGAGAACACATGTGTGTGTGTGAACACGTGTGTGTGTGTGTGAACACATGTGTGTGTGTGAACGTGTGTGTGTGTCTGTGTGTGAACAGGTGTGTGTGTGAACACGTGTGTGTGTGTGTGAACGTGTGAGTGTGTGTGAACGTGTGTGTGTGTTTGGACACGTGTGTGTGTGTGAACAGGTGTGTGTGTCTGTGTGAGAACACGTGTGTGTGTTGGAAAACGTGTGTGTGTGTGAGAGAACACGTGTGTGTGTGAGAACATGTGTGTGTGAGAACACATGTGTGTGTGAGAACACGTGTGTGTGTGTGAACAGGTGTGTGTGTGTGTGAACAGGTGTGTGTGTGAGAACAGGTGTGTGTGTGTGAGAACATGTGTGTGTGTGTGAGAACACGTGTGTGTGTGTGTGAACAGGTGTGTGTGTGAACAGGTGTGTGTGTGTGAACAGGTGTGTATGTGTGAACACGTGTGTTTGTACAGGTATGTGTGTGAACAGGTGTGTGTGTGTGTGTGAACACGTGTGTGTGGGTGAACAGGTGTGTGTGCGTGACAACAGGTGTGTGTGTGTGTGAACACGTGTGTGTGTGAACACGTGTGTGTGTGTGAGAGAGAACAGGTGTGTGTGTGTGAACAGGTGTGTGTGTGTGTGAACACGTGTGTGTGCGTGAGTGTGAACACGTGTGTGTGTGTGAACACGTGTGTGTGTGTGTGTGTGAACACGTGTGTGTGTGTGAACAGGTGTGTGTGCGTGAACAGTTGTGTGTGTCTGTGTGTGAACACGTGTGTGTGTGTGAGAACAGGTGTGTGTGTGTGAACACGTGTGTGTGTGTGAGAGAACAGGTGTATGTGTGTGTGAACACGTGTGTGTGTATGTTAACAATTGGGTGTGTGTGAACGTGTGTGTGTGAACACGTGTGTGTGTGTGTGAACATGTGTGTGTGTGAACGCGTGTGTGTGTGTTAACACGTGTGTGTGTGTGAACTCGTGTGTGTGTGAACACGTGTGTGTGTGAACAGGTGTGTGTGTGTGTGAACAGGTGTGTGTGCGAGAACAGGTGTGTGTGTCTGTGTGAGAAAACGTGTGTGTGTGAGAACATGTGTGTGTGAGAACACGCATGTGTGTGTGAGAACACGTGTGTGTGTGTGAACAGGTGTGTGTGTGTGAACACGTGTGTGTGTGTGAACAGGTGTGTGTGTGTGAGTGTGAACAGGTGTGTGTGTGTGAACAGGTGTGTGTGTGTGAACACGTGTGTGTGTGAACAGGTGTGTGTGGGTGTGTGTGAACAGGTGTGTGTGTGTGAACGTGTGTGTGTGTGAACACGTGTGTGTATGTGAACGTGTGTGTGTGAATACGTGTGTGTGTGAACAGGTGTGTGTGTGTGAACTGGTGTGTGTGTGTGTGTGAACACGTGTGTGTGTGAACAGGTGTGTGTGTGTGTGTGAACACGTGTGTGTGTGCGAACAGGTGTGTGTGTGTGAACTGGTGTGTGTGAACACGTGTGTGTGGACAGGTGTGTGTGTGGACAGGTGTCTGTGTATGTGAACAGGTGTGTGTGTGTGAACAGGTGTGTGTGTGTGAACAGGTGTGTGTGTCTGAACAGGTGTGTGTGTGTCTGTATGTGAACAGGTGTGTGTGTGAACACGTGTGTGTGTATGTGAACAAGTGTGTGTGTGTGAACGTGTGTGTGTGAACACGTGTATGTGTGTGTGAACATGTGTGTGTGTGAACGCGTGTGTGTGTGTGAACACGTGTGTGTGTGTGAACTCGTGTGTGTGTGAACACGTGTGTGTATGAACAGGTGTGTGTGTGTGTGAACAGGTGTGTGTGCGTGAATAGGTGTGTGTGTCTGTGTGTGAACACTGTGTGTGTGTATGTGAACACGTGTGTGTGTGTGAGAACACGTGTGTGTGTGTGAGAAAACGTGTGTGTGTGTGTGAGAATACTTGTGTGTGTGAGAACACATGTGTGTGAGAACACGTGTGTGTGTGTGAGAACACGTGTGTGTGTGAGAACACGTGTGTGTGTGAACGTGTGTGTGTGTGAACACGTGTGTGCGTGTGAACACGTGTGTGTGAACGTGTGTGTGTTTCTGTGTGTGAACAGGTGTGTGTGTCAACAGGTGTGTTTGTGTGAACACGTGTGTGTGTGTGTGTGTGAACGTGTGTGTGTTTGAACATGTGTGTGTGTGAGAACACATGTGTGTGTGTGAACACGTGTGTGTGTGTGTGTGAACAGGTGTGTGTGCGTGAACAGGTGTGTGTTTCTGTGTGTGAACACGTGTGTGTGTGTGTGAACGCGTGTGTGTGTGTGAACACGTGTGTGTGTGTGTGAACTCGTGTGTGTGTGTGTGTGAACACGTGTGTGTGTGAACAGGTGTGTGTGTGTGAACAGGTGTGTGTGCGCGAACAAGTGTGTGTCTGTGTGTGAACACGTGTGTGTGTATGTGAACACGTGTGTGTGTGTGTGTGTGAGAACACGTGTGTGTGTGAGAAAACGTGTGTGTGTGTGAGAACACGTGTGTGAGAACATGTGTGTGTGTGAGAACACGTGTGTGTGTGAGAACACGTGTGTTTGTGAATGTGTGTGTGTGTGTGTGAACACGTGTGTGTGTGTGACAACGTGTGTGTGTGTACACATGTGTGTGTGTGAACACGTGTGTGTTTGTGTGAACGTGTGTGTGTTTCTGTGTGTGAACAGGTGTGTGTGTGAACAGATGTGTTTGTGTGAACACGTGTGTGTGTGAACGAGTGTGTGTTTGAACGTGTGTGTGTGAGAACACATGTGTGTGTGTGAACACGTGTGTGTGTGTGAACACATGTGTGTGTGTGAACGTGTGTGTGTGTCTGTGTGTGAACAGGTGTGTGTGTGAACACGTGTGTGTGTGTGTGAACGTGTGTGTGTGTGTGAACGTGTGTGTGTGTTTGGACACGTGTGTGTGTGTGAACAGGTGTGTGTGTCTGTGTGAGAACACGTGTGTGTGTTGGAAAACGTGTGTGTGTGAGAGAGAACACGTGTGTGTGTGAGAACATGTGTGTGTGAGAACACATGTGTGTGTGAGAACACGTGTGTGTGTGTGAACAGGTGTGTGTGTGTGTGAACAGGTGTGTGTGTGAGAACAGGTGTGTGTGTGAGAACATGTGTGTGTGTGTGAGAACACGTGTGTGTGTGTGTGAACAGGTGTGTGTGTGAACAGGTGTGTGTGTGTGAACAGGTGTGTATGTGTGAACACGTGTGTTTGTACAGGTATGTGTGTGAACAGTTGTGTGTGTGTGTGAACACGTGTGTGTGGGTGAACAGGTGTGTGTGCGTGACAACAGGTGTGTGTGTGTGAACACGTGTGTGTGTGTGTGAGAGAACAGGTGTGTGTGTGTGAACAGGTGTGTGTGTGTGTGTGAACACGTGTGTGTGCGTGAGTGTGAACACGTGTGTGTGTGAACACGTGTGTATGTGTGTGAACACGTGTGTGTGTGTGTGAACAGGTGTGTGTGCGTGAACAGTTGTGTGTGTCTGTGTGTGAACACGTGTGTGTGTGTGAGAACAGGTGTGTGTGTGTGAACACGTGTGTGTGTGTGAGAACAGGTGTGTGTGTGTGTGTGAACACGTGTGTGTGTGTGAACAGGTGTGTGTGTGTGAACGTGTGTGTGTGTGTCAACGTGTGTGTGTGTGTGAACACGTGTGTGTGTGCGTGTGTGTGAACACGTGTGTGTGTGTGAACAAGTGTGTGTGTTTGTGTGTGAAAATGTGTGTGCGTGTGAACACGTGTGTGTGTGTGAACACGTGTGTGTGTGTGTGAACAGGTCTGTGTGTGTGAACACGTGTGTGTGTGTGAGTGTACAGGTGTGTGTGTGAACACTTGTGTGTGTGTGTGAACAGGTGTGTGTGTGAACAGATGTGTGTGTGTGAACACGTGTGTGTGTGTGTGAGCACGTGTGTGTGTGAACACGTGTGTGTGTGTGAACAGGTGCGTTTGCGTGAACAGGTGTGTGTGTCTGTGTGTGAAAACGTGTGTGTGTATGTGAACACGTGTGTGTGTGCATGAGAACACGTGTTTGTGTGAGAAAACGTGTGTGTGTGTGAGAACACGTGTGTGTGTGTGAGAACACGTGTGTGTGTGTGACAACACGTGTGTGTGTGTGAACAGGTCTGTGTGTGGGAACACGTGTGTGTGTGTGAGTGTACAGGTGAGTGTGTGATCACTTGTGTGTGTGTGTGAACAGGTGTGAGTGTGAACAGGTGTGTGTGTGAACACGTGTGTGTATGTGTGAACACGTGTGTGTGTGTGTGAACACGTGTGTGTGTGTGAAAACGTGTGTGTGTGTGAACAGGTGCGTTTGCGTGAACAGGTGTGTGTGTCTGTGTGTGAAAACGTGTGTGTGTATGTGAACACGTGTGTGTGCATGAAAACACGTGTGTGTGTGTGAGAAAACGTGTGTGTGAGAACACGTGTGTGTGTGTGAGAGAACAGGTGTGTGTGTGTGTGGACAGGTGTGTGTGTGAGAACACGTGTGTTTGTGTGTGAGAACACGTGTGTGTGTATGTGAACAGGTGTGAGTGTGTGTGAACAGGTGTGTGTGTGAACACGTGTGTGTGTGTGAACATGTGTGTGTGTGTGAACAGGTGTGTGTGAACAGGTGTGTGTGTGAACCGATGTGTGTGTGTGAACACGTGTGGTTGTGTGAACGTGTGTGTGTGAATAAGGGTGCGTGTGTGTGAACACGTGTGTGTGTGAGTGAACACATGTGTGTGTGAACACGTGTGTGTGTGTTAACACGTGTGTGTTGGTGAACATGTGTGTGTGTGAACAGGTGTGTGTGCGTGAACAGGTGTGTGTCTGTGTGAGAACACGTGTGTCTGTGAGAACATGTGTGTGTGAGAACACGCATGTGTGTGTGAGAACACGTGTGTGTGTGTGAACAGGTGTGTGTGTGTGAACACGTGTGTGTGTGTGAACAGGTGTGTGTGTGTGAGTGTGAACAGGTGTGTGTGTGTGAACAGGTGTGTGTGTGTGAACACGTGTGTGTGTGAACAGGTGTGTGTGGGTGTGTGTGAACAGGTGTGTGTGTGTGAACGTGTGTGTGTGAACACGTGTGTGTATGTGAACGTGTGTGTGTGAACAGGTGTGTGTGTGTGAATACGTGTGTGTGTGAACAGGTGTGTGTGTGTGAACTGGTGTGTGTGTGTGTGTGTGTGAACACGTGTGTGTGTGAACAGGTGTGTGTGTGTGTGTGAACACGTGTGTGTGTGCGAACAGGTGTGTGTGTGAACTGGTGTGTGTGTGTGAACAGGTGTGTGTCTGAACAGGTGTGTGTGTGTCTGTATGTGAACAGGTGTGTGTGTTAACACGTGTGTGTGTATGTGAACAAGTGTGTGTGTGTGAACGTGTGTGTGTGAACACGTGTGTGTGTGTGTGTGAACATGTGTGTGTGTGAACGCGTGTGTGTGTGTGAACACGTGTGTGTGTGTGAACTCGTGTGTGTGTGTGTGAACACGTGTGTGTGTGAACAGGTGTGTGTGTGTGTGAACAGGTGTGTTTGCGTGAACAGGTGTGTGTGTCTGTGTGAGAACACGTGTGTGTGAGAACATGTGTGTGTGAGAACACGCATGTGTGTGTGAGAACACGTGTGTGTGTGTGAACAGGTGTGTGTGTGTGAACACGTGTGTGTGTGTGAACAGGTGTGTGTGTGTGAGTGTGAACAGGTGTGTGTGTGTGAACAGGTGTGTGTGTGTGAACAGGTGTGTGTGTGAACAGGTGTGTGTGGGTGTGTGTGAACAGGTGTGTGTGTGTGAACGTGTGTGTGTGTGAACACGTGTGTGTATGTGAACGTGTGTGTGTGAACAGGTGTGTGTGTGAATACGTGTGTGTGTGAACAGGTGTGTGCGTGTGAACTGGTGTGTGTGTGTGTGTGAACACGTGTGTTTGTGAACAGGTGTGTGTGTGTGTGTGAACACGTGTGTGTGTGCGAACAGGTGTGTGTGTGTGAACTGGTGTGTGTGAACATGTGTGTGTGGACACGTGTGTGTGTGGACAGGTGTCTGTGTATGTGAACAGGTGTGTGTGTGTGAACAGGTGTGTGTGTGTGAACAGGTGTGTGTGTCTGAACAGGTGTGTGTGTGTCTGTATGTGAACAGGTGTGTGTGTGAACACGTGTGTGTGTATGTGAACAAGTGTGTGTGTGTGAACGTGTGTGTGTGAACACGTGTGTGTGTGTGAATATGTGTGTGTGTGAACGCGTGTGTGTGTGCGTGTGTGTGAACACGTGTGTGTGTGTGAACAAGTGTGTGTGTTTGTGTGTGAAAATGTGTGTGTGTGTGAACACGTGTGTGTGTGTGAACACGTGTGCGTGAACAGGTGTGTGTGTGTGTGAACACGTGTGTGTGTGAACAGGTGTGTGTGCGTGAACACGTGTGTGTGTGTGTGAACAGGTGTGTGTGTGTACACGTGTGTGTGTGGACAGGGGTGTGTGTGTGGACAGGTGTGTGTATGTGTGAAGAGGTGTGTGTGTGTGTACAGGTGTCTGTGTGTGAACAGGTGTGTGTGTGTGTGAACACGTGTGCGTGAACAGGTGTTTGTGTGTGAACACGTGTGTGTGTGTGAGAACACGTGTGTGTGTATGTGAACAGGTGTGAGTGTGTGTGAACAGGTGTGTGTGTGTGTGAACACGTGTGTGTGTGTGAACAGGTGTGTGTGCGTGAACACGTGTGTGTGTGTGAACAGGTGTGTGTGTGTACACGTGTGTGTGTGGACAGGGGTGTGTGTGTGGACAGGTGTCTGTGTATGTGTGAAGAGGTGTGTGTGTGTGTGTACAGGTGTCTGTGTGTGAACAGGTGTGTGTGTGAACAGGTGTGTGTGTGTGAACACGTGTGTGTGTGAACACGTGTGTGTGTGTGAACACGTGTGTGTGTGAACACGTGTGTGTGTGAGAACAGGTGTGTGCGTGAACAGGTGTGTGTGCCTGTGTGTGAACACGTGTGTGTGTGTATGTGAACACGTGTGTGTGTGTGAACACGTGTGTGTGTGAACACGTGTGTGTGTGTGAGAACACGTGTGTGTGTGTGAGAACACGTGTGTGTGTGTGAGAACACGTGTGTGTGTGAGAACAGGTGTGTGTGTGTGTGAACAGGTGTGTGTGTGAGAACACGTGTGTGTGTGAGAACACGTGTGTGTGTATGTGAACAGGTGTGAGTGTGTGTGAACAGGTGTGTGTGTGTGTGAACACGTGTGTGTGTGTGAACAGGTGTATGTGTGAGAACACGTGTGTGTGTGAGAACATGTGTGTGTGAGAACACGCATGTGTGTGTGAGAACACGTGTGTGTGTGTGAACAGGTGTGTGTGTGTGAACACGTGTGTGTGTGTGAACAGGTGTGTGTGTGTGAGTGTGAACAGGTGTGTGTGTGTGAACAGGTGTGTGTGTGTGAACACGTGTGTGTGTGAACAGGTGTGTGTGGGTGTGTGTGAACAGGTGTGTGTGTGTGAACGTGTGTGTGTGTGAACACGTGTGTGTATGTGAACGTGTGTGTGTGAAGAGGTGTGTGTGTGAATACGTGTGTGTGAACAGGTGTGTGTGTGTGAACTGGTGTGTGTGTGTGTGTGTGAACACGTGTGTGTGTGAACAGGTGTGTGTGTGTGTGTGAACACGTGTGTGTGTGCGAACAGGTGTGTGTGTGTGAACTGGTGTGTGTGAACACGTGTGTGTGGACAGGTGTGTGTGTGGCCAGGTGTCTGTGTATGTGAACAGGTGTGTGTGTGTGAACAGGTGTGTATGTGAACATGTGTGTGTGTGTGTGAACATGTTTGTGTGTGTGAGAACACGGGTGTGTGTGTGTGAACAGGTGTGTGTGTGAACACGTGTGTGTGTGTGTGAACACGTGTGTGTGTGTGAACAGGTGTGTGTGGGTGTGTGTGAACAGGTGTGTGTGTGAACGTGTGTGTGTGTGAACACGTGTGTGTATGTGAACGTGTGTGTGTGAACAGGTGCGTGTGTGAACACGTGTGTGTGTGAACAGGTGTGTGTGTGAACAGGTGTGTGTGTGTGTGTGAACACGTGTGTGTGTGTGAACAGGTGTGTATGTGTGTGTGTGTGAACACGTGTGTGTGTGTGAACAGGTGTGTGTGTGTGAACAGGTGTGTGTGTCTGAACAGGTGTGTGTGTCTGTATGTGAACAGGTGTGTGTGTGAACACGTGTGTGTGTATGTGAACAAGTGTGTGTGTGAACGTGTGTGTGTGTGAACACGTGTGTGGGTGTGTGAACATGTGTGTGTGTGAATACGTGTGTATGTGTGAACAGGTGTGTGTGTGTGAACAGGTGTGTGTGTGTGAACACGTGTGCGTGTGTGTGAACAGGTGTGTGTTTGTGAACAGGTGTGTGTGTGAACAGGTGTGTGTATGTGTGAACAGGTGTGTGTGTATGAACAGGTGTGTGTGTGTGAACACGTGTGTGTGTGAACACGTGTGTGTGTGTGAAATGTTTGTGTGTGTGTGTGTGAACACGTGTGTGTGTGAACACGTGTGTGTGAACACGTGTGTGTGTGAACACGTGTGTGTGTGAACAGGTGTGTGTGTGAACAGGTGTGTGTGTGAACACGTGTGTGTGAGTGAACACGTGTGTGTGTTTGGACACATGTGTGTGTTTGTGTGGACACGGGTGCGTGTGGACGCGTGTGTGTGGACATGTGTGTGTGTGTGAAAAGGTGTTTGTGTGTGTGAACAGGTGTGTATGTGAACATGTGTGTGTGTGAACAGGTGTGTGTGTGTGTGTGAACACGTGTGTGTGTGCGAACAGGTGTGTGTGTGTGAACTGGTGTGTGTGAACACGTGTGTGTGGACAGGTGTGTGTGTGGCCAGGTGTCTGTGTATGTGAACAGGTGTGTGTGTGTGAACAGGTGTGTATGTGAACATGTGATTGTGTGTGTGAACATGTTTGTGTGTGTGAGAACACGGGTGTGTGTGTGTGAACAGGTGTGTGTGTGAACACGTGTGTGTGTGTGTGAACACGTGTGTGTGTGTGAACAGGTGTGTGTGGGTGTGTGTGAACAGGTGTGTGTGTGAACGTGTGTGTGTGTGAACACGTGTGTGTATGTGAACGTGTGTGTGTGAACAGGTGCGTGTGTGAACACGTGTGTGTGTGAACAGGTGTGTGTGTGAACAGGTGTGTGTGTGTGTGTGAACACGTGTGTGTGTGTGAACAGGTGTGTATGTGTGTGTGTGTGAACACGTGTGTGTGTGTGAACAGGTGTGTGTGTGTGAACAGGTGTGTGTGTCTGAACAGGTGTGTGTGTCTGTATGTGAACAGGTGTGTGTGTGAACACGTGTGTGTGTATGTGAACAAGTGTGTGTGTGAACGTGTGTGTGTGTGAACACGTGTGTGGGTGTGTGAACATGTGTGTGTGTGAATACGTGTGTATGTGTGAACAGGTGTGTGTGTGTGAACAGGTGTGTGTGTGTGAACACGTGTGCGTGTGTGTGAACAGGTGTGTGTTTGTGAACAGGTGTGTGTGTGAACAGGTGTGTGTATGTGTGAACAGGTGTGTGTGTATGAACAGGTGTGTGTGTGTGAACACGTGTGTGTGTGAACACGTGTGTGTGTGTGAAATGTTTGTGTGTGTGTGTGTGAACACGTGTGTGTGTGAACACGTGTGTGTGAACACGTGTGTGTGTGAACACGTGTGTGTGTGAACAGGTGTGTGTGTGAACAGGTGTGTGTGTGAACACGTGTGTGTGAGTGAACACGTGTGTGTGTTTGGACACATGTGTGTGTTTGTGTGGACACGGGTGCGTGTGGACGCGTGTGTGTGGACATGTGTGTGTGTGTGAAAAGGTGTTTGTGTGTGTGAACAGGTGTGTATGTGAACATGTGTGTGTGTGTGAACACGTGTGTGTGTGTAAGAGAACAGGTGTGTGTGTGTGTGAACACGTGTGTGTGTGTGTGAACGTGTGTGTGTGTGAACGTGTGTGTGTGAACACGTGTGTGTGTGCGTGAGTGTGAACACGTGTGTGTGCGTGTGTGTGAACATGTGTGTGTAATCGTGTGTTTATTTGTGTGTGAACACGTGTGTGAGTGTGTGTGAACACGTGTGTGAGTGTGGGAGAACACGTGTGTGTGCACGCTTGTGTGCGTGTGAACGTGTGTGTGTGTGAACACGTGTGTGTATGTAAATGTGTGTGTGTGAACAGGTGTGTGTGTATGTGAACAGGTGTGTGTGTGTGTGAACAGGTGTGTGTGTGTGAACACGTGTGTGTGTGAACACGTGTGTGTGTGTGAACAGGTGTGTGTGTGTGAATGTGTGTGTGAACAGGTGTGTGTGTGAATATGTGTGTGTGTGCGAACACGTGTGTGTGCTTGAACAGGTGTGTGTGTGTGAAAACGTGTGTGTGTGTGAACAGGTGTGTGTGTGTGAACACGTGTGTGTGTGTGAACACGTGTCTTTGTGAACACGTGTGTGTGTGTGAACAGGTGTGTGTGTGAACAGGTGTGTGTGAGTGTGAACATGTGTGTGTTTTAACAGGTGTGTGCGTGAACAGGTGTGTGTTAACACGTGTGTGTGAACCCATGTGTGTGTGTGAACACGTGTGTGTATGTATGTGAACACGTGTGTGTGTGAACACGTTTGTGTGTGTGAACACGTGTGTGTATGTGTGTGAACACGTGTGTGTGTGTGTGAACACACGTGTGTGTGTGAACACGTGTGTGTGTGTGTGAGAACAGGTGTGTGTGTGTGAACAGGTGTGTGTGTGTGTGAACAGGTGTGTGTGTGTGAGAACACGTGTGTGTGTGTGAACAGGTGTGTCTCTGTGAACACGTGTGTGTGTGAACACGTGTGTTTGTGTGATCACGTGGGTGAACACGTGTGTGTATGTGAACACGTGTGTGTGAGAACACGTGTGTGAACACGTGTGTGTGTGTGAACACGTGTGTGTGAACACATGTGTGTTTGTGTGAACACGTGTGTGTGTGAACACGTGTGTGTGAACACTAGTGTGTGTGTGAACACGTGTGTGTGTGTGTGAGAACACGTGTGTGTGTGTGAACAGGTGTGTGTGTTACAACGTGTGTGTGTGTGAACAGGTGTGTGAGAGTGTGAACACGTGTGTGTTTTAACAGGTGTGTGCGTGAACAGGTGTGTGTGTTAACACGTGTGTGTGAACACGTGTGTGTATGTATGTGAACACGTGTGTGTGTGAACACGTTTGTGTGTGTGAACACCTGTGTGTATGTGTGTGAACACGTGTGTGAGTGTGAACACGTGTGTGTGTGTGTGAACAGGTGTGAGTGTGAACAGGTGTGTGTGTGTGAGAACACGTGTGTGTGTGTGAACAGGTGTATCTGTGTGAACACGTGTGTGTGTGAACACATGTGTTTGTGTGATCACGTGTGTGTGAACACGTGTGTGTGTATGTGAACACGTGTGTGTGTGTGTGTGTGTGTGTGTGAACAGGTGTGTGTGTGTGAACACGTGTGTGTGTGTGAACGTGTGTGTGTATGAACGTGTGTGTGTGTGTGAACACGTGTGTGTGTGTGAACACATGTGTGTGTGTGAACACGTGTGTGTGTGAACACGTGTGTGTGTGTGTGTGAACAGGTGTGTGTGCGTGAACAGGTGTGTGTGCCTGTGTGTGAATACGTCTGTGTGTATGTGAAGACGTGTGTGTGTGAACACGTGTGTGTGTGTGTGAACACGTGTGTGTGTGAACAGGTGTGTGTGAAAAGGTGTGTGTGTGACCAGGTGTTTGTGTGTGAACACGTGTGTGTGTGTGAACACGTGTGTGTGTGTGTGAACAGGTGTGTGTGCGTGAACAGGTGTGTGTGCGCGTGTGTGTGAACACATGTGTGTGTGAGAACAGGTGTGTGTGTGAACACGTGTGTGTGTGTGAACACGTGTGTGTGTTTGTGTGTGAAAAAGTGTGTGTGTGAACACGTGTGTGTGTGTGAACACGTGTGTGTGTGTGTGTGAACAGGTGTGTGTGTGTGTGAACACGTGTGTGTGTGTGAGTGTACAGGTGTGTGTGTGAACACTTGTGTGTGTGTGTGAACAGGTGTGTGTGTGAACAGGTGTGTGTGTGAACACGTGTGTGTGTGTGAACACGTGTGTGTGTGAACACGTGTGTGTGTGTGAACAGGTGCGTTTGCGTGAACAGGTGTGTGTGTCTGTGTGTGAAAACGTGTGTGTGTATGTGAACACGTGTGTGTGTGCATGAGAACACGTGTGTGTGTGAGAACACGTGTGTGTGTGAGAGAACACGTGTGTGTGTGTGAGAACACGTGTGTTTGAGAACACGTGTGTGTGTGTGAGAACACGTGTGTGTGTGTGAACAGGTGTGTGTGTGTGAGTGAACAGGTGTGTGTGTGTGAACAGGTTTGTGTGTGAGAACACGTGTGTGTGTGTGAGAACACGTGTGTGTGTATGTGAACAGGTGTGAGTGTGTGTGAACAGGTGTGTGTGTGTGTGAACACGTGTGTGTGTGTGAACAGGTGTGTGTGTGTGAACATGTGTATGTTTGAACAGGTGTGTGTGTGAACGGATGTGTGTGTGTGAACAGATGTGTGTGTGTGAACACGTGTGTGTGTCAACGTGTGTGTGTGAATAAGGGTGTGTGTGTGTGAACACGTGTGTGTGTGAGTGAACACGTGTGTGTGTGAACACATGTGTGTGTGTTAACACGTGTGTGTCAACACGTGTGTGTGTGAACACGTGTGTGTGTGAACAGGTGTGTGTGTGAACAGGTGTGTGTGTGAACACGTGTGTGTGAGTGAACTCGTGTGTGTGTGTGGACACGTGTGTGTGTTTGTGTGGACACGTGTGCGTGTGGACGCGTGTGTGTGGACATGTGTGTGTGTGAAAAGGTGTTTGTGTGTGTGAACAGGTGTGTATGTGAACATGTGTGTGTGTGTGAACACGTGTGTGTGTGTGAACATGTGTGTGTGTTTGTTTGAACACGTGTGTGTGTGAACACATGTGTGTGTGTCAACACGTGTGTGTGTGTGTGAACACGTGTTTGTGTGAACGTGTGTGTGCGTTTGTGTGTGCACACGTGTGTGTGTGTGAACGTGTGTGTGTGTGTGAACGTGTGTATGTGAACGTGTGTGTGTGCACAGGTGTGTGTGTGTGTGAACACGTGTGTGTGAACAGGTGTGTGTGTGAACACGTGTGTGTGTGAACAGGTGTGTGTGCGTGAATACGTGTGTGTGAAAAGGTGTGTGTGTGTGTGAACACGTGAGTGGGTGAACAGGTGTGTGTGTGTGAGAACAGGTGTGTGTGTCTGTGTGTGAACACGTGTGTGTGTGCGTGAACACGTGTGTGTGTGTAAGAGAACAGGTGTGTGTGTGTGAACACGTGTGTGTGTGTGTGAACGTGTGTGTGTGTGAACGTGTGTGTGAACACGTGTGTGTGTGCGTGAGTGTGAACACGTGTGTGTGCGTGTGTGTGAACATGTGTGTGTGATCGTGTGTTTGTGTGTGAACACGTGTGTGAGTGTGGGTGAACACGTGTGTGTATGTAAATGTGTGTGTGTGAACAGGTGTGTGTGTGTGTGAACACGTGTGTGTGTGAACAGGTGTGTGTGTGAACAGGTGTGTGTGTGTGAACACGTGTGTGTGTGTGAACACGTGTGTGTGTGAACACGTGTGTGTGTGTGAACAGGTGTGTGTGTGTGAATGTGTGTGTGAACAGGTGTGTGTGTGAATATGTGTGTGTGTGCGAACACATGTGTGTGCTTGAACAGGTGTGTGTGTGTGAACACGTGTGTGTGTGTGAACAGGTGTGTGTGTGTGAACACGTGTGTGTGTGTGAACACGTGTCTTTGTGAACTCGTGTGTGTGTGTGAACAGGTGTGTGTGAGTGTGAACATGTGTATGTTTTAACAGGTGTGTGCGTGAACAGGTGTGTGTTAACACGTGTGTGTGAACCCGTGTGTGTGTGTGAACACGTGTGTGTATGTATGTGAACACGTGTGTGTGTGTGTGAACACGTTTGTGTGTGTGAACACGTGTGTGTATGTGTGTGAACACGTGTGTGTGTGTGAACACACGTGTGTGTGAACACGTGTGTGTGTGTGTGTGAGAACAGGTGTGTGTGTGTGAACAGGTGTGTGTGTGTGAACAGGTGTGTGTGTGAGAACACGTGTGTGTGTGTGAACAGGTGTGTCTGTGTGAACACGTGTGTGTGAACACGTGTATTTGTGTGATCACGTGTGTGTGAACACGTGTGTGTGTATGTGAACACGTGTGTGTGTGTGAACACGTGTGTGTGAGAACACATGTGTGTGAACACGTGTGTGTGTGTGAACACGTGTGTGTGAACACATGTGAGTTTGTGTGAACACGTGTGTGTGTGAACACGTGTGTGTGTGAACACTAGTGTGTGTGTGAACACGTGTGTGTGTGAGAACACGTGTGTGTGTGTGAACAGGTGTGTGTGTTACAACGAGTGTGTATGTGTGAACAGGTGTGTGTGTGAACAGGTGTGTGTGAGTGTGTACACGTGTGTGTTTTAACAGGTGTGTGCGTGAACAGGTGTGTGTATGTGTGAACCGGTGTGTGTGTGTGTGTGTGTGTGTGAATACGTGTGTGTCTGTGTGTGTGTGTGTGTGTGAACACGTGTGTGTGTGTGAACACGTGTGTGCGTGTGTGAACACGTGTGTGTGTGTGAACAGGTGTGTGTGTGTGAACAGGTGTTTGTGTGTGTGAACACGTGTGTGTGTGAATACGAGTGTGTGTGAACACGTGTGTGTGTGTGTGAGTGAACACGTGTGTGTGTGTGAACAGGTGTGTGTGTGTGAACACGTGTGTGTGTGAACAGGTGTGTGTGTGAACGCGTGTGTGTGTGAACAGGTGTGTGTGTGAACACGTGTGTGTGTGTGAACAGGTGTGTGTGTGAGAACAGGTGTGTGTGTCTGTGTGTGAACCAGTGTGTGTCTGTGTGTGAACACGTGTGTGTGTGTGAAGGTGTGTGTGTGTGTGAACACGTGTGTGTGTGTGAACATGTGTGTGTGTGAACACATGTGTGTGTGTGAACACGTGTGTGTGTGTGAACACGTGTGTGTGTGTGAACACGTGCATGTGTGTGTGAACAGGTGTGTGTGTGTGAACACGTGTGTGTGTGTGAACAGGTGTGTGTGTGTGAACATGTGTATGTTTGAACAGGTGTGTGTGTGAACGGATGTGTGTGTGTGAACAGATGTGTGTGTGTGAACACGTGTGTGTGTCAACGTGTGTGTGTGAATAAGGGTGTGTGTGTGTGAACACGTGTGTGTGTGAGTGAACACGTGTGTGTGTGAACACATGTGTGTGTGTTAACACGTGTGTGTCAACACGTGTGTGTGTGAACACGTGTGTGTGTGAACAGGTGTGTGTGTGAACAGGTGTGTGTGTGAACACGTGTGTGTGAGTGAACTCGTGTGTGTGTGTGGACACGTGTGTGTGTTTGTGTGGACACGTGTGCGTGTGGACGCGTGTGTGTGGACATGTGTGTGTGTGAAAAGGTGTTTGTGTGTGTGAACAGGTGTGTATGTGAACATGTGTGTGTGTGTGAACACGTGTGTGTGTGTGAACATGTGTGTGTGTTTGTTTGAACACGTGTGTGTGTGAACACATGTGTGTGTGTCAACACGTGTGTGTGTGTGTGAACACGTGTTTGTGTGAACGTGTGTGTGCGTTTGTGTGTGCACACGTGTGTGTGTGTGAACGTGTGTGTGTGTGTGAACGTGTGTATGTGAACGTGTGTGTGTGCACAGGTGTGTGTGTGTGTGAACACGTGTGTGTGAACAGGTGTGTGTGTGAACACGTGTGTGTGTGAACAGGTGTGTGTGCGTGAATACGTGTGTGTGAAAAGGTGTGTGTGTGTGTGAACACGTGAGTGGGTGAACAGGTGTGTGTGTGTGAGAACAGGTGTGTGTGTCTGTGTGTGAACACGTGTGTGTGTGCGTGAACACGTGTGTGTGTGTAAGAGAACAGGTGTGTGTGTGTGAACACGTGTGTGTGTGTGTGAACGTGTGTGTGTGTGAACGTGTGTGTGAACACGTGTGTGTGTGCGTGAGTGTGAACACGTGTGTGTGCGTGTGTGTGAACATGTGTGTGTGATCGTGTGTTTGTGTGTGAACACGTGTGTGAGTGTGGGTGAACACGTGTGTGTATGTAAATGTGTGTGTGTGAACAGGTGTGTGTGTGTGTGAACACGTGTGTGTGTGTGAACACGTGTGTGCGTGTGTGAACACGTGTGTGTGTGTGAACAGGTGTGTGTGTGTGAACAGGTGTTTGTGTGTGTGAACACGTGTGTGTGTGAATACGAGTGTGTGTGAACACGTGTGTGTGTGTGTGAGTGAACACGTGTGTGTGTGTGAACAGGTGTGTGTGTGTGAACACGTGTGTGTGTGAACAGGTGTGTGTGTGAACGCGTGTGTGTGTGAACAGGTGTGTGTGTGAACACGTGTGTGTGTGTGAACAGGTGTGTGTGTGAGAACAGGTGTGTGTGTCTGTGTGTGAACCAGTGTGTGTCTGTGTGTGAACACGTGTGTGTGTGTGAAGGTGTGTGTGTGTGTGAACACGTGTGTGTGTGTGAACATGTGTGTGTGTGAACACATGTGTGTGTGTGAACACGTGTGTGTGTGTGAACACGTGTGTGTGTGTGAACACGTGCATGTGTGTGTGAACAGGTGTGTGTGTGTGTGAACACGTGTGTGTGTGTGAACAGGTGTGTGTGTGTGAACATGTGTATGTTTGAACAGGTGTGTGTGTGAACGGATGTGTGTGTGTGAACAGATGTGTGTGTGTGAACACGTGTGTGTGTCAACGTGTGTGTGTGAATAAGGGTGTGTGTGTGTGAACACGTGTGTGTGTGAGTGAACACGTGTGTGTGTGAACACATGTGTGTGTGTTAACACGTGTGTGTCAACACGTGTGTGTGTGAACACGTGTGTGTGTGAACAGGTGTGTGTGTGAACAGGTGTGTGTGTGAACACGTGTGTGTGAGTGAACTCGTGTGTGTGTGTGGACACGTGTGTGTGTTTGTGTGGACACGTGTGCGTGTGGACGCGTGTGTGTGGACATGTGTGTGTGTGAAAAGGTGTTTGTGTGTGTGAACAGGTGTGTATGTGAACATGTGTGTGTGTGTGAACACGTGTGTGTGTGTGAACATGTGTGTGTGTTTGTTTGAACACGTGTGTGTGTGAACACATGTGTGTGTGTCAACACGTGTGTGTGTGTGTGAACACGTGTTTGTGTGAACGTGTGTGTGCGTTTGTGTGTGCACACGTGTGTGTGTGTGAACGTGTGTGTGTGTGTGAACGTGTGTATGTGAACGTGTGTGTGTGCACAGGTGTGTGTGTGTGTGAACACGTGTGTGTGAACAGGTGTGTGTGTGAACACGTGTGTGTGTGAACAGGTGTGTGTGCGTGAATACGTGTGTGTGAAAAGGTGTGTGTGTGTGTGAACACGTGAGTGGGTGAACAGGTGTGTGTGTGTGAGAACAGGTGTGTGTGTCTGTGTGTGAACACGTGTGTGTGTGCGTGAACACGTGTGTGTGTGTAAGAGAACAGGTGTGTGTGTGTGAACACGTGTGTGTGTGTGTGAACGTGTGTGTGTGTGAACGTGTGTGTGAACACGTGTGTGTGTGCGTGAGTGTGAACACGTGTGTGTGCGTGTGTGTGAACATGTGTGTGTGATCGTGTGTTTGTGTGTGAACACGTGTGTGAGTGTGGGTGAACACGTGTGTGTATGTAAATGTGTGTGTGTGAACAGGTGTGTGTGTGTGTGAACACGTGTGTGTGTGAACAGGTGTGTGTGTGAACAGGTGTGTGTGTGTGAACACGTGTGTGTGTGTGAACACGTGTGTGTGTGAACACGTGTGTGTGTGTGAACAGGTGTGTGTGTGTGAATGTGTGTGTGAACAGGTGTGTGTGTGAATATGTGTGTGTGTGCGAACACATGTGTGTGCTTGAACAGGTGTGTGTGTGTGAACACGTGTGTGTGTGTGAACAGGTGTGTGTGTGTGAACACGTGTGTGTGTGTGAACACGTGTCTTTGTGAACTCGTGTGTGTGTGTGAACAGGTGTGTGTGAGTGTGAACATGTGTATGTTTTAACAGGTGTGTGCGTGAACAGGTGTGTGTTAACACGTGTGTGTGAACCCGTGTGTGTGTGTGAACACGTGTGTGTATGTATGTGAACACGTGTGTGTGTGTGTGAACACGTTTGTGTGTGTGAACACGTGTGTGTATGTGTGTGAACACGTGTGTGTGTGTGAACACACGTGTGTGTGAACACGTGTGTGTGTGTGTGTGAGAACAGGTGTGTGTGTGTGAACAGGTGTGTGTGTGTGAACAGGTGTGTGTGTGAGAACACGTGTGTGTGTGTGAACAGGTGTGTCTGTGTGAACACGTGTGTGTGAACACGTGTATTTGTGTGATCACGTGTGTGTGAACACGTGTGTGTGTATGTGAACACGTGTGTGTGTGTGAACACGTGTGTGTGAGAACACATGTGTGTGAACACGTGTGTGTGTGTGAACACGTGTGTGTGAACACATGTGAGTTTGTGTGAACACGTGTGTGTGTGAACACGTGTGTGTGTGAACACTAGTGTGTGTGTGAACACGTGTGTGTGTGAGAACACGTGTGTGTGTGTGAACAGGTGTGTGTGTTACAACGAGTGTGTATGTGTGAACAGGTGTGTGTGTGAACAGGTGTGTGTGAGTGTGTACACGTGTGTGTTTTAACAGGTGTGTGCGTGAACAGGTGTGTGTATGTGTGAACCGGTGTGTGTGTGTGTGTGTGTGTGTGAATACGTGTGTGTCTGTGTGTGTGTGTGTGTGTGTGAACACGTGTGTGTGTGTGAACACGTGTGTGCGTGTGTGAACACGTGTGTGTGTGTGAACAGGTGTGTGTGTGTGAACAGGTGTTTGTGTGTGTGAACACGTGTGTGTGTGAATACGAGTGTGTGTGAACACGTGTGTGTGTGTGTGAGTGAACACGTGTGTGTGTGTGAACAGGTGTGTGTGTGTGAACACGTGTGTGTGTGAACAGGTGTGTGTGTGAACGCGTGTGTGTGTGAACAGGTGTGTGTGTGAACACGTGTGTGTGTGTGAACTGGTGTGTGTGTGAGAACAGGTGTGTGTGTCTGTGTGTGAACCAGTGTGTGTCTGTGTGTGAACACGTGTGTGTGTGTGAAGGTGTGTGTGTGTGTGAACACGTGTGTGTGTGTGAACATGTGTGTGTGTGAACACATGTGTGTGTGTGAACACGTGTGTGTGTGTGAACACGTGTGTGTGTGTGAACACGTGCATGTGTGTGTGAACAGGTGTGTGTGTGTGAACGTGTGTGTGTCTGTGTGTGAACACTTGTGTGTGTGTGTGAGAACACGTGTGTGTGTGAGAACATGTGTGTGAGAGAACACGTGTGTGTGGGAACACATGTGTGTGCGAACAGGTGTGTGTGTGTGAGTACAGGTGTGTGTGTGTGGGAACAGGTGTGTGTGTGTGAGAATACGTGTGTGTGTGTGAGAACACGTGTGTGTGTATGTGAACAGGTGTGAGTGTGTGTGAACAGGTGTGTGTGTGTGAACACGTGTGTGTGTGTGTGAACAGGTGTGTGTGTGTGAACACGTGTGTGTGTGTGAACAGGTGTGTGTGTGAACAGGTGTTTGTGTGTGTGAACACGTGTGTGTGTGAATACGAGTGTGTGTGAACACGTGTGTGTGTGTGTGAACAGGTGTGTGTGTGTGAGAATACGTGTGTGTGTGTGAGAACACGTGTGTGTGTATGTGAACAGGTGTGAGTGTGTGTGAACAGGTGTGTGTGTGAACACGTGTGTGTGTGTGTGAATAGGTGTGTGTGTGTGTGTGAACACGTGTGTGTGTGTGAACAGGTGTGTGTGTGAACACGTGTGTGTGTGTGTGAACAGGTGTGTGTGAGAACATGTGTGTGTGTCTGTGTGTGAACCCGTGTGTGTGTGTGTGAACAAGTGTGTGTGAGTGAGAGAACAGGTGTGTGTGTGTGAACACGTGTGTGTGTGTGAACACGTGGGTGTGTGCGTGTGTGTGAACATGTGTGTGCATGCGTGTGTGTGAACATGTGTGTGTGTGAACGTGTGTGTGTGTTTGTGTGTGCACACGTGTGTGTGTGAACACGTGTGTGTGTGAACGTGTGTATGTGAACACGTGTGTGTATGTGAACGGCTGTGTGTGAACAGGAGTGTGTGTGTGTACCCGTGTGTGTGAACAGGTGTGTGTGTGTGTGTGAACACGTGTGTGTGTGAACAGGTGTGTGTGCATGAACACGTGTGTGTGTGTGTGAACAGGTGTGTGTGTGTGAACACGTGTGTGTGTGTGTGTGTGAACAGGTGTGTGTGTGAACACGTGTGTGTGTGGACAGGTGTGTGTGTGTGTGGACAGGTGTGTGTGTGAACAGGTGTGTGTGTGTGAACGTGTGTGTGTTTGTGAACATGTGTGTGTGTGAACAGGTGTGTGTTTGTCTGTGTGTGAACAGGTGTGTGTGTGAACAGGTGTGTGTGTGTGAACACGTGTGTGTGTGTGAACGTGTGTGTGTGTGTGTGAACGTGTGTGTGTCTGTGTGTGAACACGTGTGTGTGTATGTGAACACGTGTGTGTGTGTGAGAACACGTCTGTGTGTGAGAAAACGTGTGTGAGTGTGTGAGAACACGTGTGTGTGAGAACAAGTGTGTGTGAACACGTGTGTGTGTGAGAACACGTGTGTGTGTGTGAGAACAGGTGTGTGTGTGTGAATATGTGTGTGTGTGTGAACACGTGTGTGTGTGTGTGAGAACATGTGTGTGTGTGTGAACAGGTGTGTGTGTGTGAACACGTGTGTGTATGTGTGTTAACACGTGTGTGTGTGTGTGTGAACACGTGTGTGTGTGTGAACAGGTGTGTGTGGGTGCGTGTGAACACGTGTGTGTGTGTGAACAGGTGTGTGTGTGAACACGTGTGTGTGTGAACAGGTGTGTGTGCGTGAATACGTGTGTGTGAAAAGGTGTGTGTGTGTGTGAACACGTGAGTGGGTGAACAGGTGTGTGTGTGTGAGAACAGGTGTGTGTGTCTGTGTGTGAACACGTGTGTGTGTGCGTGAACACGTGTGTGTGTGTAAGAGAACAGGTGTGTGTGTGTTCACACGTGTGTGTGTGTGAACGTGTGTGTGTGTGTGAACGTGTGTATGTGAACGTGTGTGTGTGCACAGGTGTGTGTGTGTGTGAACACGTGTGTGTGAACAGGTGTGTGTGTGAACACGTGTGTGTGTGAACAGGTGTGTGTGCGTGAATACGTGTGTGTGAAAAGGTGTGTGTGTGTGTGAACACGTGAGTGGGTGAACAGGTGTGTGTGTGTGAGAACAGGTGTGTGTGTCTGTGTGTGAACACGTGTGTGTGTGCGTGAACACGTGTGTGTGTGTAAGAGAACAGGTGTGTGTGTGTGAACACGTGTGTGTGTGTGTGAACGTGTGTGTGTGTGAACGTGTGTGTGAACACGTGTGTGTGTGCGTGAGTGTGAACACGTGTGTGTGCGTGTGTGTGAACATGTGTGTGTGATCGTGTGTTTGTGTGTGAACACGTGTGTGAGTGTGGGTGAACACGTGTGTGTATGTAAATGTGTGTGTGTGAACAGGTGTGTGTGTGTGTGAACACGTGTGTGTGTGAACAGGTGTGTGTGTGAACAGGTGTGTGTGTGTGAACACGTGTGTGTGTGTGAACACGTGTGTGTGTGAACACGTGTGTGTGTGTGAACAGGTGTGTGTGTGTGAATGTGTGTGTGAACAGGTGTGTGTGTGAATATGTGTGTGTGTGCGAACACGTGTGTGTGCTTGAACAGGTGTGTGTGTGTGAACACGTGTGTGTGTGTGAACAGGTGTGTGTGTGTGAACACGTGTGTGTGTGTGAACACGTGTCTTTGTGAACTCGTGTGTGTGTGTGAACAGGTGTGTGTGAGTGTGAACATGTGTATGTTTTAACAGGTGTGTGCGTGAACAGGTGTGTGTTAACACGTGTGTGTGAACCCGTGTGTGTGTGTGAACACGTGTGTGTATGTATGTGAACACGTGTGTGTGTGTGTGAACACGTTTGTGTGTGTGAACACGTGTGTGTATGTGTGTGAACACGTGTGTGTGTGTGAACACACGTGTGTGTGAACACGTGTGTGTGTGTGTGTGAGAACAGGTGTGTGTGTGTGAACAGGTGTGTGTGTGTGAACAGGTGTGTGTGTGAGAACACGTGTGTGTGTGTGAACAGGTGTGTCTGTGTGAACACGTGTGTGTGAACACGTGTATTTGTGTGATCACGTGTGTGTGAACACGTGTGTGTGTATGTGAACACGTGTGTGTGTGTGAACACGTGTGTGTGAGAACACATGTGTGTGAACACGTGTGTGTGTGTGAACACGTGTGTGTGAACACATGTGAGTTTGTGTGAACACGTGTGTGTGTGAACACGTGTGTGTGTGAACACTAGTGTGTGTGTGAACACGTGTGTGTGTGAGAACACGTGTGTGTGTGTGAACAGGTGTGTGTGTTACAACGTGTGTGTGTGTGTGAACAGGTGTGTGTGTGAACAGGTGTGTGTGAGTGTGTACACGTGTGTGTTTTAACAGGTGTGTGCGTGAACAGGTGTGTGTATGTGTGAACCGGTGTGTGTGTGTGTGTGTGTGTGAATACGTGTGTGTCTGTGTGTGTGTGTGTGTGTGAACACGTGTGTGTGTGTGTGAACACGTGTGTGCGTGTGTGAACACGTGTGTGTGTGTGAACAGGTGTGTGTGTGTGAACAGGTGTTTGTGTGTGTGAACACGTGTGTGTGTGAATACGAGTGTGTGTGAACACGTGTGTGTGTGTGTGAGTGAACACGTGTGTGTGTGTGAACAGGTGTGTGTGTGTGAACACGTGTATGTGTGAACAGGTGTGTGTGTGAACGCGTGTGTGTGTGAACAGGTGTGTGTGTGAACACGTGTGTGTGTGTGAACAGGTGTGTGTGTGAGAACAGGTGTGTGTGTCTGTGTGTGAACCAGTGTGTGTCTGTGTGTGAACACGTGTGTGTGTGTGAAGGTGTGTGTGTGTGTGAACACGTGTGTGTGTGTGAACATGTGTGTGTGTGTGAACACATGTGTGTGTGTGAACACGTGTGTGTGTGTGAACACGTGTGTGTGTGTGAACACGTGCATGTGTGTGTGAACAGGTGTGTGTGTGTGAACGTGTGTGTGTCTGTGTGTGAACACTTGTGTGTGTGTGTGAGAACACGTGTGTGTGTGAGAACATGTGTGTGAGAGAACACGTGTGTGTGGGAACACATGTGTGTGCGAACAGGTGTGTGTGTGTGAGAACAGGTGTGTGTGTGTGGGAACAGGTGTGTGTGTGTGAGAATACGTGTGTGTGTGTGAGAACACGTGTGTGTGTATGTGAACAGGTGTGAGTGTGTGTGAACAGGATTGTGTGTGTGAACACGTGTGTGTGTGTGTGAACAGGTGTGTGTGTGTGAACACGTGTGTGTGTGTGAACAGGTGTGTGTGTGAACAGGTGTTTGTGTGTGTGAACACGTGTGTGTGTGAATACGAGTGTGTGTGAACACGTGTGTGTGTGTGTGAACAGGTGTGTGTGTGTGAGAATACGTGTGTGTGTGTGAGAACACGTGTGTGTGTATGTGAACAGGTGTGAGTGTGTGTGAACAGGTGTGTGTGTGAACACGTGTGTGTGTGTGTGAATAGGTGTGTGTGTGTGTGAACACGTGTGTGTGTGTGAACAGGTGTGTGTGTGAACACGTGTGTGTGTGTGTGAACAGGTGTGTGTGAGAACATGTGTGTGTGTCTGTGTGTGAACCCGTGTGTGTGTGTGTGAACAAGTGTGTGTGAGTGAGAGAACAGGTGTGTGTGTGTGAACACGTGTGTGTGTGTGAACACGTGGGTGTGTGCGTGTGTGTGAACATGTGTGTGCATGCGTGTGTGTGAACATGTGTGTGTGTGAACGTGTGTGTGTGTTTGTGTGTGCACACGTGTGTGTGTGTGAACACGTGTGTGTGTGAACGTGTGTATGTGAACACGTGTGTGTATGTGAACGGCTGTGTGTGAACAGGAGTGTGTGTGTGAACCCGTGTGTGTGAACAGGTGTGTGTGTGTGTGTGAACACGTGTGTGTGTGAACAGGTGTGTGTGCATGAACACGTGTGTGTGTGTGTGAACAGGTGTGTGTGTGTGAACACGTGTGTGTGTGTGTGTGAACAGGTGTGTGTGTGAACACGTGTGTGTGTGGACAGGTGTGTGTGTGTGTGGACAGGTGTGTGTGTGAACAGGTGTGTGTGTGTGAACGTGTGTGTGTTTGTGAACATGTGTGTGTGTGAACAGGTGTGTGTGTGAACAGGTGTGTGTGTGTGAACACGTGTGTGTGTGTGAACGTGTGTGTGTGTGTGAACGTGTGTGTGTCTGTGTGTGAACACGTGTGTGTGTATGTGAACACGTGTGTGTGTGTGAGAACACGTCTGTGTGTGAGAAAACGTGTGTGAGTGTGTGAGAACACGTGTGTGTGAGAACAAGTGTGTGTGAACACGTGTGTGTGTGAGAACACGTGTGTGTGTGTGAGAACAGGTGTGTGTGTGTGAACAGGTGTGTGTGTGTGTGTGAGAACACGTGTGTGTGTGTGTGTGAGAGAACACGTGTGTGTGTGTGTGAACAAGTGTGTGTGTGAACACGTGTGTGTGTGTGAACAGGTGTGTGTGTGAACAGGTGTGTGTGTGTGTGAACAAGTGTGTGTGTGTGAGAATACGTGTGTGTGTGTGAGAACACGTGTGTGTGTATGTGAACAGGTGTGAGTGTGTGTGAACAGGTTTGTGTGTGTGAACACGTGTGTGTGTGTGTGAACAGGTGTGTGTGTGTGAACACGTGTGTGTGTGTGAACAGGTGTGTGTGTGAACAGGTGTTTGTGTGTGTGAACACGTGTGTGTGTGAATACGAGTGTGTGTGAACACGTGTGTGTGTGTGTGAACAGGTGTGTGTGTGTGAGAATACGTGTGTGTGTGTGAGAACACGTGTGTGTGTATGTGAACAGGTGTGAGTGTGTGTGAACAGGTGTGTGTGTGAACACGTGTGTGTGTGTGTGAATAGGTGTGTGTGTGTGTGAACACGTGTGTGTGTGTGAACAGGTGTGTGTGTGAACACGTGTGTGTGTGTGTGAACAGGTGTGTGTGAGAACATGTGTGTGTGTCTGTGTGTGAACCCGTGTGTGTGTGTGTGAACAAGTGTGTGTGAGTGAGAGAACAGGTGTGTGTGTGTGAACACGTGTGTGTGTGTGAACACGTGGGTGTGTGCGTGTGTGTGAACATGTGTGTGCATGCGTGTGTGTGAACATGTGTGTGTGTGAACGTGTGTGTGTGTTTGTGTGTGCACACGTGTGTGTGTGTGAACACGTGTGTGTGTGAACGTGTGTATGTGAACACGTGTGTGTATGTGAACGGCTGTGTGTGAACAGGAGTGTGTGTGTGAACCCGTGTGTGTGAACAGGTGTGTGTGTGTGTGTGAACACGTGTGTGTGTGAACAGGTGTGTGTGCATGAACACGTGTGTGTGTGTGTGAACAGGTGTGTGTGTGTGAACACGTGTGTGTGTGTGTGTGAACAGGTGTGTGTGTGAACACGTGTGTGTGTGGACAGGTGTGTGTGTGTGTGGACAGGTGTGTGTGTGAACAGGTGTGTGTGTGTGAACGTGTGTGTGTTTGTGAACATGTGTGTGTGTGAACAGGTGTGTGTGTGAACAGGTGTGTGTGTGTGAACACGTGTGTGTGTGTGAACGTGTGTGTGTGTGTGAACGTGTGTGTGTCTGTGTGTGAACACGTGTGTGTGTATGTGAACACGTGTGTGTGTGTGAGAACACGTCTGTGTGTGAGAAAACGTGTGTGAGTGTGTGAGAACACGTGTGTGTGAGAACAAGTGTGTGTGAACACGTGTGTGTGTGAGAACACGTGTGTGTGTGTGAGAACAGGTGTGTGTGTGTGAACAGGTGTGTGTGTGTGTGTGAGAACACGTGTGTGTGTGTGTGTGAGAGAACACGTGTGTGTGTGTGTGAACAAGTGTGTGTGTGAACACGTGTGTGTGTGTGAACAGGTGTGTGTGTGAACAGGTGTGTGTGTGTGTGAACAAGTGTGTGTGTGAACACGTGTGTGTGTGAACAGGTGTGTGTGTGAACACGTTTGTGTGTGTGAACACGTGTGAGTGTGTGAACAGGTGTGTGTGTGAACACGTGTGTGTGTGTGAACACGTGTGTGTGTGTGTGTGAACGTGTGTGTGTGTGTGACAACGTGTGTGTGTGAACACGTGTGTGTGTGTGTGTGGACTCGTGTGTGTGTGTGAGAACACGTGTGTGCGTGCGTGTGTGAACACGTGTGTGTGTGCGTGTGTGTGAACATGTGTGTGTGAGTGTGAACGTGTGTGTTTGTGTGTGAACACGTGTGTGTGTGTGAACACGTGTGTGTGTGTGAACAGGTGTGTGTGTGTGAACACATGTGTGTGTGAGAACACGTGTGTGTGTGTGTGAACAGGTGTGTGTGTGAACACGTGTGTGTGTGAACAAATGTGTGTGTGTGTGAACAGGTGTGTGTGTGTAAACAGGTGTGTGTGTGTGAACGCGTGTGTGTGTGTGAACAGGTGTGTATGTGTGTGTGTGAACACGTGTGTGTGTGTGCGAACAGGTGTGTGTGTGTGAACACGTGTGTGTGTGAACACGTGTGTGTGCGTGTGGACACGTGTGTGTGTGTGTGAGAACACGTGTGTGTGTGCGTGTGTGGACACGTGTGTGTGTGTGTGAACAGGGGTGTGTGTGTGAGAACACGTGTGTGTGTGTGAGAACACGTGTGTGTGTGTGAACAGGTGTGTGTGTGAACAGGTGTGTGTGTGTGTGTGAACAAGTGTGTGTGTGAACACGTGTGTGTGTGAAAAGGTGTGTGTGTGAACAAGTGTGTGTGTGTGAACACGTGTGAGTGTGTGAACAGGTGTGTGTGTGTGTGAACACGTGTGTGTGTGTGTGTGTGAACACGTGTGTGTGTGTGTGTGTGAACGTGTGTGTGTGTGTGACAACGTGTGTGTGTGAACACGTGTGTGTGTGTGTGTGGACACGTGTGTGTGTGTGAGAACACGTGTGTGCGTGCGTGTGTGAACACGTGTGTGCGTGTGTGTGAACACGTGTGTGTGTGCGTGTGTGTGTGAACATGTGTGTGTGAGTGTGAACGTGTGTGTTTGTGTGTGAACACGTGTGTGTGTGTGAACACGTGTGTGTGTGAACAGGTGTGTGTGTGTGAACACGTGTGTGTGTGAGAACACGTGTGTGTGTGTGAACAGGTGTGTGTGTGAACACGTGTGTGTGTGTGAACAAATGTGTGTGTGTGTGAACAGGTGTGTGTGTGTAAACAGGTGTGTGTGTGTGAACGCGTGTGTGTGTGTGAACGCTTGTGTGTGTGTGTGTGTGAACACGTGTGTGTGTGTGCAAACAGGTGTGTGTGTGTGAACACGTGTGTGTGTGAACACGTGTGTGTGCGTGTGGACACGTGTGTGTGTGTGTGAGAACACGTGTGTGTGTGCATGTGTGGACACGTGTGTGTGTGTGAACAGGGGTGTGTGTGTGTGAACAGGTGTGTGTGTGAACACGTGTGTGTGTGAACACGTGTATTTGTATGAACACGTGTGTGTGTGAACGTGTGTGTGTGTTTGTGTGTGCACACGTGTGTGTGTGTGTGAACACGTGTGTGTGTGAATGTGTGTGTGTGAACGTGTGTATGTGAACACATGTGTGTATGTGAACGGGTGTGTGTTAACATGTGTGTGTGTGAACACGTGTGTGTGAACACATGTGTGTGTGTGAACATGTGTGTGTGTGAACACGTGTGTGTGTGAACACGTGTGTGTGTGAACACGTGTGTGTGTGTGTGAACAGGTGTGTGTGTGTGAACAGGTGTGTGTGTGTGAATCGGTGTGTGTGTGAACAGGTGTGTGTGTGTGAACACGTGTGTGTGTGTGAACAGGTGTGTGTGTGTGAACACGTGTGTGTGTGAACACGTGTGTGTGTGTGTGTGTGAACGTGTGTGTGTGTGTGACAACGTGTGTGTGTGAACACGTGTGTGTGTGTGTGGACACGTGTGTGTGTGAGAACACGTGTGTGCGTGCGTGTGTGAACACGTGTGTGCGTGTGTGTGAACACGTGTGTGTGTGCGTGTGTGTGTGAACATGTGTGTGTGAGTGTGAACGTGTGTGTTTGTGTGTGAACACGTGTGTGTGTGTGAACACGTGTGTGTGTGAACAGGTGTGTGTGTGTGAACACGTGTGTGTGTGTGAACACGTGTGTGTGTGTGAACAGGTGTGTGTGTGAACACGTGTGTGTGTGTGAACAAATGTGTGTGTGTGTGAACAGGTGTGTGTGTGTGTGAACAGGTGTGTGTGTGTGAATCGGTGTGTGTGTGTGTGAACCGGTGTGTGTGTGTGTGTGTGAACCGGTGTGTGTGTGAATACGTGTGTGTCTGTGTGTGTGTGTGTGTGAACACGTGTGTGTGAACAGGTGTGTGTGTGTGAACAGGTGTGTGTGTGTGTGAACAAGTGTGTGTGTGAACACGTGTGTGTGTGAACAGGTGTGTGTGTGAACACGTGTGTGTGTGAACACGTGTGAGTGTGTGTGTGTGTGAACACGTGTGTGTGTGTGTGTGAACACGTGTGTGTGTGTGTGTGAACGTGTGTGTGTGTGTGACAACGTGTGTGTGTGAACACGTGTGTGTGTGGACACGTGTGTGTGTGAGAACACGTGTGTGCGTGCGTGTGTGAACACGTGTGTGCGTGTGTGTGAACACGTGTGTGTGCGTGTGTATGAACATGTGTGTGTGAGTGTGAACGTGTGTGTTTGTGTGTGAACACGTGTGTGTGTGTGAACACGTGTGTGTGTGCGTGTGTGTGAACACGTGTGTGCATGTGTGTGTGAGAACATGTGTGTGTGTGTGAACGTGTGTGTCTGTTTGTGTGTGCACACGTGTGTGTGTGTGAACACGTGTGTGTGTGAATGTGTGTGTGTGAACTTGTGTATGTGAACACGTGTGTGTATGTGAATGGGTTTGTGTTAACAGGTGTGTGTGAACACGTGTGTGTGAACAGGTGTGTGTGTGTGAACAGGTGTGTGTGTGTGTGAACAAGTGTGTGTGTGAACACGTGTGTGTGTGAACAGGTGTGTGTGTGAAAACGTGTGTGTGTGAACACGTGTGAGTGTGTGAACAGGTGTGTGTGTGAACACGTGTGTGTGTGTGTGTGTGTGAACACGTGTGTGTGTGTGTGTGTGAACACGTGTGTGTGTGTGTGAACGTGTGTGTGTGTGACAACGTGTGTGTGTGAACACGTGTGTGTGTGTGGACACGTGTGTGTGTGTGAGAACACGTGTGTGCGTGCGTGTGTCAACACGTGTGTGCGTGTGTGTGAACACGTGTGTGTGTGCGTGTGTATGAACATGTGTGTGTGAGTGTGAACGTGTGTGTTTGTGTGTGAACACGTGTGTGTGTGTGAACACGTGTGTGTGTGTGAACAGGTGTGTGTGTGAACACGTGTGTGTGTGAGAACACGTGTGTGTGTAAACAGGTGTGTGTGTGTGTGAAAAGCTGTGTGTGTGTCTGTGTGTGAACCCGTGTGTGTCTGTGTGTGAACACGTGTGTGTGAGAGAACAGGTGTGTGTGTGTGAACACGTGTGTGTGTGAACATGTGTCTGTGTGTGAACACGTGTGTGTGTGCGTGTGTGTGAACAGGTGTGTGTGTGTGTGAACAAGTGTGTGTGTGAACACGTGTGTGTGTGAACATGTGTGTGTGTGAGAAAACGTGTGTGAGTGTGTGAGAACACGTGTGTGTGAGAACAAGTGTGTGTGAACATGTGTGTGTGTGAGAACACGTATGTGTGTGTGAGAACAGGTGTGTGTGTGTGAACAGGTGTGTGTGTGTGAGAACACGTGTGTGTGTGTGAGAACACGTGTGTGTGTGTGAACAGGTGTGTGTGTGAACAGGTGTGTGTGTGTGTGTGAACAAGTGTGTGTGTGAACACGTGTGTGTGTGAAAAGGTGTGTGTGTGAACAAGTGTGTGTGTGTGAACACGTGTGAGTGTGTGAACAGGTGTGTGTGTGTGTGAACACGTGTGTGTGTGTGTGTGTGAACACGTGTGTGTGTGTGTGTGTGAACGTGTGTGTGTGTGTGACAACGTGTGTGTGTGAACACGTGTGTGTGTGTGTGTGGACACGTGTGTGTGTGTGAGAACACGTGTGTGCGTGCGTGTGTGAACACGTGTGTGCGTGTGTGTGAACACGTGTGTGTGTGCGTGTGTGTGTGAACATGTGTGTGTGAGTGTGAACGTGTGTGTTTGTGTGTGAACACGTGTGTGTGTGTGAACACGTGTGTGTGTGAACAGGTGTGTGTGTGTGAACACGTGTGTGTGTGAGAACACGTGTGTGTGTGTGAACAGGTGTGTGTGTGAACACGTGTGTGTGTGTGAACAAATGTGTGTGTGTGTGAACAGGTGTGTGTGTGTAAACAGGTGTGTGTGTGTGAACGCGTGTGTGTGTGTGAACGCTTGTGTGTGTGTGTGTGTGTGAACACGTGTGTGTGTGTGCAAACAGGTGTGTGTGTGTGAACACGTGTGTGTGTGAACACGTGTGTGTGCGTGTGGACACGTGTGTGTGTGTGTGAGAACACGTGTGTGTGTGCATGTGTGGACACGTGTGTGTGTGTGAACAGGGGTGTGTGTGTGTGAACAGGTGTGTGTGTGAACACGTGTGTGTGTGAACACGTGTATTTGTATGAACACGTGTGTGTGTGAACGTGTGTGTGTGTTTGTGTGTGCACACGTGTGTGTGTGTGTGAACACGTGTGTGTGTGAATGTGTGTGTGTGAACGTGTGTATGTGAACACATGTGTGTATGTGAACGGGTGTGTGTTAACATGTGTGTGTGTGAACACGTGTGTGTGAACACATGTGTGTGTGTGAACATGTGTGTGTGTGAACACGTGTGTGTGTGAACACGTGTGTGTGTGAACACGTGTGTGTGTGTGTGAACAGGTGTGTGTGTGTGAACAGGTGTGTGTGTGTGAATCGGTGTGTGTGTGAACAGGTGTGTGTGTGTGAACACGTGTGTGTGTGTGAACAGGTGTGTGTGTGTGAACACGTGTGTGTGTGAACACGTGTGTGTGTGTGTGTGTGAACGTGTGTGTGTGTGTGACAACGTGTGTGTGTGAACACGTGTGTGTGTGTGTGGACACGTGTGTGTGTGAGAACACGTGTGTGCGTGCGTGTGTGAACACGTGTGTGCGTGTGTGTGAACACGTGTGTGTGTGCGTGTGTGTGTGAACATGTGTGTGTGAGTGTGAACGTGTGTGTTTGTGTGTGAACACGTGTGTGTGTGTGAACACGTGTGTGTGTGAACAGGTGTGTGTGTGTGAACACGTGTGTGTGTGTGAACACGTGTGTGTGTGTGAACAGGTGTGTGTGTGAACACGTGTGTGTGTGTGAACAAATGTGTGTGTGTGTGAACAGGTGTGTGTGTGTGTGAACAGGTGTGTGTGTGTGAATCGGTGTGTGTGTGTGTGAACCGGTGTGTGTGTGTGTGTGTGTGAACCGGTGTGTGTGTGAATACGTGTGTGTCTGTGTGTGTGTGTGTGTGAACACGTGTGTGTGAACAGGTGTGTGTGTGTGAACAGGTGTGTGTGTGTGTGAACAAGTGTGTGTGTGAACACGTGTGTGTGTGAACAGGTGTGTGTGTGAACACGTGTGTGTGTGAACACGTGTGAGTGTGTGTGTGTGTGAACACGTGTGTGTGTGTGTGTGAACACGTGTGTGTGTGTGTGTGAACGTGTGTGTGTGTGTGACAACGTGTGTGTGTGAACACGTGTGTGTGTGGACACGTGTGTGTGTGAGAACACGTGTGTGCGTGCGTGTGTGAACACGTGTGTGCGTGTGTGTGAACACGTGTGTGTGCGTGTGTATGAACATGTGTGTGTGAGTGTGAACGTGTGTGTTTGTGTGTGAACACGTGTGTGTGTGTGAACACGTGTGTGTGTGCGTGTGTGTGAACACGTGTGTGCATGTGTGTGTGAGAACATGTGTGTGTGTGTGAACGTGTGTGTCTGTTTGTGTGTGCACACGTGTGTGTGTGTGAACACGTGTGTGTGTGAATGTGTGTGTGTGAACTTGTGTATGTGAACACGTGTGTGTATGTGAATGGGTTTGTGTTAACAGGTGTGTGTGTGAACACGTGTGTGTGAACAGGTGTGTGTGTGTGAACAGGTGTGTGTGTGTGTGAACAAGTGTGTGTGTGAACACGTGTGTGTGTGAACAGGTGTGTGTGTGAAAACGTGTGTGTGTGAACACGTGTGAGTGTGTGAACAGGTGTGTGTGTGAACACGTGTGTGTGTGTGTGTGTGTGTGAACACGTGTGTGTGTGTGTGTGTGTGAACACGTGTGTGTGTGTGTGAACGTGTGTGTGTGTGACAACGTGTGTGTGTGAACACGTGTGTGTGTGTGGACACGTGTGTGTGTGTGAGAACACGTGTGTGCGTGCGTGTGTCAACACGTGTGTGCGTGTGTGTGAACACGTGTGTGTGTGCGTGTGTATGAACATGTGTGTGTGAGTGTGAACGTGTGTGTTTGTGTGTGAACACGTGTGTGTGTGTGAACACGTGTGTGTGTGTGAACAGGTGTGTGTGTGAACACGTGTGTGTGTGAGAACACGTGTGTGTGTAAACAGGTGTGTGTGTGTGAACGCGTTTGTGTGTGTGAACAGGTGTGTATGTGTGTGTGTGAACACGTGTGTGTGTGTGCGAACAGGTGTGTGTGTGTGAACACGTGTGTGTGTGAACACGTGTGTGTGCGTGTGGACACGTGTGTGTGTGTGTGAGAACACGTGTGTGTGCATGTGTGGACACGTGTGTGTGTGTGAACAGGGGTGTGTGTGTGAACAGGTGTGTGTGAGAACACGTGTGTGTGTGAACACGTGTATTTGTATGAACACGTGTATGTATGAACGTGTGTGTGTGTTTGTGTGTGCACACGTGTGTGTGTGTGTGAACACGTGTGTGTGTGAATGTGTGTGTGTGAACGTGTGTATGTGAACACGTGTGTGTGAACACGTGTGTGTGTGTGTGAACATGTGTGTGTGTGAACACGTGTGTGTGTGTGTGTGAACAGGTGTGTGTGTGTGAACAGGTGTGTGTGTGTGAATCAGTGTGTGTGTGTGTGAACCGGTGTGTGTGTGTGTGTGTGTGTGTGTGAACCGGTGTGTGTGTGTGTGTGAATACGTGTGTGTCTGTGTGTGTGTGTGTGTGAACACGTGTGTGTGAGAGAACAGGTGTGTGTGTGTGAACACGTGTGTGTGTGAACACGTGTCTGTGTGTGAACACGTGTGTGTGTGCGTGTGTGTGAACAGGTGTGTGTGTGTGAACAAGTGTGTGTGTGAACACGTGTGTGTGTGAACATGTGTGTGTGTGAGAAAACGTGTGTGAGTGTGTGAGAACACGTGTGTGTGAGAACAAGTGTGTGTGAACACGTGTGTGTGTGAGAACACGTATGTGTGTGTGAGAACAGGTGTGTGTGTGTGAACAGGTGTGTGTGTTTGAGAACACGTGTGTGTGTGTGAGAACACGTGTGTGTGTGTGAACAGGTGTGTGTGTGAACAGGTGTGTGTGTGTGTGTGAACAAGTGTGTGTGTGAACACGTGTGTGTGTGAAAAGGTGTGTGTGTGAACAAGTGTGTGTGTGTGAACACGTGTGAGTGTGTGAACAGGTGTGTGTGTGTGTGAACACGTGTGTGTGTGTGTGTGAACGTGTGTGTGTGTGACAACGTGTGTGTGTGAACACGTGTGTGTGTGTGTGGACACGTGTGTGTGTGTGAGAACACGTGTGTGCGTGCGTGTGTGAACACTTGTGTGCGTGTGTGTGAACACGTGTGTGTGTGCGTGTGTGTGTGAACATGTGTGTGTGAGTGTGAACGTGTGTGTTTGTGTGTGAACACGTGTGTGTGTGTGAACACGTGTGTGTGTGAACAGGTGTGTGTGTGTGAACACGTGTGTGTGTGTGAACACGTGTGTGTGTGTGAACAGGTGTGTGTGTGAACACGTGTGTGTGTGTGAACAAATGTGTGTGTGTGTGAACAGGTGTGTGTGTGTAAACAGGTGTGTGTGTGTGAATGCGTGTGTGTGTGTGAACGCGTGTGTGTGTGTGTGTGTGAACACGTGTGTGTGTGTGCAAACAGGTGTGTGTGTGTGAACACGTGTGTGTGTGAACACGTGTGTCTGCGTGTGGACACGTGTGTGTGTGTGTGAGAACACGTGTGTGTGTGCATGTGTGGACACGTGTGTGTGTGTGAACAGGGGTGTGTGTGTGTGAACAGGTGTGTGTGAACACGTGTGTGTGTGAACACGTGTATTTGTATGAACACGTGTGTGTGTGAACGTGTGTGTGTGTTTGTGTGTGCACACGTGTGTGTGTGTGAACACGTGTGTGTGTGAATGTGTGTGTGTGAACGTGTGTATGTGAACACATGTGTGTATGTGAACGGGTGTGTGTTAACATGTGTGTGTGTGAACACGTGTGTGTGAACACGTGTGTGTGTGTGAACATGTGTGTGTGTGAACACGTGTGTGTGTGAACACGTGTGTGTGTGAACACGTGTGTGTGTGTGTGTGTGAACAGGTGTGTGTGTGTGTGAACAGGTGTGTGTGTGTGAATCGGTGTGTGTGTGTGTGAACCGGTGTGTGTGTGTGTGTGTGAACCGGTGTGTGTGTGAATACGTGTGTGTCTGTGTGTGTGTGTGTGTGAACACGTGTGTGTGAACAGGTGTGTGTGTGTGAACAGGTGTGTGTGTGTGTGAACAAGTGTGTGTGTGAACACGTGTGTGTGTGAACAGGTGTGTGTGTGAAAACGTGTGTGTGTGAACACGTGTGAGTGTGTGAACAGGTGTGTGTGTGAACACGTGTGTGTGTGTGTGTGTGTGAACACGTGTGTGTGTGTGTGTGTGTGTGAACACGTGTGTGTGTGTGAACAGGGGTGTGTGTGTGAACAGGTGTGTGTGAGAACACGTGTGTGTGTGAACACGTGTATTTGTATGAACACGTGTATGTATGAACGTGTGTGTGTGTTTGTGTGTGCACACGTGTGTGTGTGTGTGAACACGTGTGTGTGTGAATGTGTGTGTGTGAACGTGTGTATGTGAACACGTGTGTGTGAACACGTGTGTGTGTGTGAACATGTGTGTGTGTGAACACGTGTGTGTGTGAACATGTGTGTGTGTGTGAACACGTGTGTGTGTGTGTGAACAGGTGTGTGTGTGTGAAAAGGTTTGTGTGTGTGAATCAGTGTGTGTGTGTGTGTGAACCGGTGTGTGTGTGTGTGTGTGAACCGGTGTGTGTGTGTGTGTGAATACGTGTGTGTCTGTGTGTGTGTGTGTGTGAACACGTGTGTGTGTGAGTGAACACTTGTGTGTGTGTGTGAACAGGTGTGTGTTTGTGAACACGTGTGTGTTTGTGAACAGGTGTGTGTGTGTGTGAACACGTGTGTGTGTGTGTGTGTGAACACGTGTGTGTGTGTGTGTGTGAACGTGTGTGTGTGTGTGACAACGTGTGTGTGTGAACACGTGTGTGTGTGTGTGGACACGTGTGTGTGTGTGAGAACACGTGTGTGCGTGCGTGTGTGTACACGTGTGTGCGTGTGTGTGAACACGTGTGTGTGAGCGTGTGTGTGTGAACATGTGTGTGTGAGTGTGAACGTGTGTGTTTGTGTGTGAACACGTGTGTGTGTGTGAACACGTGTGTGTGTGTGAACAGGTGTGTGTGTGTGAACACGTGTGTGTGTGAGAACACGTGTGTGTGTGTGAACAGGTGTGTGTGTGAACACGTGTGTGTGTGTGAACAAATGTGTGTGTGTGTGAACAGGTGTGTGTGTGTAAACAGGTGTGTGTGTGTGAACGCGTGTGTGTGTGTGAACGCTTGTGTGTGTGTGTGTGTGAACACGTGTGTGTGTGTGCAAACAGGTGTGTGTGTGTGAACACGTGTGTGTGTGAACACGTGTGTGTGCGTGTGGACACGTGTGTGTGTGTGTGAGAACACGTGTGTGTGTGCATGTGTGGACACGTGTGTGTGTGTGAACAGGGGTGTGTGTGTGTGAACAGGTGTGTGTGTGAACACGTGTGTGTGTGAACACGTGTATTTGTATGAACACGTGTGTGTGTGAACGTGTGTGTGTGTTTGTGTGTGCACACGTGTGTGTGTGTGTGAACACGTGTGTGTGTGAATGTGTGTGTGTGAACGTGTGTATGTGAACACATGTGTGTATGTGAACGGGTGTGTGTTAACATGTGTGTGTGTGAACACGTGTGTGTGAACACATGTGTGTGTGTGAACATGTGTGTGTGTGAACACGTGTGTGTGTGAACACGTGTGTGTGTGAACACGTGTGTGTGTGTGTGAACAGGTGTGTGTGTGTGAACAGGTGTGTGTGTGTGAATCGGTGTGTGTGTGAACAGGTGTGTGTGTGTGAACACGTGTGTGTGTGAACACGTGTGTGTGTGTGTGTGTGAACGTGTGTGTGTGTGTGACAACGTGTGTGTGTGAACACGTGTGTGTGTGTGTGGACACGTGTGTGTGTGAGAACACGTGTGTGCGTGCGTGTGTGAACACGTGTGTGCGTGTGTGTGAACACGTGTGTGTGTGCGTGTGTGTGTGAACATGTGTGTGTGAGTGTGAACGTGTGTGTTTGTGTGTGAACACGTGTGTGTGTGTGAACACGTGTGTGTGTGAACAGGTGTGTGTGTGTGAACACGTGTGTGTGTGTGAACACGTGTGTGTGTGTGAACAGGTGTGTGTGTGAACACGTGTGTGTGTGTGAACAAATGTGTGTGTGTGTGAACAGGTGTGTGTGTGTGTGAACAGGTGTGTGTGTGTGAATCGGTGTGTGTGTGTGTGAACCGGTGTGTGTGTGTGTGTGTGAACCGGTGTGTGTGTGAATACGTGTGTATCTGTGTGTGTGTGTGTGTGAACACGTGTGTGTGAACAGGTGTGTGTGTGTGAACAGGTGTGTGTGTGTGTGAACAAGTGTGTGTGTGAACACGTGTGTGTGTGAACAGGTGTGTGTGTGAACACGTGTGTGTGTGAACACGTGTGAGTGTGTGTGTGTGTGAACACGTGTGTGTGTGTGTGTGAACACGTGTGTGTGTGTGTGTGAACGTGTGTGTGTGTGTGACAACGTGTGTGTGTGAACACGTGTGTGTGTGGACACGTGTGTGTGTGAGAACACGTGTGTGCGTGCGTGTGTGAACACGTGTGTGCGTGTGTGTGAACACGTGTGTGTGCGTGTGTATGAACATGTGTGTGTGAGTGTGAACGTGTGTGTTTGTGTGTGCACACGTGTGTGTGTGTGAACACGTGTGTGTGTGAATGTGTGTGTGTGAACTTGTGTATGTGAACACGTGTGTGTATGTGAATGGGTTTGTGTTAACAGGTGTGTGTGTGAACACGTGTGTGTGTGTGAACAGGTGTGTGTGTGAACACGTGTGTGTGTGTGAACAAATGAGTGTGTGTGTGAACAGGTGTGTGTGTGTAAACAGGTGTGTGTGTGTGAATGCGTGTGTGTGTGTGAACGCGTGTGTGTGTGTGTGTGAACACGTGTGTGTGTGTGCAAACAGGTGTGTGTGTGTGAACACGTGTGTGTGTGTGAACACGTGTGTCTGCGTGTGGACACGTGTGTGTGTGTGTGAGAACACGTGTGTGTGTGCATGTGTGGACACGTGTGTGTGTGTGAACAGGGGTGTGTGTGTGTGAACAGGTGTGTGTGTGAACACGTGTGTGTGTGAACACGTGTATTTGTATGAACACGTGTGTGTGTGAACGTGTGTGTGTGTTTGTGTGTGCACACGTGTGTGTGTGTGAACACGTGTGTGTGTGAATGTGTGTGTGTGAACGTGTGTATGTGAACACATGTGTGTATGTGAACGGGTGTGTGTTAACATGTGTGTGTGTGAACACGTGTGTGTGAACACATGTGTGTGTGAACATGTGTGTGTGTGAACACGTGTGTGTGTGAACACGTGTGTGTGTGAACACGTGTGTGTGTGTGTGTGTGAACAGGTGTGTGTGTGTGTGAACAGGTGTGTGTGTGTGAATCGGTGTGTGTGTGTGTGAACCGGTGTGTGTGTGTGTGTGAACCGGTGTGTGTGTGAATACGTGTGTGTCTGTGTGTGTGTGTGTGTGAACACGTGTGTGTGAACAGGTGTGTGTGTGTGAACAGGTGTGTGTGTGTGTGAACAAGTGTGTGTGTGAACACGTGTGTGTGTGAACAGGTGTGTGTGTGAAAACGTGTGTGTGTGAACACGTGTGAGTGTGTGAACAGGTGTGTGTGTGAACACGTGTGTGTGTGTGTGTGAACACGTGTGTGTGTGTGTGTGTGTGAACACGTGTGTGTGTGTGAACAGGGGTGTGTGTGTGAACAGGTGTGTGTGAGAACACGTGTGTGTGTGAACACGTGTATTTGTATGAACACGTGTATGTATGAACGTGTGTGTGTGTTTGTGTGTGCACACGTGTGTGTGTGTGTGAACACGTGTGTGTGTGAATGTGTGTGTGTGAACGTGTGTATGTGAACACGTGTGTGTGAACACGTGTGTGTGTGTGAACATGTGTGTGTGTGAACACGTGTGTGTGTGAACATGTGTGTGTGTGTGAACACGTGTGTGTGTGTGTGAACAGGTGTGTGTGTGTGAAAAGGTTTGTGTGTGTGAATCAGTGTGTGTGTGTGTGTGAACCGGTGTGTGTGTGTGTGTGTGAACCGGTGTGTGTGTGTGTGTGAATACGTGTGTGTCTGTGTGTGTGTGTGTGTGAACACGTGTGTGTGTGAGTGAACACTTGTGTGTGTGTGTGAACAGGTGTGTGTTTGTGAACACGTGTGTGTGTGTGAACAGGTGTGTGTGTGTGTGAACACGTGTGTGTGTGTGTGTGTGAACACGTGTGTGTGTGTGTGTGTGAACGTGTGTGTGTGTGTGACAACGTGTGTGTGTGAACACGTGTGTGTGTGTGTGGACACGTGTGTGTGTGTGAGAACACGTGTGTGCGTGCGTGTGTGAACACGTGTGTGCGTGTGTGTGAACACGTGTGTGTGTGCGTGTGTGTGTGAACATGTGTGTGTGAGTGTGAACGTGTGTGTTTGTGTGTGAACACGTGTGTGTGTGTGAACACGTGTGTGTGTGTGAACAGGTGTGTGTGTGTGAACACGTGTGTGTGTGAGAACACGTGTGTGTGTGTGAACAGGTGTGTGTGTGAACACGTGTGTGTGTGTGAACAAATGTGTGTGTGTGTGAACAGGTGTGTGTGTGTAAACAGGTGTGTGTGTGTGAACGCGTGTGTGTGTGTGAACGCTTGTGTGTGTGTGTGTGTGAACACGTGTGTGTGTGTGCAAACAGGTGTGTGTGTGTGAACACGTGTGTGTGTGAACACGTGTGTGTGCGTGTGGACACGTGTGTGTGTGTGTGTGAGAACACGTGTGTGTGTGCATGTGTGGACACGTGTGTGTGTGTGAACAGGGGTGTGTGTGTGTGAACAGGTGTGTGTGTGAACACGTGTGTGTGTGAACACGTGTATTTGTATGAACACGTGTGTGTGTGAACGTGTGTGTGTGTTTGTGTGTGCACACGTGTGTGTGTGTGTGAACACGTGTGTGTGTGAATGTGTGTGTGTGAACGTGTGTATGTGAACACATGTGTGTATGTGAACGGGTGTGTGTTAACATGTGTGTGTGTGAACACGTGTGTGTGAACACATGTGTGTGTGTGAACATGTGTGTGTGTGAACACGTGTGTGTGTGAACACGTGTGTGTGTGAACACGTGTGTGTGTGTGTGAACAGGTGTGTGTGTGTGAACAGGTGTGTGTGTGTGAATCGGTGTGTGTGTGAACAGGTGTGTGTGTGTGAACACGTGTGTGTGTGTGAACAGGTGTGTGTGTGTGAACACGTGTGTGTGTGAACACGTGTGTGTGTGTGTGTGTGAACGTGTGTGTGTGTGTGACAACGTGTGTGTGTGAACACGTGTGTGTGTGTGTGGACACGTATGTGTGTGAGAACACGTGTGTGTGTGCGTGTGTGAACACGTGTGTGCGTGTGTGTGAACACGTGTGTGTGTGCGTGTGTGTGTGAACATGTGTGTGTGAGTGTGAACGTGTGTGTTTGTGTGTGAACACGTGTGTGTGTGTGAACACGTGTGTGTGTGAACAGGTGTGTGTGTGTGAACACGTGTGTGTGTGTGAACACGTGTGTGTGTGTGAACAGGTGTGTGTGTGAACACGTGTGTGTGTGTGAACAAATGTGTGTGTGTGTGAACAGGTGTGTGTGTGTGTGAACAGGTGTGTGTGTGTGAATCGGTGTGTGTGTGTGTGAACCGGTGTGTGTGTGTGTGTGTGAACCGGTGTGTGTGTGAATACGTGTGTGTCTGTGTGTGTGTGTGTGTGAACACGTGTGTGTGAACAGGTGTGTGTGTGTGAACAGGTGTGTGTGTGTGTGAACATGTGTGTGTGTGAACACGTGTGTGTGTGAACAGGTGTGTGTGTGAACACGTGTGTGTGTGAACACGTGTGAGTGTGTGTGTGTTTGAACACGTGTGTGTGTGTGAACACGTGTGTGTGTGTGTGTGAACGTGTGTGTGTGTGACAACGTGTGTGTGTGAACACGTGTGTGTGTGGACACGTGTGTGTGTGAGAACACGTGTGTGCGTGCGTGTGTGAACACGTGTGTGCGTGTGTGTGAACACGTGTGTGTGCGTGTGTATGAACATGTGTGCGTGAGTGTGAACGTGTGTGTTTGTGTGTGAACACGTGTGTGTGTGTGAACACGTGTGTGTGTGCGTGTGTGTGAACACGTGTGTGCATGTGTGTGTGAGAACATGTGTGTGTGTGTGAACGTGTGTGTCTGTTTGTGTGTGCACACGTGTGTGTGTGTGAACACGTGTGTGTGTGAATGTGTGTGTGTGAACTTGTGTATGTGAACACGTGTGTGTATGTGAATGGGTTTGTGTTAACAGGTGTGTGTGTGAACACGTGTGTGTGAACAGGTGTGTGTGTGTGAACAGGTGTGTGTGTGTGTGAACAAGTGTGTGTGTGAACACGTGTGTGTGTGAACAGGTGTGTGTGTGAAAACGTGTGTGTGTGAACACGTGTGAGTGTGTGAACAGGTGTGTGTGTGAACACGTGTGTGTGTGTGTGTGTGTGTGAACACGTGTGTGTGTGTGTGTGAACACGTGTGTGTGTGTGTGAACGTGTGTGTGTGTGACAACGTGTGTGTGTGAACACGTGTGTGTGTGTGGACACGTGTGTGTGTGTGAGAACACGTGTGTGCGTGCGTGTGTCAACACGTGAGTGCGTGTGTGTGAACACGTGTGTGTGTGCGTGTGTATGAACATGTGTGTGTGAGTGTGAACGTGTGTGTTTGTGTGTGAACACGTGTGTGTGTGTGAACACGTGTGTGTGTGTGAACAGGTGTGTGTGTGAACACGTGTGTGTGTGAGAACACGTGTGTGTGTGTAAACAGGTGTGTGTGTGTGAACGCGTTTGTGTGTGTGAACAGGTGTTTATGTGTGTGGGTGAACACGTGTGTGTGTGTGCGAACAGGTGTGTGTGTGTGAACACGTGTGTGTGTGAACACGTGTGTGTGCGTGTGGACACGTGTGTGTGTGTGTGTGAGAACACGTGTGTGTGCATGTGTGGACACGTGTGTGTGTGTGAACAGGGGTGTGTGTGTGAACAGGTGTGTGTGAGAACACGTGTGTGTGTGTGAACACGTGTATTTGTATGAACACGTGTATGTATGAACGTGTGTGTGTGTTTGTGTGTGCACACGTGTGTGTGTGTGTGAACACGTGTGTGTGTGAATGTGTGTGTGTGAACGTGTGTATGTGAACACGTGTGTGTGAACACGTGTGTGTGTGTGAACATGTGTGTGTGTGAACACGTGTGTGTGTGTGTGTGAACAGGTGTGTGTGTGTGAACAGGTGTGTGTGTGTGAATCAGTGTGTGTGTGTGTGAACCGGTGTGTGTGTGTGTGTGTGTGTGTGTGTGAACCGGTGTGTGTGTGTGTGTGAATACGTGTGTGTCTGTGTGTGTGTGTGTGTGAACACGTGTGTGTGTGAGTGAACACTTGTGTGTGTGTGTGAACAGGTGTGTGTTTGTGAACACGTGTGTGTTTGTGAACACGTGTGTGTGTGTGAACAGGTGTGTGTGTGTGTGAACACGTGTGTGTGTGTGTGTGTGTGTGTGTGAACACGTGTGTGTGTGAGTGAACACTTGTGTGTGTGTGTGAACAGGTGTGTGTTTGTGAACACGTGTGTGTGTGTGAACAGGTGTGTGTGTGTGTGAACACGTGTGTGTGTGTGTGTGTGAACACGTGTGTGTGTGTGTGTGAACGTGTGTGTGTGTGACATCGTGTGTGTGTGAACACGTGTGTGTGTGTGTGGACACGTGTGTGTGTGTGAGAACACGTGTGTGCGTGCGTGTGTGAACACGTGTGTGCGTGTGTGTGAACACGTGTGTGTGCGTGTGTGTGTGAACATGTGTGTGTGAGTGTGAACGTGTGTGTTTGTGTGTGAACACGTGTGTGTGTGTGAACACGTGTGTGTGTGTGAACAGGTGTGTGTGTGTGAACACGTGTGTGTGTGAGAACATGTGTGAACAGGTGTGTGTGTGAACACGTGTGTGTGTGAACAAATGTGTGTGTGTGTGAACAGGTGTGTGTGTGTAAACAGGTGTGTGTGTGTGAACGCGTGTGTGTGTGTGAACGCTTGTGTGTGTGTGTGTGTGTGAACACGTGTGTGTGTGTGCAAACAGGTGTGTGTGTGTGAACACGTGTGTGTGTGAACACGTGTGTGTGCGTGTGGACACGTGTGTGTGTGTGTGAGAACACGTGTGTGTGTGCATGTGTGGACACGTGTGTGTGTGTGAACAGGGGTGTGTGTGTGTGAACAGGTGTGTGTGTGAACACGTGTGTGTGTGAACACGTGTATTTGTATGAACACGTGTGTGTGTGAACGTGTGTGTGTGTTTGTGTGTGCACACGTGTGTGTGTGTGTGAACACGTGTGTGTGTGAATGCGTGTGTGTGAACGTGTGTATGTGAACACATGTGTGTATGTGAACGGGTGTGTGTTAACATGTGTGTGTGTGAACACGTGTGTGTGAACACATGTGTGTGTGTGAACATGTGTGTGTGTGAACACGTGTGTGTGTGAACACGTGTGTGTGTGAACACGTGTGTGTGTGTGTGAACAGGTGTGTGTGTGTGAACAGGTGTGTGTGTGTGTGAATCGGTGTGTGTGTGTGTGAACCGGTGTGTGTGTGTGAACCGGTGTGTGTGTGAATACGTGTGTGTCTGTGTGTGTGTGTGTGAACACGTGTGAGTGTGAGTGAACACGTGTGTGTGTGTGTGAACAGGTGTGTGTGTGTGAACACGTGTGTGTGTGAACAGGTGTGTGTGTGTGAACACGTGTGTGTGTGTGAACAGGTCTGTGTGTGTGAACACGTGTGTGTGTGAACACGTGTATTTGTATGAACACGTGTGCGTGTGAACGTGTGTGTGTGTTTGTGTGAGAACACGTGTGTGTGTGAGAAAACGTGTGTGTGTGTGAGAACACGTGTGTGTGTGAGAACATGTATGTGTGAGAACACGTGTGTGTGTGAGAACACGTGTGTGTGTGTGAACAGGTGTGTGTGTGTGTGAAAAGGTGTGTGTGTGTCTGTGTGTGAACCCGTGTGTGTCTGTGTGTGAACACGTGTGTGTGAGAGAACAGGTGTGTGTGTGTGAACACGTGTGTGTGTGAACACGTGTCTGTGTGTGAACACGTGTGTGTGTGCGTGTGTGTGAACAGGTGTGTGTGTGTGTGAACAAGTGTGTGTGTGAACACGTGTGTGTGTGAACATGTGTGTGTGTGAGAAAACGTGTGTGAGTGTGTGAGAACACGTGTGTGTGAGAACAAGTGTGTGTGAACACGTGTGTGTGTGAGAACACGTATGTGTGTGTGAGAACAGGTGTGTGTGTGTGAACAGGTGTGTGTGTGTGAGAACACGTGTGTGTGTGTGAGAACACGTGTGTGTGTGTGAACAGGTGTGTGTGTGTGTGAACAGGTGTGTGTGTGTGTGTGAACAAGTGTGTGTGTGAACACGTGTGTGTGTGAAAAGGTGTGTGTGTGAACAAGTGTGTGTGTGTGAACACGTGTGAGTGTGTGAACAGGTGTGTGTGTGAACACGTGTGTGTGTGTGTGTGTGAACGTGTGTGTGTGTGTGACAACGTGTGTGTGTGAACACGTGTGTGTGTGTGTGGACACGTGTGTGTGTGTGAGAACACGTGTGTGCGTGCGTGTGTGAACACGTGTGTGCGTGTGTGTGAACACGTGTGTGTGTGCGTGTGTGTGTGAACATGTGTGTGTGAGTGTGAACGTGTGTGTTTGTGTGTGAACACGTGTGTGTGTGTGAACACGTGTGTGTGTGAACAGGTGTGTGTGTGTGAACACGTGTGTGTGTGTGAACACGTGTGTGTGTGTGAACAGGTGTGTGTGTGAACACGTGTGTGTGTGTGAACAAATGTGTGTGTGTGTGTGTAAACAGGTGTGTGTGTGTGAACGCGTGTGTGTGTGTGAACGCGTGTGTGTGTGTGTGTGTGAACACGTGTGTGTGTGTGCAAACAGGTGTGTGTGTGTGAACACGTGTGTGTGTGAACACGTGTGTCTGCGTGTGGACACGTGTGTGTGTGTGTGAGAACACGTGTGTGTGTGCATGTGTGGACACGTGTGTGTGTGTGAACAGGGGTGTGTGTGTGTGAACAGGTGTGTGTGTGAACACGTGTGTGTGTGAACACGTGTATTTGTATGAACACGTGTGTGTGTGAACGTGTGTGTGTGTTTGTGTGTGCACACGTGTGTGTGTGTGTGAACACGTGTGTGTGTGAATGTGTGTGTGTGAACGTGTGTATGTGAACACATGTGTGTATGTGAACGGGTGTGTGTTAACATGTGTGTGTGTGAACACGTGTGTGTGAACACATGTGTGTGTGAACATGTGTGTGTGTGAACACGTGTGTGTGTGAACACGTGTGTGTGAACAGGTGTGTGTGTGTGAACAGGTGTGTGTGTGTGTGAACAGGTGTGTGTGTGAACACGTGTGTGTGTGAACGTGTGTGTGTGTGAACGTGTGTGTATCTGTGTGTGAACACGTGTGTGTGTATGTGAACACGTGTGTGTGTGTGTGTGTGAACAGGTGTGTGTGTGAACACGTGTGTGTGTGTGAGAACACGTGTGTGTGTGTGTGAAGAGGTGTGTGTGTGAACAGGTGTGTGTGTGTGAGAACACGTGTATGTGTGTGTGTGAGAACACGTGTGTGTGTGTGAACAGGTGTGTGTGTGAGAACATGTGTGTGTGAACACGTGTGTGTGTGTGTGAACAGGTGTGTGTGTGTGAACAGGTGTGTGTGTGAACAGGTGTGTGTGTGTGTGAATCGGTGTGTGTGTGTGAACAGGTGTGTGTTAACAGGTGTGTGTGTGAAAAGGTGTGTGTGTGAACACATGTGTGTGTGTGAACGTGTGTGTGTGTCTGTATGTGAACAGGTGTGTGTGTGAACACGTGTGTGTGTGTGTGAACGTGTGTGTGTGTGTGAACGCGTGTGTGTGTGAAAACATGTGTGTGTGTGAACACGTGTGTGTGTGAACAGGTGTGTGCGAGAACAGGTGTGGGTGTCTGTGTGAGAACACGTGTGTGTGTGAGAAAACGTGTGTGTGTGTGAGAACACGTGTGTGTGTGTGAGAACATGTATGTGTTAAACACGTGTGTGTGTGAGAACACGTGTGTGTGTGTGAACAGGTGTGTGTGTGTGTGTGAAAAGGTGTGTGTGTGTGAGAACACGTGTGTGTGTGAGAACACGTGTGCGTGTGTGAACAGGTGTGTGTGTGTGAACACGTGTGTGTGTGTGAACAGGTGTGTGTGTGTGAACACCTGTGTGTGTGTGAACAGGTATGTGTGTGAACAGGTGTGTGTGTGTGAACACGTGTGTGTGTGTGAACAGGTGTGTGTGCATGAGAAAAGGTGTGTGTGTGTGAACACGTGTGTGTGTGAGAGAACAGGTGTGTGTGTGTGTGTGAACAGGTGTGTGTGTGTGTGAACAGGTGTGTGTGTTTGTGTGAGAACACGTGTGTGTGTGTGAGAACACGTGTGTGTGTGTGAACAGGTGTGTGTGTGTGAACACGTGTGTGTGTGTGAACAGGTGTGTGTGTGTGAACACGTGTGTGTGTGAACAGGTATGTGTGTGAACAGGTGTGTGTGTGTGTGAACACGTGTGAGTGTGTGAACAGGTGTGTGTGTGTGTGAACACGTGTGTGTGTGTGTGTGAACACGTGTGTGTGTGTGTGAACTTTTGTGTGTGTGTGACAACGTGTGTGTGTGAACACGTGTGTGTGTGTGGACACGTGTGTGTGTGAGAACACGTGTGTGCGTGCGTGTGTGAACACGTGTGTGCCTGTGTGTGAACACGTGTGTGTGTGTGAACAGGTGTGTGTGAGTGTGAACGTGTGTGTTTGTGTGTGAACACGTGTGTGTGTGTGTGTGAACACGTGTGTGTGTGTGAACAGGTGTGTGTTTGTGAACACGTGTGTGTGTGAGAACACGTGTGTGTGTGTGAACAGGTGTGTGTGTGAACACGTGTGTGTGTGTGTGAACAAATGTGTGTGTGTGTGAACAGGTGTGTGTGTGTAAACAGGTGTGTGTGTGAACGCGTGTGTGTGTGTGAACAGGTGTGTATGTGTGTGTGTGAACACGTGTGTGTGTGTGCGAACAGGTGTGTGTGTGTGAACACGTGTGTGTGTGAACACGTGTGTGTGCGTGTGGACACGTGTGTGTGTGTGTGAGAACACGTGTGTGTGTGCATGTGTGGACACGTGTGTGTGTGTGAACAGGGGTGTGTGTGTGAACAGGTGTGTGTGTGAACACATGTGTGTGTGAACACGTGCATTTGTATGAACAGGTGTGTGTGAGAACGTGTGTGTGTGTTTGTGTGTGCACACGTGTGTGTGTGTGTGAACACGTGTGTATGTGAATGTGTGTGTGTGAACGTGTGTATGTGAACACGTGTGTGTATGTGAACGGGTGTGTGTTAACAGGTGTGTGTGTGAACACGTGTGTGTGAACACGTGTGTGTGTGTGAACATGTGTGTGTGTGTGAACACGTGTGTGTGTGAACACGTGTGTGTGTGAACACGTGTGTGTGTGTGTGAACAGGTGTGTGTGTGTGAACAGGTGTGTGTGTGTGAATCGGTGTGTGTGTGTGTGAACCGGTGTGTGTGTGTGTGTGTGAACCGGTGTGTGTGTGTGTGAATACGTGTGTGTCTGTGTGTGTGTGTGAACACGTGTGTGTGTGAGTGAACACGTGTGTGTGTGTGTGTGAACAGGTGTGTGTGTGTGAACACGTGTGTGTGTGTGAACAGGTGTGTGTGTGTGAACACGTGTGTGTGTGTGAACAGGTGTGTGTGTGAACACGGGTGTGTGTGTGTGAACAGGTGTGTGTGTGAGAACAGGTGTGTGTGTCTGTGTGTGAACCCGTGTGTGTCTGTGTGTGAACACGTGTGTGTGAGAGAACAGGTGTGTGTGTGTGAACACGTGTGTGTGTGAACACGTGTGTGTGTGTGAACACGTGTGTGTGTGTGCGTGTGTGTGAACACGTGTGTGCATGTGTGTGTGAGAACATGTGTGTGTGTGAACGTGTGTGTGTGTTTGTGTGTGCACACGTGTGTGTGTGTGAACACGTGTGTGTGTGAATGTGTGTGTGTGTACGTGTGTGAACACGTGTGTGTATGTGAACGGGTGTGTGTTAACAGGTGTGTGTGTGAACACGTGTGTGTGAACAGGTGTGTGTGTGTGAACAGGTGTGTGTGTGTGAGTGAACAAGTGTGTGTGTGAACACGTGTGTGTGTGAAGAGGTGTGTGTGTGAACACGTGTGTGTGTGAACACGTGTGAGTGTGTGAACAGGTGTGTGTGTGTGTGAACACGTGTGTGTGTGTGTGTGTGAACACGTGTGTGTGTGTGTGTGAACGTGTGTGTGTGTGTGACAACGTGTGTGTGTGACAACGTGTGTGTGTGAACACGTGTGTGTGTGTGTGGACACGTGTGTGTGTGTAAGAACACGTGTGTGCGTGCGTGTGTGAACACGTGTGTGTGTGCGTGTGTGTGAACATGTGAGTGTGAACGTTTGTGTTTGTGTGTGAACACGTGTGTGTGTGTGAACACGTGTGTGTGAGTGAACAGGTGTGTGTGTGTGAACACGTGTGTGTGTGAGAACACGTGTGTGTGTGTGAACTGGTGTGTGTGTGAACACGTGTGTGTGTGAACAAATGTGTGTGTGTGTGAACAGGTGTGTGTGTGTAAACGGGTGTGTGTGTGTGAACGCGTGTGTGTGTGTGAACAGGTGTGTATGTGTGTGTGTGAACACGTGTGTGTGTCTGCGACCAGGTGTGTGTGTGTGAACACGTGTGTGTGTGGACACGTGTATGTGTGTGTGAGTACACGTGTGTGTGTGCATGTGTGGACACGTGTGTGTGTGTGAACAGGTGTGTGTGTGTGAACAGGTGTGTGTGTGAACACGTGTGTGTGTGTGTGAACAAATGTGTGTGTGTGTGAACAGGTGTGTGTGTGTAAACAGGTGTGTGTGTGTGAACGCGTGTGTGTGTGTGAACAGGTGTGTATGTGTGTGTGTGAACACGTGTGTGTGTGTGCAAACAGGTGTGTGTGTGTGAACACGTGTGTGTGTGAACACGTGTGTGTGCGTGTGGACACGTGTGTGTGTGTGTGAGAACACGTGTGTGTGTGCATGTGTGGACACGTGTGTGTGTGTGAACACGGGTGTGTGTGTGTGAACAGGTGTGTGTGTGAACACGTGTGTGTGTGAACACGTGTATTTGTATGAACACGTGTGTGTGTGAACGTGTGTGTGTGTTTGTGTGTGCACACGTGTGTGTGTGAATGTGTGTGTGTGAACGTGTGTATGTGAACACGTGTGTGTATGTGAACGGGTGTGTGTTAACAGGTGTGTGTGTGAACACGTGTGTGTGAACACGTGTGTGTGTGTGAACATGTGTGTGTGTGAACACGTGTGTGTGTGAACACGTGTGTGTGTGAACACGTGTGTGTGTGTGAACAGGTGTGTGTGTGTGAACAGGTGTGTGTGTGTGAATCGGTGTGTGTGTGTGTGAACCGGTGTGTGTGTGTGTGTGTGAACCGGTGTGTGTGTGAATACGTGTGTGTCTGTGTGTGTGTGTGTGAACACGTGTGTGTGTGAGTGAACACGTGTGTCTGTGTGTGAACAGGTGTGTGTGTGTGAACACGTGTGTGTGTGTGAACAGGTGTGTGTGTGTGAACACGTGTGTGTGTGTGAACAGGTGTGTGTGTGTGAACACGTGTGTGTGTGTGTGAACAGGTGTGTGTGTGAGAACAGGTGTGTGTCTCTGTGTGTGAACCCGTGTGTGTCTGTGTGTGAACACGTGTGTGAGAGAACAGGTGTGAGTGTGTGAACACGTGTGTGTGTGAACACGTGTCTGTGTGTGAACACGTGTGTGTGTGCGTGTGTGTGAACACGTGTGTGCATGTGTGTGTGAGAACATGTGTGTGTGTGTGAACGTGTGTGTCTGTTTGTGTGTGCACACGTGTGTGTGTGTGTGAACACGTGTGTGTGTGAATGTGTGTGTGTGAACTTGTGTATGTGAACACGTGTGTGTATGTGAACGGGTGTGTGTTAACAGGTGTGTGTGTGAACACGTGTGTGTGAACAGGTGTGTGTGTGTGTGAACAAGTGTGTGTGTGAACACGTGTGTGTGTGAACAGGTGTGTGTGTGAACACGTGCGTGTGTGAACACGTGTGAGTGTGTGAACAGGTGTGTGTGTGTGAACACGTGTGTGTGTGTGTGTGAACGTGTGTGTGTGTGTGACAACGTGTGTGTGAACACGTGTGTGTGTGTGTGGACACGTGTGTGTGTGTGAGAACACGTGTGTGCGTGCGTGTGTGAACACGTGTGTGCGTGTGTGTGAACACGTGTGTGTGTGCGTGTGTATGAACATTTGTGTGTGAGTGTGAACGTGTGTGTTTGTGTGTGAACACGTGTGTGTGTGAACACGTGTGTGTGTGCGTGTGTGTGAACACGTGTGTGCATGTGTGTGTGAGAACATGTGTGTGTGTGAACGTGTGTGTCTGTGTGTGCACACGTGTGTGTGTGAACACGTGTGTGTGTGAATGTGTGTGTGTGAACTTGTGTATCTGAACACGTGTGTGTATGTGAACGGGTGTGTGTTAACAGGTGTGTGTGTGAACACGTGTGTGTGAACAGGTGTGTGTGTGTGAACAGGTGTGTGTGTGTGTGAACAAGTGTGTGTGTGAACACGTGTGTGTGTGAACAGGTGTGTGTGTGAACACGTGTTTGTGTGAACACGTGTGAGTGTGTGTGTGTGTGAACACGTGTGTGTGTGTGTGTGTGAACACGTGTGTGTGTGTGTGTGAACACGTGTGTGTGTGTGTGTGAACGTGTGTGTGTGTGTGACAACGTGTGTGTGTGAACACGTGTGTGTGTGGACACGTGTGTGTGTGTGAGAACACGTGTGTGCGTGCGTGTGTGAACACGTGTGTGTGTGAATGTGTGTGTGTGAACGTGTGTATGTGAACACGTGTGTGTGAACACGTGTGTGTGTGTGAACATGTGTGTGTGTGTGAACACGTGTGTGTGTGAACACGTGTGTGAGTGAACACGTGTGTGTGTGTGTGAACAGGTGTGTGTGTTTGAACAGGTGTGTGTGTGTGAACCGGTGTGTGTGTGTGTGTGTGTGTGAACCGGTGTGTGTGTGTGTGTGAATACGTGTGTGTCTGTGTGTGTGTGTGTGAACACGTGTGTGTGAGTGAACACGTGTGTGTGTGTGTGAACAGGTGTGTGTTTGTGAACACGTGTGTGTGTGTGAACAGGTGTGTGTGTGTGAAATCGTGTGTGTGTGTGAACAGGTGTGTGTGTGTGAACACGTGTGTGTGTGAACAGGTGTGTGTGTGAGAACAGGTGTGTGTGTCTGTGTGTGAACCCGTGTGTGTCTGTGTGTGAACACGTGTGTGTGAGAGAACAGGTGTGTGTGTGTGTGAACACGTGTGTGTGTGAACACGTGTGTGTGTGAACAAGTGTGTGTGTGCGTGTGTGTGAACACGTGTGTGCATGTGTGTGTGAGAACATGTGTGTGTGTGTGAACGTGTGTGTGTGTTTGTGTGTGCACACGTGTGTGTGTGTGAACACGTGTGTGTGTGTGAATGTGTGTGTGTGAACGTGTGTATGTGAACACGTGTGTGTATGTGAACGGGTGTGTGTTAACAGGTGTGTGTGTGAACACGTGTGTGTGAACAGGTGTGTGTGTGTGTGAACATGTGTGTGTGTGAACACGTGTGTGTGTGTGAACAGGTGTGTGTGTGAACACGTGTGTGTGTGGACAGGTGTGTGTGTGTGGAAAGGTGTGTGTGTATGTGAACAGGTGTGTGTGTGTGAACATGTGTGTGTGTGTGAACAGGTGTGTGTTTGTCTGTGTGTGAACAGGTGTGTGTGTGAACAGGTGTGTGTGTGAACGTGTGTGTGTGTGAACGTGTGTGTATCTGTGTGTGAACATGTGTGTGTGTATGTGAACACGTGTGTGTGAGAGAGAACACGTCTGTGTGTGAGAAAACGTGTGTGAGTGTGTGAGAACACGTGTGTTTGTGAGAACACGTGTGTGAGTGAACACGTGTGTGTGTGTGAGAACACGTGTGTGTGTGTGTGTGAACAGGTGTGTGTGTGAACAGGTGTGTGTGTGTGAGAACACGTGTATGTGTGTGTGAGAACACGTGTGTGTGTGTGAACAGGTGTGTGTGTGAGAACATGTGTGTGTGAACACGTGTGTGTGTGTGTGAACAGGTGTGTGTGTGTGTGAACAGGTGTGTGTGTGAACAGGTGTGTGTGTGTGTGAATCGGTGTGTGTGTGTGAACAGGTGTGTGTGAACAGGTGTGTGTGTGAACAGGTGTGTGTGTGAGAAAGCGTGTGTGTGTGTGTGAGAACACGAGTGTGTGTGTGTGAACAGGTGTGTGTGTGTGAACAGGTGTGTGTGTGTGTGTGAACGTGTGTGTGTGTGTGACAACGTGTGTGTGTGAACACGTGTGTGTGTGTGGACACGTGTGTGTGTGAGAACACGTGTGTGCGTGCGTGTGTGAACACGTGTGTGCGTGTGTGTGAACACGTGTGTGTGTGCGTGTGTGTGAACATGTGTGTGTGAGTGTGAACGTGTGTGTTTGTGTGTGAACACGTGTGTGTGTGTGAACACGTGTGCGTGTGTGTAAACAGGTGTGTGTGTGTGAACGTGTGTGTGTGTGTGAACAGGTGTGTATGTGTGTGTGTGAACACGTGTGTGTGTGTGCAAACAGGTGTGTGAGTGTGAACACGTGTGTGTGTGAACACGTGTGTGTGCGTGTGGACACGTGTGTGTGTGTGTGAGAACATGTGTGTGTGTGTGAACAGGTGTGTGTGTGAACACGTGTGTGTGTGTGTGTGAACAAATGTGTGTGTGTGTGAACAGGTGTGTGTGTGTGTAAACAGGTGTGTGTGTGTGAACGCGTGTGTGTGTGTGAACAGGTGTGTATGTGTGTGTGTGAACACGTGTGTGTGTGTGCAAACAGGTGTGTGTGTGTGTGAACACGTGTGTGTGTGAACACGTGTGTGTGCGTGTGGACATGTGTGTGTGTGTGTGAGAACACGTGTGTGTGTGCATGTGTGGACACGTGTGTGTGTGTGAACAGGGGTGTGTGTGTGTGAACAGGTGTGTGTGTGAACACGTGTGTGTGTGAACACGTGTATTTGTATGAACACGTGTGTGTGTAAACGTGTGTGTGTGTTTGTGTGTGTACACGTGTGTGTGTGTGTGAACACGTGTGTGTGTGAATGTGTGTGTGTGAACGTGTGTATGTGAACACGTGTGTGTATGTGAACGGGTGTGTGTTAACAGGTGTGTGTGTGAACACGTGTGTGTGCGTGTGGACATGTGTGTGTGTGTGTGAGAACACGTGTGTGTGTGCATGTGTGGACACGTGTGTGTGTGTGAACAGGGGTGTGTGTGTGTGAACAGGTGTGTGTGTGAACACGTGTGTGTGTGAACACGTGTATTTGTATGAACACGTGTGTGTGTAAACGTGTGTGTGTTTGTGTGTGTACACGTGTGTGTGTGTGTGTGAACACGTGTGTGTGTGAATGTGTGTGTGTGAACGTGTGTATGTGAACACGTGTGTGTATGTGAACGGGTGTGTGTTAACAGGTGTGTGTGTGAACACGTGTGTGTGTGTGAACATGTGTGTGTGTGAACACGTGTGTGTGTGAACACGTGTGTGTGTGAACACGTGTGTGTGTGTGTGAACAGGTGTGTGTGTGTGAACAGGTGTGAGTGTGTGTGAATCGGTGTGTGTGTGTGTGAACCGGTGTGTGTGTGTGTGTGTGAACCGGTGTGTGTGTGAATACGTGTGTGTCTGTGTGTGTGTGTGTGAACACGTGTGTGTGTGAGTGAACACGTGTGTGTGTGTGTGAACAGGTGTGTGTGTGTGAACACGTGTGTGTGTGTGAACAGGTGTGTGTGTGTGAACACGTGTGTGTGTGTGAACAGGTGTGTGTGTGTGAACACGTGTGTGTGTGTGTGAACAGGTGTGTGTGTGAGAACAGGTGTGTGTGTCTGTGTGTGAACCCGTGTGTGTCTGTGTGTGAACACGTGTGTGTGAGAGAACAGGTGTGTGTGTGAACACGTGTGTGTGTGAACACGTGTATGTGTGTGAACACGTGTGTGTGTGTGCGTGTGTGTGAACACGTGTGTGCATGTGTGTGTGAGAACATGTGTGTGTGTGTGAACGTGTGTGTGTGTTTGTGTGTGCACACGTGTGTGTGTGTGAACACGTGTGTGTGTGAATGTGTGTGTGTGAACTTGTGTATGTGAACACGTGTGTGTATGTGAACGGGTGTGTGTTAACAGGTGTGTGTGTGAACACGTGTGTGTGAACAGGTGTGTGTGTGTGAACAGGTGTGTGTGTGTGTGAACAAGTGTGTGTGTGAACACGTGTGTGTGTGAACAGGTGTGTGTGTGAACACGTGTGTGTGTGAACACGTGTGAGTGTGTGAACAGGTGTGTGTGTGTGAACACGTGTGTGTGTGTGTGAACACGTGTGTGTGTGTGTGTGTGAACGTGTGTGTGTGTGTGACAACGTGTGTGTGTGAACACGTGTGTGTGTGTGTGTGGACACGTGTGTGTGTGAGAGAACACGTGTGTGCATGCGTGTGTGAACACGTGTGTGCGTGTGTGTGAACACGTGTGTGTGTGCGTGTGTATGAACATGTGTGTGTGAGTGTGAACGTGTGTGCTTGTGTGTGAACACGTGTGTGTGTGTGAACACGTGTGTGTGTGCGTGTGTGTGAACACGTGTGTGCATGTGTGTGTGAGAACATGTGTGTGTGTGAACGTGTGTGTCTGTTTGTGTGTGCACACGTGTGTGTGTGTGAACACGTGTGTGTGTGAATGTGTGTGTGTGAACTTGTGTATGTGAACACGTGTGTGTATGTGAACGGGTGTGTGTTAACAGGTGTGTGTGTGAACACGTGTGTGTGAACAGGTGTGTGTGTGTGAACAGGTGTGTGTGTGTGTGTGAACAAGTGTGTGTGTGAACACGTGTGTGTGTGAACAGGTGTGTGTGTGAACACGTGTGTGTGTGAACACGTGTGAGTGTGTGAACAGGTGTGTGTGTGTGAACACGTGTGTGTGTGTGTGAACACGTGTGTGTGTGTGTGAACACGTGTGTGTGTGTGTGTGAACGTGTGTGTGTGTGTGACAACGTGTGTGTGTGAACACGTGTGTGTGTGTGGTCACGTGTGTGTGTGTGAGAACACGTGTGTGCGTGCGTGTGTGAACACGTGTGTGCGTGTGTGTGAACACGTGTGTGTGTGCGTGTGTATGAACATGTGTGTGTGAGTGTGAACGTGTGTGTTTGTGTGTGAACACGTGTGTGTGTGTGAACACGTGTGTGTGTGTGAACAGGTGTGTGTGTGTGAACACGTGTGTGTGTGAGAACACGTGTGTGTGTGTAAACAGGTGTGTGTGTGTGAACGCGTGTGTGTGTGTGAACAGGTGTGTATGTGTGTGGGTGAACACGTGTGTGTGTGTGCGAAAAGGTGTGTGTGTGTGAACAGGTGTGTGTGTGAACACGTGTGTGTGCGTGTGGACACGTGTGTGTGTGTGTGAGAACACGTGTGTGTGTGCATGTGTGGACACGTGTGTGTGTGTGAACAGGGGTGTGTGTGTGAACAGGTGTGTGTGTGAACACGTGTGTGTGTGAACACGTGTATTTGTATGAACACGTGTGCGTGTGAACGTGTGTGTGTGTTTGTGTGTGCACACGTGTGTGTGTGAACACGTGTGTGTGTGAATGTGTGTGTGTGAACGTGTGTATGTGAACACGTGTGTGTGAACACATGTGTGTGTGAATGTGTGTGTGTGAACGTGTGTATGTGAACACGTGTGTGTATGTGAACGTGTGTGTGTTAACAGGTGTGTGTGTGAACACGTGTGTGTGAACAGATGTGTGTGTGTGAACACGTGTGTGTGTGTGAACAGGTGTGTGTGTGCGAACACGTGTGTGTGTGGACAGGTGTGTGTGTGTGGACAGGTGTGTGTGTGTGGACAGGTGTGTGTGTGTGAACAGGTGTGTGTGTGTGTACATGTGTGTGTGTGTGAACAGGTGTGTGTTTGTCTGTGTGTGAACAGGTGTGTGTGTGAACAGGTGTGTGTGTGAACACGTGTGTGTGTGAACGTGTGTGTGTGTGAACGTGTGTGTATCTGTGTGTGAGCACGTGTGTGTGTATGTGAACACGTGTGTGTGAGAGAGAACACGTCTGTGTGTGAGAAAACGTGTGTGAGTGTGTGAGAACACGTGTGTTTGTGAGAACACGTGTGTGAGTGAACACGTGTGTGTGTGAGAACACGTGTGTGTGTGTGTGTTAACAGGTGTGTGTGTGAACAGGTGTGTGTGTGAGAACACGTGTATGTGTGTGTGTGAGAACAGGTGTGTGTGTGAGAACATGTGTGTGTGAACACGTGTGTGTGTGTGTGAACAGGTGTGTGTGTGTGTGAACAGGTGTGTGTGTGAACAGGTGTGTGTGTGTGTGTGAATCGGTGTGTGTGTGTGAACAGGTGTGTGTGAACAGGTGTGTGTGTGAACAGGTGTGTGTGTGAGAACACGTGTGTGTGTGTGAGAACACGTGTGTGTGTGTGTGAACAGGTGTGTGTGTGTGAACAGGTGTGTGTGTGTGTGTGTGAACGTGTGTGTGTGTGTGACAACGTGTGTGTGTGAACACGTGTGTGTGTGTGTGGACACGTGTGTGTGTGTGAGAACACGTGTGTGCGTGCGTGTGTGAACACGTGTGTGCGTGTGTGTGAACACGTGTGTGTGTGCGTGTGTGTGAACATGTGTGTGTGAGTGTGAACGTGTGTGTTTGTGTGTGAACACGTGTGTGTGTGTGAACACGTGTGTGTGTGTGAACAGGTGTGTGTGTGAACACGTGTGTGTGTGAGAACACGTGTGTGTGTGTGAACAGGTGTGTGTGTGAACACGTGTGTGTGTGTGAACAAATGTGTGTGTGTGTGAACAGGTGTGTGTGAGTAAACAGGTGTGTGTGTGTGAACGCGTGTGTGTGTGTGAACAGGTGTGTATGTGTGTGTGTGAACACGTGTGTGTGTGCAAACAGGTGTGTGTGTGTGAACACGTGTGTGTGTGAACACGTGTGTGTGCGTGTGGACACGTGTGTGTGTGTGTGAGAACACGTGTGTGTGTGCATGTGTGGACACGTGTGTGTGTGTGAACAGGGGTGTGTGTGTGTGAACAGGTGTGTGTGTGAACACGTGTGTGTGTGAACGCGTGTATTTGTATCAACACGTGTGTGTGTAAACGTGTGTGTGTGTTTGTGTGTGCACACGTGTGTGTGTGTGTGAACACGTGTGTGTGTGAATGTGTGTGTGTGAACGTGTGTATGTGAACACGTGTGTGTATGTGAACGGGTGTGTGTTAACAGGTGTGTGTGTGAACACGTGTGTGTGTGTGAACATGTGTGTGTGTGAACACGTGTGTGTGTGAACACGTGTGTGTGTGAACACGTGTGTGTGTGTGTGAACACGTGTGTGTGTGTGTGAACAGGTGTGTGTGTGTGAACAGGTGTGTGTGTGTGAATCGGTGTGTGTGTGTGTGTGTGAACCGGTGTGTGTGTGAATACGTGTGTGTCTGTGTGTGTGTGTGTGAACACGTGTGTGTGTGAGTGAACACGTGTGTGTGTGTGTGAACAGGTGTGTGTGTGTGAACACGTGTGTGTGTGTGAACAGGTGTGTGTGTGTGAACACGTGTGTGTGTGTGAACAGGTGTGTGTGTGTGAACACGTGTGTGTGTGTGTGAACAGGTGTGTGTGTGAGAACAGGTGTGTGTGTCTGTGTGTGAACCCGTGTGTGTCTGTGTGTGAACACGTGTGTGTGAGAGAACAGGTGTGTGTGTGTGAACACTTGTGTGTGTGAACACCTGTCTGTGTGTGAACACGTGTGTGTGTGCGTGTGTGTGAACACGTGTGTGCATGTGTGTGTGAGAACATGTGTGTGTGTGAACGTGTGTGTCTGTTTGTGTGTGCACACGTGTGTGTGTGTGTGAACACGTGTGTGTGTGAATGTGTGTGTGTGAAACTTGTGTATGTGAACACGTGTGTGTATGTGAACGGGTGTGTGTTAACAGGTGTGTGTGTGAACACGTGTGTGTGAACAGGTGTGTATGTGTGAACAGGTGTGTGTGTGTGTGAACAAGTGTGTGTGTGAACACGTGTGTGTGTGAACAGGTGTGTGTGTGAACACGTGTGTGTGTGAACACTTGTGAGTGTGTGAACAGGTGTGTGTGTGTGTGAACACGTGTGTGTGTGTGTGTGAACACGTGTGTGTGTGTGTGTGTGAACGTGTGTGTGTGTGACAACGTGTGTGTGTGAACACGAGTGTGTGTGTGTGGACACGTGTGTGTGTGTGAGAACACGTGTGTGCATGCGTGTGTGAACACGTGTGTGCGTGTGTATGAACATGTGTGTGTGCGTGTGTATGAACATGTGTGTGTGAGTGTGAACGTGTGTGTTTGTGTGTGAACACGTGTGTGTGTGTGAACACGTGTGTGTGTGCGTGTGTGTGAACACGTGTGTGCATGTGTGTGTGAGAACATGTGTGTGTGTGAACATGTGTGTCTGTTTGTGTGTGCACACGTGTGTGTGTGAACACGTGTGTGTGTGAATGTGTGTGTGTGAACGTGTGTATGTGAACACATGTGTGTATGTGAACGGGTGTGTGTTAACATGTGTGTGTGTGAACACGTGTGTGTGAACACATGTGTGTGTGAACATGTGTGTGTGTGAACACGTGTGTGTGTGAACACGTGTGTGTGTGAACACGTGTGTGTGTGTGTGTGAACAGGTGTGTGTGTGTGTGTGAACAGGTGTGTGTGTGTGAATCGGTGTGTGTGTGTGTGAACCGGTGTGTGTGTGTGTGTGTGTGAACCGGTGTGTGTGTGAATACGTGTGTGTCTGTGTGTGTGTGTGTGAACACGTGTGTGTGTGAGTGAACACGTGTGTGTGTGTGTGAACAGGTGTGTGTGTGTGAACACGTGTGTGTCTGTGTGTGAACACGTGTGTGTGAGAGAACAGGTGTGTGTGTGAACACGTGTGTGTGTGAACACGTGTCTGTGTGTGAACACGTGTGTGTGTGTGCGTGTGTGTGAACACGTGTGTGCATGTGTGTGTGAGAACATGTGTGTGTGTGTGAACGTGTGTGTGTGTTTGTGTGTGCACACGTGTGTGTGTGTGAACACGTGTGTGTGTGAATGTGTGTGTGTGAACTTGTGTATGTGAACACGTGTGTGTATGTGAACGGGTGTGTGTTAACAGGTGTGTGTGTGAACACGTGTGTGTGAACAGGTGTGTGTGTGTGAACAGGTGTGTGTGTGTGAACAAGTGTGTGTGTGAACACGTGTGTGTGTGAACAGGTGTGTGTGTGAACACGTGTGTGTGTGAACACGTGTGAGTGTGTGAACAGGTGTGTGTGTGTGAACACGTGTGTGTGTGTGTGAACACGTGTGTGTGTGTGTGTGTGAACGTGTGTGTGTGTGTGACAACGTGTGTGTGTGAACACGTGTGTGTGTGTGTGTGGACACGTGTGTGTGTGAGAGAACACGTGTGTGCATGCGTGTGTGAACACGTGTGTGCGTGTGTGTGAACACGTGTGTGTGTGCGTGTGTATGAACATGTGTGTGTGAGTGTGAACGTGTGTGCTTGTGTGTGAACACGTGTGTGTGTGTGAACACGTGTGTGTGTGCGTGTGTGTGAACACGTGTGTGCATGTGTGTGTGAGAACATGTGTGTGTGTGAACGTGTGTGTCTGTTTGTGTGTGCACACGTGTGTGTGTGTGAACACGTGTGTGTGTGAATGTGTGTGTGTGAACTTGTGTATGTGAACACGTGTGTGTATGTGAACGGGTGTGTGTTAACAGGTGTGTGTGTGAACACGTGTGTGTGAACAGGTGTGTGTGTGTGAACAGGTGTGTGTGTGTGTGTGTGAACAAGTGTGTGTGTGAACACGTGTGTGTGTGAACAGGTGTGTGTGTGAACACGTGTGTGTGTGAACACGTGTGAGTGTGTGAACAGGTGTGTGTGTGTGAACACGTGTGTGTGTGTGTGAACACGTGTGTGTGTGTGTGAACACGTGTGTGTGTGTGTGTGAACGTGTGTGTGTGTGTGACAACGTGTGTGTGTGAACACGTGTGTGTGTGTGGTCACGTGTGTGTGTGTGAGAACACGTGTGTGCGTGCGTGTGTGAACACGTGTGTGCGTGTGTGTGAACACGTGTGTGTGTGCGTGTGTATGAACATGTGTGTGTGAGTGTGAACGTGTGTGTTTGTGTGTGAACACGTGTGTGTGTGTGAACACGTGTGTGTGTGTGAACAGGTGTGTGTGTGTGAACACGTGTGTGTGTGAGAACACGTGTGTGTGTGTAAACAGGTGTGTGTGTGTGAACGCGTGTGTGTGTGTGAACAGGTGTGTATGTGTGTGGGTGAACACGTGTGTGTGTGTGCGAAAAGGTGTGTGTGTGTGAACAGGTGTGTGTGTGAACACGTGTGTGTGCGTGTGGACACGTGTGTGTGTGTGTGAGAACACGTGTGTGTGTGCATGTGTGGACACGTGTGTGTGTGTGAACAGGGGTGTGTGTGTGAACAGGTGTGTGTGTGAACACGTGTGTGTGTGAACACGTGTATTTGTATGAACACGTGTGCGTGTGAACGTGTGTGTGTGTTTGTGTGTGCACACGTGTGTGTGTGAACACGTGTGTGTGTGAATGTGTGTGTGTGAACGTGTGTATGTGAACACGTGTGTGTGAACACATGTGTGTGTGAATGTGTGTGTGTGAACGTGTGTATGTGAACACGTGTGTGTATGTGAACGTGTGTGTGTTAACAGGTGTGTGTGTGAACACGTGTGTGTGAACAGATGTGTGTGTGTGAACATGTGTGTGTGTGAACACGTGTGTGTGTGTGAACAGGTGTGTGTGTGCGAACACGTGTGTGTGTGGACAGGTGTGTGTGTGTGGACAGGTGTGTGTGTGTGAACAGGTGTGTGTGTGTGTACATGTGTGTGTGTGTGAACAGGTGTGTGTTTGTCTGTGTGTGAACAGGTGTGTGTGTGAACAGGTGTGTGTGTGAACACGTGTGTGTGTGAACGTGTGTGTGTGTGAACGTGTGTGTATCTGTGTGTGAGCACGTGTGTGTGTATGTGAACACGTGTGTGTGAGAGAGAACACGTCTGTGTGTGAGAAAACGTGTGTGAGTGTGTGAGAACACGTGTGTGAGTGAACACGTGTGTGTGTGAGAACACGTGTGTGTGTGTGTGTTAACAGGTGTGTGTGTGAACAGGTGTGTGTGTGAGAACACGTGTATGTGTGTGTGTGAGAACAGGTGTGTGTGTGAGAACATGTGTGTGTGAACACGTGTGTGTGTGTGTGAACAGGTGTGTGTGTGTGTGAACAGGTGTGTGTGTGAACAGGTGTGTGTGTGTGTGTGAATCGGTGTGTGTGTGTGAACAGGTGTGTGTGAACAGGTGTGTGTGTGAACAGGTGTGTGTGTGAGAACACGTGTGTGTGTGTGAGAACACGTGTGTGTGTGTGTGAACAGGTGTGTGTGTGTGAACAGGTGTGTGTGTGTGTGTGTGAACGTGTGTGTGTGTGTGACAACGTGTGTGTGTGAACACGTGTGTGTGTGTGTGGACACGTGTGTGTGTGTGAGAACACGTGTGTGCGTGCGTGTGTGAACACGTGTGTGCGTGTGTGTGAACACGTGTGTGTGTGCGTGTGTGTGAACATGTGTGTGTGAGTGTGAACGTGTGTGTTTGTGTGTGAACACGTGTGTGTGTGTGAACACGTGTGTGTGTGTGAACAGGTGTGTGTGTGAACACGTGTGTGTGTGAGAACACGTGTGTGTGTGTGAACAGGTGTGTGTGTGAACACGTGTGTGTGTGTGAACAAATGTGTGTGTGTGTGAACAGGTGTGTGTGAGTAAACAGGTGTGTGTGTGTGAACGCGTGTGTGTGTGTGAACAGGTGTGTATGTGTGTGTGTGAACACGTGTGTGTGTGCAAACAGGTGTGTGTGTGTGAACACGTGTGTGTGTGAACACGTGTGTGTGCGTGTGGACACGTGTGTGTGTGTGTGAGAACACGTGTGTGTGTGCATGTGTGGACACGTGTGTGTGTGTGAACAGGGGTGTGTGTGTGTGAACAGGTGTGTGTGTGAACACGTGTGTGTGTGAACGCGTGTATTTGTATCAACACGTGTGTGTGTAAACGTGTGTGTGTGTTTGTGTGTGCACACGTGTGTGTGTGTGTGAACACGTGTGTGTGTGAATGTGTGTGTGTGAACGTGTGTATGTGAACACGTGTGTGTATGTGAACGGGTGTGTGTTAACAGGTGTGTGTGTGAACACGTGTGTGTGAACACGTGTGTGTGTGTGAACATGTGTGTGTGTGAACACGTGTGTGTGTGAACACGTGTGTGTGTGAACACGTGTGTGTGTGTGTGAACAGGTGTGTGTGTGTGAACAGGTGTGTGTGTGTGAATCGGTGTGTGTGTGTGAACCGGTGTGTGTGTGTGTGAACTGGTGTGTGTGTGAATACGTGTGTGTCTGTGTGTGTGTGTGTGAACACGTGTGTGTGTGAGTGAACACGTGTGTGTGTGTGTGAACAGATGTGTGTGTGTGAACACGTGTGTGTGTGTGAACAGGTGTGTGTGTGTGAACACGTGTGTGTGTGTGAACAGGTGTGTGTGTGTGAACACGTGTGTGTGTGTGTGAACAGGTGTGTGTGTGAGAACAGGTGTGTGTGTCTGTGTGTGAACCCGTGTGTGTCTGTGTGTGAACACGTGTGTGTGAGAGAACAGGTGTGTGTGTGTGAACACTTGTGTGTGTGAACACCTGTCTGTGTGTGAACACGTGTGTGTGTGCGTGTGTGTGAACACGTGTGTGCATGTGTGTGTGAGAACATGTGTGTGTGTGAACGTGTGTGTCTGTTTGTGTGTGCACACGTGTGTGTGTGTGTGAACACGTGTGTGTGTGAATGTGTGTGTGTGAAACTTGTGTATGTGAACACGTGTGTGTATGTGAACGGGTGTGTGTTAACAGGTGTGTGTGTGAACACGTGTGTGTGAACAGGTGTGTATGTGTGAACAGGTGTGTGTGTGTGTGAACAAGTGTGTGTGTGAACACGTGTGTGTGTGAACAGGTGTGTGTGTGAACACGTGTGTGTGTGAACACTTGTGAGTGTGTGAACAGGTGTGTGTGTGTGTGAACACGTGTGTGTGTGTGTGTGAACACGTGTGTGTGTGTGTGAACGTGTGTGTGTGTGACAACGTGTGTGTGTGAACACGAGTGTGTGTGTGTGGACACGTGTGTGTGTGTGAGAACACGTGTGTGCATGCGTGTGTGAACACGTGTGTGCGTGTGTATGAACATGTGTGTGTGCGTGTGTATGAACATGTGTGTGTGAGTGTGAACGTGTGTGTTTGTGTGTGAACACGTGTGTGTGTGTGAACACGTGTGTGTGTGCGTGTGTGTGAACACGTGTGTGCATGTGTGTGTGAGAACATGTGTGTGTGTGAACATGTGTGTCTGTTTGTGTGTGCACACGTGTGTGTGTGAACACGTGTGTGTGTGAATGTGTGTGTGTGAACGTGTGTATGTGAACACATGTGTGTATGTGAACGGGTGTGTGTTAACATGTGTGTGTGTGAACACGTGTGTGTGAACACATGTGTGTGTGAACATGTGTGTGTGTGAACACGTGTGTGTGTGAACACGTGTGTGTGTGAACACGTGTGTGTGTGTGTGTGAACAGGTGTGTGTGTGTGTGAACAGGTGTGTGTGTGTGAATCGGTGTGTGTGTGTGTGAACCGGTCTGTGTGTGTGTGTGTGAACACGTGTGTGTGTGAGTGAACACGTGTGTGTGTGTGTGAACAGGTGTGTGTGTGTGAACACGTGTGTGTGTGTGAACAGGTGTGTGTGTGTGAACACGTGTGTGTGTGTGAACAGGTGTGTGTGTGTGAACACGTGTGTGTGTGTGTGAACAGGTGTGTGTGTGAGAACAGGTGTGTGTCTCTGTGTGTGAACCCGTGTGTGTCTGTGTGTGAACACGTGTGTGTGAGAGAACAGGTGTGTGTGTGTGAACACGTGTGTGTGTGAACACGTGTCTGTGTGTGAACACGTGTGTGTGTGCGTGTGTGTGAACACGTGTGTGCATGTGTGTGTGAGAACATGTGTGTGTGTGTGAACGTGTGTGTCTGTTTGTGTGTGCACACGTGTGTGTGTGTGAACACGTGTGTGTGTGAATGTGTGTGTGAACTTGTGTATGTGAACACGTGTGTGTATGTGAACGGGTGTGTGTTAACAGGTGTGTGTGTGAACACGTGTGTGTGAACAGGTGTGTGTGTGTGAACAGGTGTGTGTGTGTGAACAAGTGTGTGTGTGAACACGTGTGTGTGTGAACAGGTGTGTGTGTGAACAGGTGTGTGTGTGAACACGTGTGATTGTGTGAACAGGTGTGTGTGTGTGAACACGTGTGTGTGCGTGTGTGTGTGAACACGTGTGTGTGTGTGTGTGTGAACGTGTGTGTGTGTGTGACAACGTGGGTGTGTGTGAACACGTGTGCGTGTGTGGACACGTGTGTGTGTGTGAGAACACGTGTGTGCGTGCGTGTGTGAACACGTGTGTGCGTGTGTGTGAACACGTGTGTGTGTGCGTGTGTATGAACATGTGTGTGTGAGTGTGAACGTGTGTGTTTGTGTGTGAACACGTGTGTGTGTGTGAACACGTGTGTGTGTGCGTGTGTGTGAACACGTGTGTGCATGTGTGTGTGAGAACATGTGTGTGTGTGTGAACGTGTGTGTCTGTTTGTGTGTGCACACGTGTGTGTGTGTGTGTGAACACGTGTGTGTGTGAATGTGTGTGTGTGAACTTGTGTATGTGAACACGTGTGTGTATGTGAATGGGTTTGTGTTAACAGGTGTGTGTGTGAACACGTGTGTGTGAACAGGTGTGTGTGTGTGAACAGGTGTGTGTGTGTGTGTGTGAACAAGTGTGTGTGTGAACACGTGTGTGTGAACAGGTGTGTGTGTGAAAACGTGTGTGTGTGAACACGTGTGAGTGTGTGAACAGGTGTGTGTGTGAACACGTGTGTGTGTGTGTGTGTGTGTGTGAACACGTGTGTGTGTGTGTGTGTGTGAACACGTGTGTGTGTGTGTGTGAACGTGTGTGTGTGTGTGTGACAACGTGTGTGTGTGAACACGTGTGTGTGTGTGGACACGTGTGTGTGTGTGAGAACATGTGTGTGCGTGCGTGTGTCAACACGTGTGTGCGTGTGTGTGAACACGTGTGTGTGCGTGTGTATGAACATGTGTGTGTGAGTGTGAACGTGTGTGTTTGTGTGTGAACACGTGTGTGTGTGTGAACACGTGTGTGTGTGTGAACAGGTGTGTGTGTGAACACGTGTGTGTGTGAGAACACGTGTGTGTGTGTGTAAACAGGTGTGTGTGTGTGAACGCGTGTGTGTGTGTGAACAGGTGTGTATGTGTGTGGGTGAACACGTGTGTGTGTGTGCGAACAGGTGTGTGTGTGTGAACACGTGTGTGTGTGAACACGTGTGTGTGCGTGTGGACACGTGTGTGTGTGTGTGAGAACACGTGTGTGTGCATGTGTGGACACGTGTGTGTGTGTGAACAGGGGTGTGTGTGTGAACAGGTGTGTGTGAGAACACGTGTGTGTGTGAACACGTGTATTTGTATGAACACGTGTATGTATGAACGTGTGTGTGTGTTTGTGTGTGCACACGTGTGTGTGTGTGTGAACACGTGTGTGTGTGAATGTGTGTGTGTGAACGTGTGTATGTGAACACGTGTGTGTGAACACGTGTGTGTGTGTGAACATGTGTGTGTGTGAACACGTGTGTGTGTGAACATGTGTGTGTGTGTGAACACGTGTGTGTGTGTGTGTGAACAGGTGTGTGTGTGTGAACAGGTGTGTGTGTGTGAATCAGTGTGTGTGTGTGTGAACCGGTGTGTGTGTGTGTGTGTGTGTGTGTGAACCGGTGTGTGTGTGTGTGTGAATACGTGTGTGTCTGTGTGTGTGTGTGTGTGAACACGTGTGTGTGTGAGTGAACACTTGTGTGTGTGTGAACAGGTGTGTGTTTGTGAACACGTGTGTGTGTGAACAGGTGTGTGTGTGTGTGAACACGTGTGTGTGTGTGTGGACACGTGTGTGTGTGTGAGAACACGTGTGTGCGTGCGTGTGTGAACACGTGTGTGCGTGTGTGTGAACATGTGTGTGTGTGCGTGTGTGTGTGAACATGTGTGTGTGAGTGTGAACGTGTGTGTTTGTGTGTGAACACGTGTGTGTGTGTGAACACGTGTGTGTGTGTGAACAGGTGTGTGTGTGTGAACACGTGTGTGTGTGAGAACACGTGTGTGTGTGTGAACAGGTGTGTGTGTGAACACGTGTGTGTGTGAACAAATGTGTGTGTGTGTGAACAGGTGTGTGTGTGTAAACAGGTGTGTGTGTGTGAACGCGTGTGTGTGTGTGAACGCTTGTGTGTGTGTGTGTGTGAACACGTGTGTGTGTGTGCAAACAGGTGTGTGTGTGAACACGTGTGTGTGTGAACACGTGTGTGTGCGTGTGGACACGTGTGTGTGTGTGTGAGAACACGTGTGTGTGTGCATGTGTGGACACGTGTGTGTGTGTGAACAGGGGTGTGTGTGTGTGAACAGGTGTGTGTGTGAACACGTGTGTGTGTGAACACGTGTATTTGTATGAACACGTGTGTGTGTGAACGTGTGTGTGTGTGTTTGTGTGTGCACACGAGTGCGTGTGTGTGAACACGTGTGTGTGTGCGTGTGTGTGTGAACATGTGTGTGTGAGTGTGAACGTGTGTGTTTGTGTGTGAACACGTGTGTGTGTGTGAACACGTGTGTGTGTGAACAGGTGTGTGTGTGTGAACACGTGTGTGTGTGTGAACACGTGTGTGTGTGTGAACAGGTGTGTGTGTGTGAACGCGTGTGTGTGTGTGAACGCGTGTGTGTGTGTGTGTGTGAACACGTGTGTGTGTGTGCAAACAGGTGTGTGTGTGTGAACACGTGTGTGTGTGAACACGTGTGTCTGCGTGTGGACACGTGTGTGTGTGTGTGAGAACACGTGTGTGTGTGAGAACACGTGTGTGTGTGTGAACAGGGGTGTGTGTGTGAACACGTGTGTGTGTGAGAACACGTGTGTGTGTGTGAACAGGGGTGTGTGTGTGTGAACAGGTGTGTGTGTGAACACGTGTGTGTGTGAACGCGTGTATTTGTATCAACACGTGTGTGTGTAAACGTGTGTGTGTGTTTGTGTGTGCACACGTGTGTGTGTGTGTGAACACGTGTGTGTGTGAATGTGTGTGTGTGAACGTGTGTATGTGAACACGTGTGTGTATGTGAACGGGTGTGTGTTAACAGGTGTGTGTGTGAACACGTGTGTGTGAACACGTGTGTGTGTGAACATGTGTGTGTGTGAACACGTGTGTGTGTGAACACGTGTGTGTGTGAACACGTGTGTGTGTGTGAACAGGTGTGTGTGTGTGAACAGGTGTGTGTGTGTGAATCGGTGTGTGTGTGTGAACCGGTGTGTGTGTGTGTGAACCGGTGTGTGTGTGAATACGTGTGTGTCTGTGTGTGTGTGTGTGAACACGTGTGTGTGTGAGTGAACACGTGTGTGTGTGTGTGAACAGATGTGTGTGTGTGAACACGTGTGTGTGTGTGAACAGGTGTGTGTGTGTGAACACGTGTGTGTGTGTGAACAGGTGTGTGTGTGTGAACACGTGTGTGTGTGTGTGAACAGGTGTGTGTGTGAGAACAGGTGTGTGTGTCTGTGTGTGAACCCGTGTGTGTCTGTGTGTGAACACGTGTGTGTGAGAGAACAGGTGTGTGTGTGTGAACACTTGTGTGTGTGAACACCTGTCTGTGTGTGAACACGTGTGTGTGTGCGTGTGTGTTAACACGTGTGTGCATGTGTGTGTGAGAACATGTGTGTGTGTGAACGTGTGTGTCTGTTTGTGTGTGCACACGTGTGTGTGTGTGTGAACACGTGTGTGTGTGAATGTGTGTGTGTGAACTTGTGTATGTGAACACGTGTGTGTATGTGAACGGGTGTGTGTTAACAGGTGTGTGTGTGAACACGTGTGTGTGAACAGGTGTGTATGTGTGAACAGGTGTGTGTGTGTGTGAACAAGTGTGTGTGTGAACACGTGTGTGTGTGAACAGGTGTGTGTGTGAACACGTGTGTGTGTGAACACTTGTGAGTGTGTGAACAGGTGTGTGTGTGTGTGAACACGTGTGTGTGTGTGTGTGTGAACACGTGTGTGTGTGTGTGTGTGAACGTGTGTGTGTGTGACAACGTGTGTGTGTGAACACGAGTGTGTGTGTGTGGACACGTGTGTGTGTGTGAGAACACGTGTGTGCATGCGTGTGTGAACACGTGTGTGCGTGTGTATGAACATGTGTGTGTGCGTGTGTATGAACATGTGTGTGTGAGTGTGAACGTGTGTGTTTGTGTGTGAACACGTGTGTGTGTGTGAACACGTGTGTGTGTGCGTGTGTGTGAACACGTGTGTGCATGTGTGTGTGAGAACATGTGTGTGTGTGAACGTGTGTGTCTGTTTGTGTGTGCACACGTGTGTGTGTGAACACGTGTGTGTGTGAATGTGTGTGTGTGAACGTGTGTATGTGAACACATGTGTGTATGTGAACGGGTGTGTGTTAACATGTGTGTGTGTGAACACGTGTGTGTGAACACATGTGTGTGTGAACATGTGTGTGTGTGAACACGTGTGTGTGTGAACACGTGTGTGTGTGAACACGTGTGTGTGTGTGTGTGAACAGGTGTGTGTGTGTGTGAACAGGTGTGTGTGTGTGAATCGGTGTGTGTGTGTGTGAACCGGTGTGTGTGTGTGTGTGTGTGAACCGGTGTGTGTGTGAATACGTGTGTGTCTGTGTGTGTGTGTGTGAACACGTGTGTGTGTGAGTGAACACGTGTGTGTGTGTGTGAACAGGTGTGTGTGTGTGAACACGTGTGTGTGTGTGAACAGGTGTGTGTGTGTGAACACGTGTGTGTGTGTGAACAGGTGTGTGTGTGTGAACACGTGTGTGTGTGTGTGAACAGGTGTGTGTGTGAGAACAGGTGTGTGTCTCTGTGTGTGAACCCGTGTGTGTCTGTGTGTGAACACGTGTGTGTGAGAGAACAGGTGTGTGTGTGTGAACACGTGTGTGTGTGAACACGTGTCTGTGTGTGAACACGTGTGTGTGTGCGTGTGTGTGAACACGTGTGTGCATGTGTGTGTGAGAACATGTGTGTGTGTGTGAACGTGTGTGTCTGTTTGTGTGTGCACACGTGTGTGTGTGTGAACACGTGTGTGTGTGAATGTGTGTGTGAACTTGTGTATGTGAACACGTGTGTGTATGTGAACGGGTGTGTGTTAACAGGTGTGTGTGTGAACACGTGTGTGTGAACAGGTGTGTGTGTGTGAACAGGTGTGTGTGTGTGAACAAGTGTGTGTGTGAACACGTGTGTGTGTGAACAGGTGTGTGTGTGAACACGTGTGTGTGTGAACACGTGTGATTGTGTGAACAGGTGTGTGTGTGTGAACACGTGTGTGTGCGTGTGTGTGTGAACACGTGTGTGTGTGTGTGTGAACGTGTGTGTGTGTGTGACAACGTGGGTGTGTGTGAACACATGTGTGCGTGTGTGGACACGTGTGTGTGTGTGAGAACACGTGTGTGCGTGCGTGTGAAAACACGTGTGTGCGTGTGTGTGAACACGTGTGTGTGTGCGTGTGTATGAACATGTGTGTGTGAGTGTGAACGTGTGTGTTTGTGTGTGAACACGTGTGTGTGTGTGAACACGTGTGTGTGTGCGTGTGTGTGAACACGTGTGTGCATGTGTGTGTGAGAACATGTGTGTGTGTGTGAACGTGTGTGTCTGTTTGTGTGTGCACACGTGTGTGTGTGTGTGTGAACACGTGTGTGTGTGAATGTGTGTGTGTGAACTTGTGTATGTGAACACGTGTGTGTATGTGAATGGGTTTGTGTTAACAGGTGTGTGTGTGAACACGTGTGTGTGAACAGGTGTGTGTGTGTGAACAGGTGTGTGTGTGTGTGTGTGAACAAGTGTGTGTGTGAACACGTGTGTGTGAACAGGTGTGTGTGTGAAAACGTGTGTGTGTGAACACGTGTGAGTGTGTGAACAGGTGTGTGTGTGAACACGTGTGTGTGTGTGTGTGTGTGTGAACACGTGTGTGTGTGTGTGTGTGTGAACACGTGTGTGTGTGTGTGTGAACGTGTGTGTGTGTGTGTGACAACGTGTGTGTGTGAACACGTGTGTGTGTGTGGACACGTGTGTGTGTGTGAGAACACGTGTGTGCGTGCGTGTGTCAACACGTGTGTGCGTGTGTGTGAACACGTGTGTGTGTGCGTGTGTATGAACATGTGTGTGTGAGTGTGAACGTGTGTGTTTGTGTGTGAACACGTGTGTGTGTGTGAACACGTGTGTGTGTGTGAACAGGTGTGTGTGTGAACACGTGTGTGTGTGAGAACACGTGTGTGTGTGTGTAAACAGGTGTGTGTGTGTGAACGCGTGTGTGTGTCTGAACAGGTGTGTATGTGTGTGGGTGAACACGTGTGTGTGTGTGCGAACAGGTGTGTGTGTGTGAACACGTGTGTGTGTGAACACGTGTGTGTGCGTGTGGACACGTGTGTGTGTGTGAGAACACGTGTGTGTGCATGTGTGGACACGTGTGTGTGTGTGAACAGGGGTGTGTGTGTGAACAGGTGTGTGTGAGAACACGTGTGTGTGTGAACACGTGTATTTGTATGAACACGTGTATGTATGAACGTGTGTGTGTGTTTGTGTGTGCACACGTGTGTGTGTGTGTGAACACGTGTGTGTGTGAATGTGTGTGTGTGAACGTGTGTATGTGAACACGTGTGTGTGAACACGTGTGTGTGTGTGAACATGTGTGTGTGTGAACACGTGTGTGTGTGAACATGTGTGTGTGTGTGAACACGTGTGTGTGTGTGTGTGAACAGGTGTGTGTGTGTGAACAGGTGTGTGTGTGTGAATCAGTGTGTGTGTGTGTGAACCGGTGTGTGTGTGTGTGTGTGTGTGTGAACCGGTGTGTGTGTGTGTGTGAATACGTGTGTGTCTGTGTGTGTGTGTGTGTGAACACGTGTGTGTGTGAGTGAACACTTGTGTGTGTGTGAACAGGTGTGTGTTTGTGAACACGTGTGTTTGTGAACAGGTGTGTGTGTGTGTGAACACGTGTGTGTGTGTGTGTGTGAACACGTGTGTGTGTGTGTGTGAACGTGTGTGTGTGTGTGACAACGTGTGTGTGTGAACACGTGTGTGTGTGTGTGGACACGTGTGTGTGTGTGAGAACACGTGTGTGCGTGCGTGTGTGAACACGTGTGTGCGTGTGTGTGAACATGTGTGTGTGTGCGTGTGTGTGTGAACATGTGTGTGTGAGTGTGAACGTGTGTGTTTGTGTGTGAACACGTGTGTGTGTGTGAACACGTGTGTGTGTGTGAACAGGTGTGTGTGTGTGAACACGTGTGTGTGTGAGAACACGTGTGTGTGTGTGAACAGGTGTGTGTGTGAACACGTGTGTGTGTGTGAACAAATGTGTGTGTGTGTGAACAGGTGTGTGTGTGTAAACAGGTGTGTGTGTGTGAACGCGTGTGTGTGTGTGAACGCTTGTGTGTGTGTGTGTGTGTGAACACGTGTGTGTGTGTGCAAACAGGTGTGTGTGTGAACACGTGTGTGTGTGAACACGTGTGTGTGCGTGTGGACACGTGTGTGTGTGTGTGAGAACACGTGTGTGTGTGCATGTGTGGACACGTGTGTGTGTGTGAACAGGGGTGTGTGTGTGTGAACAGGTGTGTGTGTGAACACGTGTGTGTGTGAACACGTGTATTTGTATGAACACGTGTGTGTGTGAACGTGTGTGTGTGTGTTTGTGTGTGCACACGAGTGCGTGTGTGTGAACACGTGTGTGTGTGCGTGTGTGTGTGAACATGTGTGTGTGAGTGTGAACGTGTGTGTTTGTGTGTGAACACGTGTGTGTGTGTGAACACGTGTGTGTGTGAACATGTGTGTGTGTGTGAACAGGTGTGTGTGTGTGAACGCGTGTGTGTGTGTGAACGCGTGTGTGTGTGTGTGTGAACACGTGTGTGTGTGTGCAAACAGGTGTGTGTGTGTGAACACGTGTGTGTGTGAACACGTGTGTCTGCGTGTGGACACGTCTGTGTGTGTGTGAGAACACGTGTGTGTGTGAGAACACGTGTGTGTGTGTGAACAGGGGTGTGTGTGTGAACACGTGTGTGTGTGAGAACACGTGTGTGTGTGTGAACAGGGGTGTGTGTGTGTGAACAGGTGTGTGTGTGAACACGTGTGTGTGTGAACGCGTGTATTTGTATCAACACGTGTGTGTGTAAACGTGTGTGTGTGTTTGTGTGTGCACACGTGTGTGTGTGTGTGAACACGTGTGTGTGTGAATGTGTGTGTGTGAACGTGTGTATGTGAACACGTGTGTGTATGTGAACGGGTGTGTGTTAACAGGTGTGTGTGTGAACACGTGTGTGTGAACACGTGTGTGTGTGTGAACATGTGTGTGTGTGAACACGTGTGTGTGTGAACACGTGTGTGTGTGAACACGTGTGTGTGTGTGTGAACAGGTGTGTGTGTGTGAACAGGTGTGTGTGTGTGAATCGGTGTGTGTGTGTGAACCGGTGTGTGTGTGTGTGAACCGGTGTGTGTGTGAATACGTGTGTGTCTGTGTGTGTGTGTGTGAACACGTGTGTGTGTGAGTGAACACGTGTGCGTGTGTGTGAACAGATGTGTGTGTGTGAACACGTGTGTGTGTGTGAACAGGTGTGTGTGTGTGAACACGTGTGTGTGTGTGAACAGGTGTGTGTGTGTGAACACGTGTGTGTGTGTGTGAACAGGTGTGTGTGTGAGAACAGGTGTGTGTGTCTGTGTGTGAACCCGTGTGTGTCTGTGTGTGAACACGTGTGTGTGAGAGAACAGGTGTGTGTGTGTGAGCACTTCTGTGTGTGAACACCTGTCTGTGTGTGAACACGTGTGTGTGTGCGTGTGTGTGAACACGTGTGTGCATGTGTGTGTGAGAACATGTGTGTGTGTGAACGTGTGTGTCTGTTTGTGTGTGCACACGTGTGTGTGTGTGTGAACACGTGTGTGTGTGAATGTGTGTGTGTGAACTTGTGTATGTGAACACGTGTGTGTATGTGAACGGGTGTGTGTTAACAGGTGTGTGTGTGAACACGTGTGTGTGAACAGGTGTGTATGTGTGAACAGGTGTGTGTGTGTGTGAACAAGTGTGTGTGTGAACACGTGTGTGTGTGAACAGGTGTGTGTGTGAACACGTGTGTGTGTGAACACTTGTGAGTGTGTGAACAGGTGTGTGTGTGTGTGAACACGTGTGTGTGTGTGTGTGTGAACACGTGTGTGTGTGTGTGTGTGAACGTGTGTGTGTGTGACAACGTGTGTGTGTGAACACGAGTGTGTGTGTGTGGACACGTGTGTGTGTGTGAGAACACGTGTGTGCATGCGTGTGTGAACACGTGTGTGCGTGTGTATGAACATGTGTGTGTGCGTGTGTATGAACATGTGTGTGTGAGTGTGAACGTGTGTGTTTGTGTGTGAACACGTGTGTGTGTGTGAACACGTGTGTGTGTGCGTGTGTGTGAACACGTGTGTGCATGTGTGTGTGAGAACATGTGTGTGTGTGAACGTGTGTGTCTGTTTGTGTGTGCACACGTGTGTGTGTGAACACGTGTGTGTGTGAATGTGTGTGTGTGAACGTGTGTATGTGAACACATGTGTGTATGTGAACGGGTGTGTGTTAACATGTGTGTGTGTGAACACGTGTGTGTGAACACATGTGTGTGTGAACATGTGTGTGTGTGAACACGTGTGTGTGTGAACACGTGTGTGTGTGAACACGTGTGTGTGTGTGTGTGAACAGGTGTGTGTGTGTGTGAACAGGTGTGTGTGTGTGAATCGGTGTGTGTGTGTGTGAACCGGTGTGTGTGTGTGTGTGTGTGTGAACCGGTGTGTGTGTGAATACGTGTGTGTCTGTGTGTGTGTGTGTGAACACGTGTGTGTGTGAGTGAACACGTGTGTGTGTGTGTGAACAGGTGTGTGTGTGTGAACACGTGTGTGTGTGTGAACAGGTGTGTGTGTGTGAACACGTGTGTGTGTGTGAACAGGTGTGTGTGTGTGAACACGTGTGTGTGTGTGTGAACAGGTGTGTGTGTGAGAACAGGTGTGTGTCTCTGTGTGTGAACCCGTGTGTGTCTGTGTGTGAACACGTGTGTGTGAGAGAACAGGTGTGTGTGTGTGAACACGTGTGTGTGTGAACACGTGTCTGTGTGTGAACACGTGTGTGTGTGCGTGTGTGTGAACACGTGTGTGCATGTGTGTGTGAGAACATGTGTGTGTGTGTGAACGTGTGTGTCTGTTTGTGTGTGCACACGTGTGTGTGTGTGAACACGTGTGTGTGTGAATGTGTGTGTGAACTTGTGTATGTGAACACGTGTGTGTATGTGAACGGGTGTGTGTTAACAGGTGTGTGTGTGAACACGTGTGTGTGAACAGGTGTGTGTGTGTGAACAGGTGTGTGTGTGTGAACAAGTGTGTGTGTGAACACGTGTGTGTGTGAACAGGTGTGTGTGTGAACACGTGTGTGTGTGAACACGTGTGATTGTGTGAACAGGTGTGTGTGTGTGAACACGTGTGTGTGCGTGTGTGTGTGAACACGTGTGTGTGTGTGTGTGAACGTGTGTGTGTGTGTGACAACGTGGGTGTGTGTGAACACATGTGTGCGTGTGTGGACACGTGTGTGTGTGTGAGAACACGTGTGTGCGTGCGTGTGTGAACACGTGTGTGCGTGTGTGTGAACACGTGTGTGTGTGCGTGTGGACACGTGTGTGTGTGTGAACAGGGGTGTGTGTGTGTGAACAGGTGTGTGTGTGAACACGTGTGTGTGTGAACGCGTGTATTTGTATCAACACGTGTGTGTGTAAACGTGTGTGTGTGTTTGTGTGTGCACACGTGTGTGTGTGTGTGAACACGTGTGTGTGTGAATGTGTGTGTGTGAACGTGTGTATGTGAACACGTGTGTGTATGTGAACGGGTGTGTGTTAACAGGTGTGTGTGTGAACACGTGTGTGTGAACACGTGTGTGTGTGTGAACATGTGTGTGTGTGAACACGTGTGTGTGTGAACACGTGTGTGTGTGAACACGTGTGTGTGTGTGTGAACAGGTGTGTGTGTGTGAACAGGTGTGTGTGTGTGAATCGGTGTGTGTGTGTGAACCGGTGTGTGTGTGTGTGAACCGGTGTGTGTGTGAATACGTGTGTGTCTGTGTGTGTGTGTGTGAACACGTGTGTGTGTGAGTGAACACGTGTGTGTGTGTGTGAACAGATGTGTGTGTGTGAACACGTGTGTGTGTGTGAACAGGTGTGTGTGTGTGAACACGTGTGTGTGTGTGAACAGGTGTGTGTGTGTGAACACGTGTGTGTGTGTGTGAACAGGTGTGTGTGTGAGAACAGGTGTGTGTGTCTGTGTGTGAACCCGTGTGTGTCTGTGTGTGAACACGTGTGTGTGAGAGAACAGGTGTGTGTGTGTGAACACTTGTGTGTGTGAACACCTGTCTGTGTGTGAACACGTGTGTGTGTGCGTGTGTGTGAACACGTGTGTGCATGTGTGTGTGAGAACATGTGTGTGTGTGAACGTGTGTGTCTGTTTGTGTGTGCACACGTGTGTGTGTGTGTGAACACGTGTGTGTGTGAATGTGTGTGTGTGAACTTGTGTATGTGAACACGTGTGTGTATGTGAACGGGTGTGTGTTAACAGGTGTGTGTGTGAACACGTGTGTGTGAACAGGTGTGTATGTGTGAACAGGTGTGTGTGTGTGTGAACAAGTGTGTGTGTGAACACGTGTGTGTGTGAACAGGTGTGTGTGTGAACACGTGTGTGTGTGAACACTTGTGAGTGTGTGAACAGGTGTGTGTGTGTGTGAACACGTGTGTGTGTGTGTGTGTGAACACGTGTGTGTGTGTGTGTGTGAACGTGTGTGTGTGTGACAACGTGTGTGTGTGAACACGAGTGTGTGTGTGTGGACACGTGTGTGTGTGTGAGAACACGTGTGTGCATGCGTGTGTGAACACGTGTGTGCGTGTGTATGAACATGTGTGTGTGCGTGTGTATGAACATGTGTGTGTGAGTGTGAACGTGTGTGTTTGTGTGTGAACACGTGTGTGTGTGTGAACACGTGTGTGTGTGCGTGTGTGTGAACACGTGTGTGCATGTGTGTGTGAGAACATGTGTGTGTGTGAACGTGTGTGTCTGTTTGTGTGTGCACACGTGTGTGTGTGAACACGTGTGTGTGTGAATGTGTGTGTGTGAACGTGTGTATGTGAACACATGTGTGTATGTGAACGGGTGTGTGTTAACATGTGTGTGTGTGAACACGTGTGTGTGAACACATGTGTGTGTGAACATGTGTGTGTGTGAACACGTGTGTGTGTGAACACGTGTGTGTGTGAACACGTGTGTGTGTGTGTGTGAACAGGTGTGTGTGTGTGTGAACAGGTGTGTGTGTGTGAATCGGTGTGTGTGTGTGTGAACCGGTGTGTGTGTGTGTGTGTGTGTGAACCGGTGTGTGTGTGAATACGTGTGTGTCTGTGTGTGTGTGTGTGAACACGTGTGTGTGTGAGTGAACACGTGTGTGTGTGTGTGAACAGGTGTGTGTGTGTGAACACGTGTGTGTGTGTGAACAGGTGTGTGTGTGTGAACACGTGTGTGTGTGTGAACAGGTGTGTGTGTGTGAACACGTGTGTGTGTGTGTGAACAGGTGTGTGTGTGAGAACAGGTGTGTGTCTCTGTGTGTGAACCCGTGTGTGTCTGTGTGTGAACACGTGTGTGTGAGAGAACAGGTGTGTGTGTGTGAACACGTGTGTGTGTGAACACGTGTCTGTGTGTGAACACGTGTGTGTGTGCGTGTGTGTGAACACGTGTGTGCATGTGTGTGTGAGAACATGTGTGTGTGTGTGAACGTGTGTGTCTGTTTGTGTGTGCACACGTGTGTGTGTGTGAACACGTGTGTGTGTGAATGTGTGTGTGAACTTGTGTATGTGAACACGTGTGTGTATGTGAACGGGTGTGTGTTAACAGGTGTGTGTGTGAACACGTGTGTGTGAACAGGTGTGTGTGTGTGAACAGGTGTGTGTGTGTGAACAAGTGTGTGTGTGAACACGTGTGTGTGTGAACAGGTGTGTGTGTGAACACGTGTGTGTGTGAACACGTGTGATTGTGTGAACAGGTGTGTGTGTGTGAACACGTGTGTGTGCGTGTGTGTGTGAACACGTGTGTGTGTGTGTGTGAACGTGTGTGTGTGTGTGACAACGTGGGTGTGTGTGAACACATGTGTGCGTGTGTGGACACGTGTGTGTGTGTGAGAACACGTGTGTGCGTGCGTGTGTGAACACGTGTGTGCGTGTGTGTGAACACGTGTGTGTGTGCGTGTGTATGAACATGTGTGTGTGAGTGTGAACGTGTGTGTTTGTGTGTGAACACGTGTGTGTGTGTGAACACGTGTGTGTGTGCGTGTGTGTGAACACGTGTGTGCATGTGTGTGTGAGAACATGTGTGTGTGTGTGAACGTGTGTGTCTGTTTGTGTGTGCACACGTGTGTGTGTGTGTGTGAACACGTGTGTGTGTGAATGTGTGTGTGTGAACTTGTGTATGTGAACACGTGTGTGTATGTGAATGGGTTTGTGTTAACAGGTGTGTGTGTGAACACGTGTGTGTGAACAGGTGTGTGTGTGTGAACAGGTGTGTGTGTGTGTGTGTGAACAAGTGTGTGTGTGAACACGTGTGTGTGAACAGGTGTGTGTGTGAAAACGTGTGTGTGTGAACACGTGTGAGTGTGTGAACAGGTGTGTGTGTGAACACGTGTGTGTGTGTGTGTGTGTGTGTGAACACGTGTGTGTGTGTGTGTGTGTGAACACGTGTGTGTGTGTGTGTGAACGTGTGTGTGTGTGTGACAACGTGTGTGTGTGAACACGTGTGTGTGTGTGGACACGTGTGTGTGTGTGAGAACACGTGTGTGCGTGCGTGTGTCAACACGTGTGTGCGTGTGTGTGAACACGTGTGTGTGTGCGTGTGTATGAACATGTGTGTGTGAGTGTGAACGTGTGTGTTTGTGTGTGAACACGTGTGTGTGTGTGAACACGTGTGTGTGTGTGAACAGGTGTGTGTGTGAACACGTGTGTGTGTGAGAACACGTATGTGTGTGTGTAAACAGGTGTGTGTGTGTGAACGCGTGTGTGTGTGTGAACAGGTGTGTATGTGTGTGGGTGAACACGTGTGTGTGTGTGCGAACAGGTGTGTGTGTGTGAACACGTGTGTGTGTGAACACGTGTGTGTGCGTGTGGACACGTGTGTGTGTGTGTGAGAACACGTGTGTGTGCATGTGTGGACACGTGTGTGTGTGTGAACAGGGGTGTGTGTGTGAACAGGTGTGTGTGAGAACACGTGTGTGTGTGAACACGTGTATTTGTATGAACACGTGTATGTATGAACGTGTGTGTGTGTTTGTGTGTGCACACGTGTGTGTGTGTGTGAACACGTGTGTGTGTGAATGTGTGTGTGTGAACGTGTGTATGTGAACACGTGTGTGTGAACACGTGTGTGTGTGTGAACATGTGTGTGTGTGAACACGTGTGTGTGTGAACATGTGTGTGTGTGTGAACACGTGTGTGTGTGTGTGTGAACAGGTGTGTGTGTGTGAACAGGTGTGTGTGTGTGTATCAGTGTGTGTGTGTGTGAACCGGTGTGTGTGTGTGTGTGTGTGTGTGTGTGAACCGGTGTGTGTGTGTGTGTGAATACGTGTGTGTCTGTGTGTGTGTGTGTGTGAACACGTGTGTGTGTGAGTGAACACTTGTGTGTGTGTGAACAGGTGTGTGTTTGTGAACACGTGTGTGAGTGAACAGGTGTGTGTGTGTGTGAACACGTGTGTGTGTGTGTGTGTGAACACGTGTGTGTGTGTGTGTGAACGTGTGTGTGTGTGTGACAACGTGTGTGTGTGAACACGTGTGTGTGTGTGTGGACACGTGTGTGTGTGTGAGAACACGTGTGTGCGTGCGTGTGTGAACACGTGTGTGCGTGTGTGTGAACATGTGTGTGTGTGCGTGTGTGTGTGAACATGTGTGTGTGAGTGTGAACGTGTGTGTTTGTGTGTGAACACGTGTGTGTGTGTGAACACGTGTGTGTGTGTGAACAGGTGTGTGTGTGTGAACACGTGTGTGTGTGAGAACACGTGTGTGTGTGTGAACAGGTGTGTGTGTGAACACGTGTGTGTGTGTGAACAAATGTGTGTGTGTGTGAACAGGTGTGTGTGTGTAAACAGGTGTGTGTGTGTGAACGCGTGTGTGTGTGTGAACGCTTGTGTGTGTGTGTGTGTGAACACGTGTGTGTGTGTGCAAACAGGTGTGTGTGTGAACACGTGTGTGTGTGAACACGTGTGTGTGCGTGTGGACACGTGTGTGTGTGTGTGAGAACACGTGTGTGTGTGCATGTGTGGACACGTGTGTGTGTGTGAACAGGGGTGTGTGTGTGTGAACAGGTGTGTGTGTGAACACGTGTGTGTGTGAACACGTGTATTTGTATGAACACGTGTGTGTGTGAACGTGTGTGTGTGTGTTTGTGTGTGCACACGAGTGCGTGTGTGTGAACACGTGTGTGTGTGCGTGTGTGTGTGAACATGTGTGTGTGAGTGTGAACGTGTGTGTTTGTGTGTGAACACGTGTGTGTGTGTGAACACGTGTGTGTGTGAACAGGTGTGTGTGTGTGAACACGTGTGTGTGTGTGAACACGTGTGTGTGTGTGAACAGGTGTGTGTGTGTGAACGCGTGTGTGTGTGTGAACGCGTGTGTGTGTGTGTGTGTGAACACGTGTGTGTGTGTGCAAACAGGTGTGTGTGTGTGAACACGTGTGTGTGTGAACACGTGTGTCTGCGTGTGGACACGTGTGTGTGTGTGTGAGAACACGTGTGTGTGTGCATGTGTGGACACGTGTGTGTGTGTGAACAGGGGTGTGTGTGTGTGAACAGGTGTGTGTGTGAACACGTGTGTGTGTGAACACGTGTATTTGTATGAACACGTGTGTGTGTGAACGTGTGTGTGTGTTTGTGTGTGCACACGTGTGTGTGTGTGAACACGTGTGTGTGTGAATGTGTGTGTGTGAACGTGTGTATGTGAACACATGTGTGTATGTGAACGGGTGTGTGTTAACATGTGTGTGTGTGAACACGTGTGTGTGAACACATGTGTGTGTGAACATGTGTGTGTGTGAACACGTGTGTGTGTGAACACGTGTGTGTGTGAACACGTGTGTGTGTGTGTGTGTGAACAGGTGTGTGTGTGTGTGAACAGGTGTGTGTGTGTGAATCGGTGTGTGTGTGTGTGAACCGGTGTGTGTGTGTGTGTGTGAACCGGTGTGTGTGTGAATACGTGTGTGTCTGTGTGTGTGTGTGTGTGAACACGTGTGTGTGAACAGGTGTGTGTGTGTGAACAGGTGTGTGTGTGTGTGAACAAGTGTGTGTGTGAACACGTGTGTGTGTGAACAGGTGTGTGTGTGAAAACGTGTGTGTGTGAACACGTGTGAGTGTGTGAACAGGTGTGTGTGTGAACACGTGTGTGTGTGTGTGTGTGTGAACACGTGTGTGTGTGTGTGTGTGAACACGTGTGTGTGTGTGAACAGGGGTGTGTGTGTGAACAGGTGTGTGTGAGAACACGTGTGTGTGTGAACACGTGTATTTGTATGAACACGTGTATGTATGAACGTGTGTGTGTGTTTGTGTGTGCACACGTGTGTGTGTGTGTGAACACGTGTGTGTGTGAATGTGTGTGTGTGAACGTGTGTATGTGAACACGTGTGTGTGAACACGTGTGTGTGTGTGAACATGTGTGTGTGTGAACACGTGTGTGTGTGAACATGTGTGTGTGTGTGAACACGTGTGTGTGTGTGTGAACAGGTGTGTGTGTGTGAAAAGGTTTGTGTGTGTGAATCAGTGTGTGTGTGTGTGTGAACCGGTGTGTGTGTGTGTGTGTGAACCGGTGTGTGTGTGTGTGTGAATACGTGTGTGTCTGTGTGTGTGTGTGTGTGAACACGTGTGTGTGTGAGTGAACACTTGTGTGTGTGTGTGAACAGGTGTGTGTTTGTGAACACGTGTGTGTGTGTGAACAGGTGTGTGTGTGTGTGAACACGTGTGTGTGTGTGTGTGTGAACACGTGTGTGTGTGTGTGTGTGAACGTGTGTGTGTGTGTGACAACGTGTGTGTGTGAACACGTGTGTGTGTGTGTGGACACGTGTGTGTGTGTGAGAACACGTGTGTGCGTGCGTGTGTGAACACGTGTGTGCGTGTGTGTGAACACGTGTGTGTGTGTGAACATGTGTGTGTGAGTGTGAACGTGTGTGTTTGTGTGTGAACACGTGTGTGTGTGTGAACACGTGTGTGTGTGTGAACAGGTGTGTGTGTGTGAACACGTGTGTGTGTGAGAACACGTGTGTGTGTGTGAACAGGTGTGTGTGTGAACACGTGTGTGTGTGTGAACAAATGTGTGTGTGTGTGAACAGGTGTGTGTGTGTAAACAGGTGTGTGTGTGTGAACGCGTGTGTGTGTGTGAACGCTTGTGTGTGTGTGTGTGAACACGTGTGTGTGTGTGCAAACAGGTGTGTGTGTGTGAACACGTGTGTGTGTGAACACGTGTGTGTGCGTGTGGACACGTGTGTGTGTGTGTGAGAACACGTGTGTGTGTGCATGTGTGGACACGTGTGTGTGTGTGAACAGGGGTGTGTGTGTGTGAACAGGTGTGTGTGTGAACACGTGTGTGTGTGAACACGTGTATTTGTATGAACACGTGTGTGTGTGAACGTGTGTGTGTGTTTGTGTGTGCACACGTGTGTGTGTGTGTGAACACGTGTGTGTGTGAATGTGTGTGTGTGAACGTGTGTATGTGAACACATGTGTGTATGTGAACGGGTGTGTGTTAACATGTGTGTGTGTGAACACGTGTGTGTGAACACATGTGTGTGTGTGAACATGTGTGTGTGTGAACACGTGTGTGTGTGAACACGTGTGTGTGTGAACACGTGTGTGTGTGTGTGAACAGGTGTGTGTGTGTGAACAGGTGTGTGTGTGTGAATCGGTGTGTGTGTGAACAGGTGTGTGTGTGAACACGTGTGTGTGTGTGAACAGGTGTGTGTGTGTGAACACGTGTGTGTGTGAACACGTGTGTGTGTGTGTGTGTGAACGTGTGTGTGTGTGTGACAACGTGTGTGTGTGAACACGTGTGTGTGTGTGTGGACACGTGTGTGTGTGAGAACACGTGTGTGCGTGCGTGTGTGAACACGTGTGTGCGTGTGTGTGAACACGTGTGTGTGTGCGTGTGTGTGTGAACATGTGTGTGTGAGTGTGAACGTGTGTGTTTGTGTGTGAACACGTGTGTGTGTGTGAACACGTGTGTGTGTGAACAGGTGTGTGTGTGTGAACACGTGTGTGTGTGTGAACACGTGTGTGTGTGTGAACAGGTGTGTGTGTGAACACGTGTGTGTGTGTGAACAAATGTGTGTGTGTGTGAACAGGTGTGTGTGTGTGTGAACAGGTGTGTGTGTGTGAATCGGTGTGTGTGTGTGTGAACCGGTGTGTGTGTGTGTGAACCGGTGTGTGTGTGTGTGTGTGAACCGGTGTGTGTGTGAATACGTGTGTGTCTGTGTGTGTGTGTGTGTGAACACGTGTGTGTGAACAGGTGTGTGTGTGTGAACAGGTGTGTGTGTGTGTGAACAAGTGTGTGTGTGAACACGTGTGTGTGTGAACAGGTGTGTGTGTGAACACGTGTGTGTGTGAACACATGTGAGTGTGTGTGTGTGTGAACACGTGTGTGTGTGAACACGTGTGTGTGTGTGTGTGAACGTGTGTGTGTGTGTGACAACGTGTGTGTGTGAACACGTGTGTGTGTGGACACGTGTGTGTGTGAGAACACGTGTGTGCGTGCGTGTGTGAACACGTGTGTGCGTGTGTGTGAACACGTGTGTGTGCGTGTGTATGAACATGTGTGTGTGAGTGTGAACGTGTGTGTTTGTGTGTGAACACGTGTGTGTGTGTGAACACGTGTGTGTGTGCGTGTGTGTGAACACGTGTGTGCATGTGTGTGTGAGAACATGTGTGTGTGTGTGAACGTGTGTGTCTGTTTGTGTGTGCACACGTGTGTGTGTGTGAACACGTGTGTGTGTGAATGTGTGTGTGTGAACTTGTGTATGTGAACACGTGTGTGTATGTGAATGGGTTTGTGTTAACAGGTGTGTGTGTGAACACGTGTGTGTGAACAGGTGTGTGTGTGTGAACAGGTGTGTGTGTGTGTGAACAAGTGTGTGTGTGAACACGTGTGTGTGTGAACAGGTGTGTGTGTGAAAACGTGTGTGTGTGAACACGTGTGAGTGTGTGAACAGGTGTGTGTGTGAACACGTGTGTGTGTGTGTGTGTGTGAACACGTGTGTGTGTGTGTGTGTGAACACGTGTGTGTGTGTGTGAACGTGTGTGTGTGTGACAACGTGTGTGTGTGAACACGTGTGTGTGTGTGGACACGTGTGTGTGTGTGAGAACACGTGTGTGCGTGCGTGTGTCAACACGTGTGTGCGTGTGTGTGAACACGTGTGTGTGTGCGTGTGTATGAACATGTGTGTGTGAGTGTGAACGTGTGTGTTTGTGTGTGAACACGTGTGTGTGTGTGAACACGTGTGTGTGTGTGAACAGGTGTGTGTGTGAACACGTGTGTGTGTGAGAACACGTGTGTGTGTGTAAACAGGTGTGTGTGTGTGAACGCGTTTGTGTGTGTGAACAGGTGTGTATGTGTGTGGGTGAACACGTGTGTGTGTGTGCGAACAGGTGTGTGTGTGTGAACACGTGTGTGTGTGAACACGTGTGTGTGCGTGTGGACACGTGTGTGTGTGTGAGAACACGTGTGTGTGCATGTGTGGACACGTGTGTGTGTGTGAACAGGGGTGTGTGTGTGAACAGGTGTGTGTGAGAACACGTGTGTGTGTGAACACGTGTATTTGTATGAACACGTGTATGTATGAACATGTGTGTGTGTTTGTGTGTGCACACGTGTGTGTGTGTGTGAACACGTGTGTGTGTGAATGTGTGTGTGTGAACGTGTGTATGTGAACACGTGTGTGTGAACACGTGTGTGTGTGTGAACATGTGTGTGTGTGAACACGTGTGTGTGTGTGTGTGAACAGGTGTGTGTGTGTGAACAGGTGTGTGTGTGTGAATCAGTGTGTGTGTGTGTGAACCGGTGTGTGTGTGTGTGTGTGTGTGTGAACCGGTGTGTGTGTGTGTGTGAATACGTGTGTGTCTGTGTGTGTGTGTGTGTGTGAACACGTGTGTGTGAGAGAACAGGTGTGTGTGTGTGAACACGTGTGTGTGTGAACACGTGTCTGTGTGTGAACACGTGTGTGTGTGCGTGTGTGTGAACAGGTGTGTGTGTGTGAACAAGTGTGTGTGTGAACACGTGTGTGTGTGAACATGTGTGTGTGTGAGAAAACGTGTGTGAGTGTGTGAGAACACGTGTGTGTGAGAACAAGTGTGTGTGAACACGTGTGTGTGTGAGAACACGTATGTGTGTGTGAGAACAGGTGTGTGTGTGTGAACAGGTGTGTGTGTGTGAGAACACGTGTGTGTGTGTGAGAACACGTGTGTGTGTGTGTGAACAGGTGTGTGTGTGAACAGGTGTGTGTGTGTGTGTGAACAAGTGTGTGTGTGAACACGTGTGTGTGTGAAAAGGTGTGTGTGTGAACAAGTGTGTGTGTGTGAACACGTGTGAGTGTGTGAACAGGTGTGTGTGTGTGTGAACACGTGTGTGTGTGTGTGTGAACGTGTGTGTGTGTGTGACAACGTGTGTGTGTGAACACGTGTGTGTGTGTGTGGACACGTGTGTGTGTGTGAGAACACGTGTGTGCGTGCGTGTGTGAACACGTGTGTGCGTGTGTGTGAACACGTGTGTGTGTGCGTGTGTGTGTGAACATGTGTGTGTGAGTGTGAACGTGTGTGTTTGTGTGTGAACACGTGTGTGTGTGTGAACACGTGTGTGTGTGAACAGGTGTGTGTGTGTGAACACGTGTGTGTGTGTGAACACGTGTGTGTGTGTGAACAGGTGTGTGTGTGAACACGTGTGTGTGTGTGAACAAATGTGTGTGTGTGTGAACAGGTGTGTGTGTGTAAACAGGTGTGTGTGTGTGAACGCGTGTGTGTGTGTGAACGCGTGTGTGTGTGTGTGTGTGAACACGTGTGTGTGTGTGCAAACAGGTGTGTGTGTGTGAACACGTGTGTGTGTGAACACGTGTGTCTGCGTGTGGACACGTGTGTGTGTGTGTGAGAACACGTGTGTGTGTGCATGTGTGGACACGTGTGTGTGTGTGAACAGGGGTGTGTGTGTGTGAACAGGTGTGTGTGTGAACACGTGTGTGTGTGAACACGTGTATTTGTATGAACACGTGTGTGTGTGAACGTGTGTGTGTGTTTGTGTGTGCACACGTGTGTGTGTGTGAACACGTGTGTGTGTGAATGTGTGTGTGAACGTGTGTATGTGAACACATGTGTGTATGTGAACGGGTGTGTGTTAACATGTGTGTGTGTGAACACGTGTGTGTGAACACATGTGTGTGTGAACATGTGTGTGTGTGAACACGTGTGTGTGTGAACACGTGTGTGTGTGAACACGTGTGTGTGTGTGTGTGAACAGGTGTGTGTGTGTGTGAACAGGTGTGTGTGTGTGAATCGGTGTGTGTGTGTGTGAACCGGTGTGTGTGTGTGTGTGTGAACCGGTGTGTGTGTGAATACGTGTGTGTCTGTGTGTGTGTGTGTGTGAACACGTGTGTGTGAACAGGTGTGTGTGTGTGAACAGGTGTGTGTGTGTGAACAAGTGTGTGTGTGAACACGTGTGTGTGTGAACAGGTGTGTGTGTGAAAACGTGTGTGTGTGAACACGTGTGAGTGTGTGAACAGGTGAGTGTGTGAACACGTGTGTGTGTGTGTGTGTGTGTGTGAACACGTGTGTGTGTGTGTGTGTGTGAACACGTGTGTGTGTGTGAACAGGGGTGTGTGTGTGAACAGGTGTGTGTGAGAACACGTGTGTGTGTGAACACGTGTATTTGTATGAACACGTGTATGTATGAACGTGTGTGTGTGTTTGTGTGTGCACACGTGTGTGTGTGTGTGAACACGTGTGTGTGTGAATGTGTGTGTGTGAACGTGTGTATGTGAACACGTGTGTGTGAACACGTGTGTGTGTGTGAACATGTGTGTGTGTGAACACGTGTGTGTGTGAACATGTGTGTGTGTGTGAACACGTGTGTGTGTGAACAGGTGTGTGTGTGTGAAAAGGTTTGTGTGTGTGAATCAGTGTGTGTGTGTGTGTGAACCGGTGTGTGTGTGTGTGTGTGAACCGGTGTGTGTGTGTGTGTGAATACGTGTGTGTCTGTGTGTGTGTGTGTGTGAACACGTGTGTGTGTGAGTGAACACTTGTGTGTGTGTGTGAACAGGTGTGTGTTTGTGAACACGTGTGTGTGTGTGAACAGGTGTGTGTGTGTGTGAACACGTGTGTGTGTGTGTGTGTGAACACGTGTGTGTGTGTGTGTGTGAACGTGTGTGTGTGTGTGACAACGTGTGTGTGTGAACACGTGTGTGTGTGTGTGGACACGTGTGTGTGTGTGAGAACACGTGTGTGCGTGCGTGTGTGAACACGTGTGTGCGTGTGTGTGAACACGTGTGTGTGTGCGTGTGTGTGTGAACATGTGTGTGTGAGTGTGAACGTGTGTGTTTGTGTGTGAACACGTGTGTGTGTGTGAACACGTGTGTGTGTGTGAACAGGTGTGTGTGTGTGAACACGTGTGTGTGTGAGAACACGTGTGTGTGTGTGAACAGGTGTGTGTGTGAACACGTGTGTGTGTGTGAACAAATGTGTGTGTGTGTGAACAGGTGTGTGTGTGTAAACAGGTGTGTGTGTGTGAACGCGTGTGTGTGTGTGAACGCTTGTGTGTGTGTGTGTGTGAACACGTGTGTGTGTGTGCAAACAGGTGTGTGTGTGTGAACACGTGTGTGTGTGAACACGTGTGTGTGCGTGTGGACACGTGTGTGTGTGTGTGAGAACACGTGTGTGTGTGCATGTGTGGACACGTGTGTGTGTGTGAACAGGGGTGTGTGTGTGTGAACAGGTGTGTGTGTGAACACGTGTGTGTGTGAACACGTGTATTTGTATGAACACGTGTGTGTGTGAACGTGTGTGTGTGTTTGTGTGTGCACACGTGTGTGTGTGTGTGAACACGTGTGTGTGTGAATGTGTGTGTGTGAACGTGTGTATGTGAACACATGTGTGTATGTGAACGGGTGTGTGTTAACATGTGTGTGTGTGAACACGTGTGTGTGAACACATGTGTGTGTGTGAACATGTGTGTGTGTGAACACGTGTGTGTGTGAACACGTGTGTGTGTGAACACGTGTGTGTGTGTGTGAACAGGTGTGTGTGTGTGAACAGGTGTGTGTGTGTGAATCGGTGTGTGTGTGAACAGGTGTGTGTGTGTGAACACGTGTGTGTGTGTGAACAGGTGTGTGTGTGTGAACACGTGTGTGTGTGAACACGTGTGTGTGTGTGTGTGTGAACGTGTGTGTGTGTGTGACAACGTGTGTGTGTGAACACGTGTGTGTGTGTGTGGACACGTGTGTGTGTGAGAACACGTGTGTGCGTGCGTGTGTGAACACGTGTGTGCGTGTGTGTGAACACGTGTGTGTGTGCGTGTGTGTGTGAACATGTGTGTGTGAGTGTGAACGTGTGTGTTTGTGTGTGAACACGTGTGTGTGTGTGTGAACACGTGTGTGTGTGAACAGGTGTGTGTGTGTGAACACGTGTGTGTGTGTGAACACGTGTGTGTGTGTGAACAGGTGTGTGTGTGAACACGTGTGTGTGTGTGAACAAATGTGTGTGTGTGTGAACAGGTGTGTGTGTGTGTGAACAGGTGTGTGTGTGTGAATCGGTGTGTGTGTGTGTGAACCGGTGTGTGTGTGTGTGTGTGAACCGGTGTGTGTGTGAATACGTGTGTGTCTGTGTGTGTGTGTGTGTGAACACGTGTGTGTGAACAGGTGTGTGTGTGTGAACAGGTGTGTGTGTGTGTGAACAAGTGTGTGTGTGAACACGTGTGTGTGTGAACAGGTGTGTGTGTGAACACGTGTGTGTGTGAACACGTGTGAGTGTGTGTGTGTGTGAACACGTGTGTGTGTGTGTGTGAACACGTGTGTGTGTGTGTGTGAACGTGTGTGTGTGTGTGACAACGTGTGTGTGTGAACACGTGTGTGTGTGGACACGTGTGTGTGTGAGAACACGTGTGTGCGTGCGTGTGTGAACACGTGTGTGCGTGTGTGTGAACACGTGTGTGTGCGTGTGTATGAACATGTGTGTGTGAGTGTGAACGTGTGTGTTTGTGTGTGAACACGTGTGTGTGTGTGAACACGTGTGTGTGTGCGTGTGTGTGAACACGTGTGTGCATGTGTGTGTGAGAACATGTGTGTGTGTGAACGTGTGTGTCTGTTTGTGTGTGCACACGTGTGTGTGTGTGAACACGTGTGTGTGTGAATGTGTGTGTGTGAACTTGTGTATGTGAACACGTGTGTGTATGTGAATGGGTTTGTGTTAACAGGTGTGTGTGTGAACACGTGTGTGTGAACAGGTGTGTGTGTGTGAACAGGTGTGTGTGTGTGTGAACAAGTGTGTGTGTGAACACGTGTGTGTGTGAACAGGTGTGTGTGTGTGAATCGGTGTGTGTGTGTGTGAACCGGTGTGTGTGTGTGTGTGTGTGAACCGGTGTGTGTGTGAATACGTGTGTGTCTGTGTGTGTGTGTGTGAACACGTGTGTGTGTGAGTGAACACGTGTGTGTGTGTGTGAACAGGTGTGTGTGTGTGAACACGTGTGTGTGTGAACAGGTGTGTGTGTGTGAACACGTGTGTGTGTGTGAACAGGTGTGTGTGTGTGAACACGTGTGTGTGTGTGTGAACAGGTGTGTGTGTGAGAACAGGTGTGTGTCTCTGTGTGTGAACCCGTGTGTGTCTGTGTGTGAACACGTGTGTGTGAGAGAACAGGTGTGTGTGTGTGAACACGTGTGTGTGTGAACACGTGTCTGTGTGTGAACACGTTTGTGTGTGCGTGTGTGTGAACACGTGTGTGCATGTGTGTGTGAGAACATGTGTGTGTGTGTGAACGTGTGTGTCTGTTTGTGTGTGCACACGTGTGTGTGTGTGAACACGTGTGTGTGTGAATGTGTGTGTGTGAACTTGTGTATGTGAACACGTGTGTGTATGTGAACGGGTGTGTGTTAACAGGTGTGTGTGTGAACACGTGTGTGTGAACAGGTGTGTGTGTGTGAACAGGTGTGTGTGTGTGTGAACAGGTGTGTGTGTGAACACGTGTGTGTGTGAACGTGTGTGTGTGTGAACGTGTGTGTATCTGTGTGTGAACACGTGTGTGTGTATGTGAACACGTGTGTGTGTGTGTGTGTGAACAGGTGTGTGTGTGAACACGTGTGTGTGTGTGAGAACACGTGTGTGTGTGTGTGAAGAGGTGTGTGTGTGAACAGGTGTGTGTGTGTGAGAACACGTGTATGTGTGTGTGTGAGAACACGTGTGTGTGTGTGAACAGGTGTGTGTGTGAGAACATGTGTGTGTGAACACGTGTGTGTGTGTGTGAACAGGTGTGTGTGTGTGAACAGGTGTGTGTGTGAACAGGTGTGTGTGTGTGTGAATCGGTGTGTGTGTGTGAACAGGTGTGTGTGAACAGGTGTGTGTGTGAAAAGGTGTGTGTGTGAACACATGTGTGTGTGTGAACGTGTGTGTGTGTCTGTATGTGAACAGGTGTGTGTGTGAACACGTGTGTGTGTGTGTGAACGTGTGTGTGTGTGTGAACGCGTGTGTGTGTGAAAACATGTGTGTGTGTGAACACGTGTGTGTGTGAACAGGTGTGTGCGAGAACAGGTGTGGGTGTCTGTGTGAGAACACGTGTGTGTGTGAGAAAACGTGTGTGTGTGTGAGAACACGTGTGTGTGTGTGAGAACATGTATGTGTTAAACACGTGTGTGTGTGAGAACACGTGTGTGTGTGTGAACAGGTGTGTGTGTGTGTGTGAAAAGGTGTGTGTGTGTGAGAACACGTGTGTGTGTGAGAACACGTGTGCGTGTGTGAACAGGTGTGTGTGTGTGAACATGTGTGTGTGTGTGAACAGGTGTGTGTGTGTGAACACCTGTGTGTGTGTGAACAGGTATGTGTGTGAACAGGTGTGTGTGTGTGAACACGTGTGTGTGTGTGAACAGGTGTGTGTGCATGAGAAAAGGTGTGTGTGTGTGAACACGTGTGTGTGTGAGAGAACAGGTGTGTGTGTGTGTGTGAACAGGTGTGTGTGTGTGTGAACAGGTGTGTGTGTTTGTGTGAGAACACGTGTGTGTGTGTGAGAACACGTGTGTGTGTGTGAACAGGTGTGTGTGTGTGAACACGTGTGTGTGTGTGAACAGGTGTGTGTGTGTGAACACGTGTGTGTGTGAACAGGTATGTGTGTGAACAGGTGTGTGTGTGTGTGAACACGTGTGAGTGTGTGAACAGGTGTGTGTGTGTGTGAACACGTGTGTGTGTGTGTGTGAACACGTGTGTGTGTGTGTGAACTTTTGTGTGTGTGTGACAACGTGTGTGTGTGAACACGTGTGTGTGTGTGGACACGTGTGTGTGTGAGAACACGTGTGTGCGTGCGTGTGTGAACACGTGTGTGCCTGTGTGTGAACACGTGTGTGTGTGTGAACAGGTGTGTGTGAGTGTGAACGTGTGTGTTTGTGTGTGAACACGTGTGTGTGTGTGTGTGAACACGTGTGTGTGTGTGAACAGGTGTGTGTTTGTGAACACGTGTGTGTGTGAGAACACGTGTGTGTGTGTGAACAGGTGTGTGTGTGAACACGTGTGTGTGTGTGTGAACAAATGTGTGTGTGTGTGAACAGGTGTGTGTGTGTAAACAGGTGTGTGTGTGAACGCGTGTGTGTGTGTGAACAGGTGTGTATGTGTGTGTGTGAACACGTGTGTGTGTGTGCGAACAGGTGTGTGTGTGTGAACACGTGTGTGTGTGAACACGTGTGTGTGCGTGTGGACACGTGTGTGTGTGTGTGAGAACACGTGTGTGTGTGCATGTGTGGACACGTGTGTGTGTGTGAACAGGGGTGTGTGTGTGAACAGGTGTGTGTGTGAACACATGTGTGTGTGAACACGTGCATTTGTATGAACAGGTGTGTGTGAGAACGTGTGTGTGTGTTTGTGTGTGCACACGTGTGTGTGTGTGTGAACACGTGTGTATGTGAATGTGTGTGTGTGAACGTGTGTATGTGAACACGTGTGTGTATGTGAACGGGTGTGTGTTAACAGGTGTGTGTGTGAACACGTGTGTGTGAACACGTGTGTGTGTGTGAACATGTGTGTGTGTGTGAACACGTGTGTGTGTGAACACGTGTGTGTGTGAACACGTGTGTGTGTGTGTGAACAGGTGTGTGTGTGTGAACAGGTGTGTGTGTGTGAATCGGTGTGTGTGTGTGTGAACCGGTGTGTGTGTGTGTGTGTGAACCGGTGTGTGTGTGTGTGAATACGTGTGTGTCTGTGTGTGTGTGTGTGAACACGTGTGTGTGTGAGTGAACACGTGTGTGTGTGTGTGTGAACAGGTGTGTGTGTGTGAACACGTGTGTGTGTGTGAACAGGTGTGTGTGTGTGAACACGTGTGTGTGTGTGAACAGGTGTGTGTGTGAACACGGGTGTGTGTGTGTGAACAGGTGTGTGTGTGAGAACAGGTGTGTGTGTCTGTGTGTGAACCCGTGTGTGTCTGTGTGTGAACACGTGTGTGTGAGAGAACAGGTGTGTGTGTGTGAACACGTGTGTGTGTGAACACGTGTGTGTGTGTGAACACGTGTGTGTGTGTGCGTGTGTGTGAACACGTGTGTGCATGTGTGTGTGAGAACATGTGTGTGTGTGAACGTGTGTGTGTGTTTGTGTGTGCACACGTGTGTGTGTGTGAACACGTGTGTGTGTGAATGTGTGTGTGTGTACGTGTGTGAACACGTGTGTGTATGTGAACGGGTGTGTGTTAACAGGTGTGTGTGTGAACACGTGTGTGTGAACAGGTGTGTGTGTGTGAACAGGTGTGTGTGTGTGAGTGAACAAGTGTGTGTGTGAACACGTGTGTGTGTGAAGAGGTGTGTGTGTGAACACGTGTGTGTGTGAACACGTGTGAGTGTGTGAACAGGTGTGTGTGTGTGAACACGTGTGTGTGTGTGTGTGTGTGAACACGTGTGTGTGTGTGTGTGAACGTGTGTGTGTGTGTGACAACGTGTGTGTGTGACAACGTGTGTGTGTGAACACGTGTGTGTGTGTGTGGACACGTGTGTGTGTGTAAGAACACGTGTGTGCGTGCGTGTGTGAACACGTGTGTGTGTGCGTGTGTGTGAACATGTGAGTGTGAACGTGTGTGTTTGTGTGTGAACACGTGTGTGTGTGTGAACACGTGTGTGTGAGTGAACAGGTGTGTGTGTGTGAACACGTGTGTGTGTGAGAACACGTGTGTGTGTGTGAACTGGTGTGTGTGTGAACACGTGTGTGTGTGAACAAATGTGTGTGTGTGTGAACAGGTGTGTGTGTGTAAACGGGTGTGTGTGTGTGAACGCGTGTGTGTGTGTGAACAGGTGTGTATGTGTGTGTGTGAACACGTGTGTGTGTCTGCGACCAGGTGTGTGTGTGTGAACACGTGTGTGTGTGGACACGTGTATGTGTGTGTGAGTACACGTGTGTGTGTGCATGTGTGGACACGTGTGTGTGTGTGAACAGGTGTGTGTGTGTGAACAGGTGTGTGTGTGAACACGTGTGTGTGTGTGTGAACAAATGTGTGTGTGTGTGAACAGGTGTGTGTGTGTAAACAGGTGTGTGTGTGTGAACGCGTGTGTGTGTGTGAACAGGTGTGTATGTGTGTGTGTGAACACGTGTGTGTGTGTGCAAACAGGTGTGTGTGTGTGAACACGTGTGTGTGTGAACACGTGTGTGTGCGTGTGGACACGTGTGTGTGTGTGAGAACACGTGTGTGTGTGCATGTGTGGACACGTGTGTGTGTGTGAACACGGGTGTGTGTGTGTGAACAGGTGTGTGTGTGAACACGTGTGTGTGTGAACACGTGTATTTGTATGAACACGTGTGTGTGTGAACGTGTGTGTGTGTTTGTGTGTGCACACGTGTGTGTGTGTGTGAACACGTGTGTGTGTGAATGTGTGTGTGTGAACGTGTGTATGTGAACACGTGTGTGTATGTGAACGGGTGTGTGTTAACAGGTGTGTGTGTGAACACGTGTGTGTGAACACGTGTGTGTGTGTGAACATGTGTGTGTGTGAACACGTGTGTGTGTGAACACGTGTGTGTGTGAACACGTGTGTGTGTGTGAACAGGTGTGTGTGTGTGAACAGGTGTGTGTGTGTGAATCGGTGTGTGTGTGTGTGAACCGGTGTGTGTGTGTGTGTGTGAACCGGTGTGTGTGTGAATACGTGTGTGTCTGTGTGTGTGTGTGTGAACACGTGTGTGTGTGAGTGAACACGTGTGTCTGTGTGTGAACAGGTGTGTGTGTGTGAACACGTGTGTGTGTGTGAACAGGTGTGTGTGTGTGAACACGTGTGTGTGTGTGAACAGGTGTGTGTGTGTGAACACGTGTGTGTGTGTGTGAACAGGTGTGTGTGTGAGAACAGGTGTGTGTCTCTGTGTGTGAACCCGTGTGTGTCTGTGTGTGAACACGTGTGTGAGAGAACAGGTGTGTGTGTGTGAACACGTGTGTGTGTGAACACGTGTCTGTGTGTGAACACGTGTGTGTGTGCGTGTGTGTGAACACGTGTGTGCATGTGTGTGTGAGAACATGTGTGTGTGTGTGAACGTGTGTGTCTGTTTGTGTGTGCACACGTGTGTGTGTGTGTGAACACGTGTGTGTGTGAATGTGTGTGTGTGAACTTGTGTATGTGAACACGTGTGTGTATGTGAACGGGTGTGTGTTAACAGGTGTGTGTGTGAACACGTGTGTGTGAACAGGTGTGTGTGTGTGTGAACAAGTGTGTGTGTGAACACGTGTGTGTGTGAACAGGTGTGTGTGTGAACACGTGCGTGTGTGAACACGTGTGAGTGTGTGAACAGGTGTGTGTGTGTGAACACGTGTGTGTGTGTGTGTGAACGTGTGTGTGTGTGTGACAACGTGTGTGTGAACACGTGTGTGTGTGTGTGGACACGTGTGTGTGTGTGAGAACACGTGTGTGCGTGCGTGTGTGAACACGTGTGTGCGTGTGTGTGAACACGTGTGTGTGTGCGTGTGTATGAACATTTGTGTGTGAGTGTGAACGTGTGTGTTTGTGTGTGAACACGTGTGTGTGTGAACACGTGTGTGTGTGCGTGTGTGTGAACACGTGTGTGCATGTGTGTGTGAGAACATGTGTGTGTGTGAACGTGTGTGTCTGTGTGTGCACACGTGTGTGTGTGAACACGTGTGTGTGTGAATGTGTGTGTGTGAACTTGTGTATGTGAACACGTGTGTGTATGTGAACGGGTGTGTGTTAACAGGTGTGTGTGTGAACACGTGTGTGTGAACAGGTGTGTGTGTGTGAACAGGTGTGTGTGTGTGTGAACAAGTGTGTGTGTGAACACGTGTGTGTGTGAACAGGTGTGTGTGTGAACACGTGTTTGTGTGAACACGTGTGAGTGTGTGTGTGTGTGAACACGTGTGTGTGTGTGTGTGTGAACACGTGTGTGTGTGTGTGTGAACACGTGTGTGTGTGTGTGTGAACGTGTGTGTGTGTGTGACAACGTGTGTGTGTGAACACGTGTGTGTGTGGACACGTGTGTGTGTGTGAGAACACGTGTGTGCGTGCGTGTGTGAACACGTGTGTGTGTGAATGTGTGTGTGTGAACGTGTGTATGTGAACACGTGTGTGTGAACACGTGTGTGTGTGTGAACATGTGTGTGTGTGTGAACACGTGTGTGTGTGAACACGTGTGTGAGTGAACACGTGTGTGTGTGTGTGAACAGGTGTGTGTGTTTGAACAGGTGTGTGTGTGTGAACCGGTGTGTGTGTGTGTGTGTGTGTGAACCGGTGTGTGTGTGTGTGTGAATACGTGTGTGTCTGTGTGTGTGTGTGTGAACACGTGTGTGTGAGTGAACACGTGTGTGTGTGTGTGAACAGGTGTGTGTTTGTGAACACGTGTGTGTGTGTGAACAGGTGTGTGTGTGTGAAATCGTGTGTGTGTGTGAACAGGTGTGTGTGTGTGAACACGTGTGTGTGTGTGAACAGGTGTGTGTGTGAGAACAGGTGTGTGTGTCTGTGTGTGAACCCGTGTGTGTCTGTGTGTGAACACGTGTGTGTGAGAGAACAGGTGTGTGTGTGTGTGAACACGTGAGTGTGTGAACACGTGTGTGTGTGAACAAGTGTGTGTGTGCGTGTGTGTGAACACGTGTGTGCATGTGTGTGTGAGAACATGTGTGTGTGTGTGAACGTGTGTGTGTGTTTGTGTGTGCACACGTGTGTGTGTGTGAACACGTGTGTGTGTGTGAATGTGTGTGTGTGAACGTGTGTATGTGAACACGTGTGTGTATGTGAACGGGTGTGTGTTAACAGGTGTGTGTGTGAACACGTGTGTGTGAACAGGTGTGTGTGTGTGTGAACATGTGTGTGTGTGAACACGTGTGTGTGTGTGAACAGGTGTGTGTGTGAACACGTGTGTGTGTGGACAGGTGTGTGTGTGTGGAAAGGTGTGTGTGTATGTGAACAGGTGTGTGTGTGTGAACATGTGTGTGTGTGTGAACAGGTGTGTGTTTGTCTGTGTGTGAACAGGTGTGTGTGTGAACAGTTGTGTGTGTGAACGTGTGTGTGTGTGAACGTGTGTGTATCTGTGTGTGAACATGTGTGTGTGTATGTGAACACGTGTGTGTGAGAGAGAACACGTCTGTGTGTGAGAAAACGTGTGTGAGTGTGTGAGAACACGTGTGTTTGTGAGAACACGTGTGTGAGTGAACACGTGTGTGTGTGTGAGAACACGTGTGTGTGTGTGTGAACAGGTGTGTGTGTGAACAGGTGTGTGTGTGTGAGAACACGTGTATGTGTGTGTGAGAACACGTGTGTGTGTGTGAACAGGTGTGTGTGTGAGAACATGTGTGTGTGAACACGTGTGTGTGTGTGTGAACAGGTGTGTGTGTGTGTGAACAGGTGTGTGTGTGAACAGGTGTGTGTGTGTGTGAATCGGTGTGTGTGTGTGAACAGGTGTGTGTGAACAGGTGTGTGTGTGAACAGGTGTGTGTGTGAGAAAGCGTGTGTGTGTGTGTGAGAACACGAGTGTGTGTGTGTGAACAGGTGTGTGTGTGTGAACAGGTGTGTGTGTGTGTGTGAACGTGTGTGTGTGTGACAACGTGTGTGTGTGAACACGTGTGTGTGTGTGGACACGTGTGTGTGTGAGAACACGTGTGTGCGTGCGTGTGTGAACACGTGTGTGCGTGTGTGTGAACACGTGTGTGTGTGCGTGTGTGTGAACATGTGTGTGTGAGTGTGAACGTGTGTGTTTGTGTGTGAACACGTGTGTGTGTGTGAACACGTGTGCGTGTGTGTAAACAGGTGTGTGTGTGTGAACGTGTGTGTGTGTGTGAACAGGTGTGTATGTGTGTGTGTGAACACGTGTGTGTGTGTGCAAACAGGTGTGTGTGTGTGAACACGTGTGTGTGTGAACACGTGTGTGTGCGTGTGGACACGTGTGTGTGTGTGTGAGAACATGTGTGTGTGTGTGAACAGGTGTGTGTGTGAACACGTGTGTGTGTGTGTGTGAACAAATGTGTGTGTGTGTGAACAGGTGTGTGTGTGTGTAAACAGGTGTGTGTGTGTGAACGCGTGTGTGTGTGTGAACAGGTGTGTATGTGTGTGTGTGAACACGTGTGTGTGTGTGCAAACAGGTGTGTGTGTGTGAACACGTGTGTGTGTGAACACGTGTGTGTGCGTGTGGACATGTGTGTGTGTGTGTGAGAACACGTGTGTGTGTGCATGTGTGGACACGTGTGTGTGTGTGAACAGGGGTGTGTGTGTGTGAACAGGTGTGTGTGTGAACACGTGTGTGTGTGAACACGTGTATTTGTATGAACACGTGTGTGTGTAAACGTGTGTGTGTGTTTGTGAGTGTACACGTGTGTGTGTGTGTGAACACGTGTGTGTGTGAATGTGTGTGTGTGAACGTGTGTATGTGAACACGTGTGTGTATGTGAACGGGTGTGTGTTAACAGGTGTGTGTGTGAACACGTGTGTGTGTGTGAACATGTGTGTGTGTGAACACGTGTGTGTGTGAACACGTGTGTGTGTGAACACGTGTGTGTGTGTGTGAACAGGTGTGTGTGTGTGAACAGGTGTGAGTGTGTGTGAATCGGTGTGTGTGTGTGAACCGGTGTGTGTGTGTGTGTGTGAACCGGTGTGTGTGTGAATACGTGTGTGTCTGTGTGTGTGTGTGTGAACACGTGTGTGTGTGAGTGAACACGTGTGTGTGTGTGTGAACAGGTGTGTGTGTGTGAACACGTGTGTGTGTGTGAACAGGTGTGTGTGTGTGAACACGTGTGTGTGTGTGAACAGGTGTGTGTGTGTGAACACGTGTGTGTGTGTGTGAACAGGTGTGTGTGTGAGAACAGGTGTGTGTGTCTGTGTGTGAACCCGTGTGTGTCTGTGTGTGAACACGTGTGTGTGAGAGAACAGGTGTGTGTGTGAACACGTGTGTGTGTGAACACGTGTCTGTGTGTGAACACGTGTGTGTGTGTGCGTGTGTGTGAACACGTGTGTGCATGTGTGTGTGAGAACATGTGTGTGTGTGTGAACGTGTGAGTGTGTTTGTGTGTGCACACGTGTGTGTGTGTGAACACGTGTGTGTGTGAATGTGTGTGTGTGAACTTGTGTATGTGAACACGTGTGTGTATGTGAACGGGTGTGTGTTAACAGGTGTGTGTGTGAACACGTGTGTGTGAACAGGTGTGTGTGTGTGAACAGGTGTGTGTGTGTGTGAACAAGTGTGTGTGTGAACACGTGTGTGTGTGAACAGGTGTGTGTGTGAACACGTGTGTGTGTGAACACGTGTGAGTGTGTGAACAGGTGTGTGTGTGTGAACACGTGTGTGTGTGTGTGAACACGTGTGTGTGTGTGTGACAACGTGTGTGTGTGAACACGTGTGTGTGTGTGTGTGGACACGTGTGTGTGTGAGAGAACACGTGTGTGCATGCGTGTGTGAACACGTGTGTGCGTGTGTGTGAACACGTGTGTGTGTGCGTGTGTATGAACATGTGTGTGTGAGTGTGAACGTGTGTGCTTGTGTGTGAACACGTGTGTGTGTGTGAACACGTGTGTGTGTGCGTGTGTGTGAACACGTGTGTGCATGTGTGTGTGAGAACATGTGTGTGTGTGAACGTGTGTGTCTGTTTGTGTGTGCACACGTGTGTGTGTGTGAACACGTGTGTGTGTGAATGTGTGTGTGTGAACTTGTGTATGTGAACACGTGTGTGTATGTGAACGGGTGTGTGTTAACAGGTGTGTGTGTGAACACGTGTGTGTGAACAGGTGTGTGTGTGTGAACAGGTGTGTGTGTGTGTGTGTGAACAAGTGTGTGTGTGAACACGTGTGTGTGTGAACAGGTGTGTGTGTGAACACGTGTGTGTGTGAACACGTGTGAGTGTGTGAACAGGTGTGTGTGTGTGAACACGTGTGTGTGTGTGTGAACACGTGTGTGTGTGTGAACACGTGTGTGTGTGTGTGTGAACGTGTGTGTGTGTGTGACAACGTGTGTGTGTGAACACGTGTGTGTGTGTGGACACGTGTGTGTGTGTGAGAACACGTGTGTGCGTGCGTGTGTGAACACGTGTGTGCGTGTGTGTGAACACGTGTGTGTGTGCGTGTGTATGAACATGTGTGTGTGAGTGTGAACGTGTGTGTTTGTGTGTGAACACGTGTGTGTGTGTGAACACGTGTGTGTGTGTGAACAGGTGTGTGTGTGTGAACACGTGTGTGTGTGAGAACACGTGTGTGTGTGTAAACAGGTGTGTGTGTGTGAACGCGTGTGTGTGTGTGAACAGGTGTGTATGTGTGTGGGTGAACACGTGTGTGTGTGTGCGAAAAGGTGTGTGTGTGTGAACAGGTGTGTGTGTGAACACGTGTGTGTGCGTGTGGACACGTGTGTGTGTGTGTGAGAACACGTGTGTGTGTGCATGTGTGGACACGTGTGTGTGTGTGAACAGGGGTGTGTGTGTGAACAGGTGTATTTGTATGAACACGTGTGCGTGTGAACGTGTGTGTGTGTTTGTGTGTGCACACGTGTGTGTGTGAACACGTGTGTGTGTGAATGTGTGTGTGTGAACGTGTGTATGTGAACACGTGTGTGTGAACACATGTGTGTGTGAATGTGTGTGTGTGAACGTGTGTATGTGAACACGTGTGTGTATGTGAACGTGTGTGTGTTAACAGGTGTGTGTGTGAACACGTGTGTGTGAACAGATGTGTGTGTGTGAACATGTGTGTGTGTGAACACGTGTGTGTGTGTGAACAGGTGTGTGTGTGCGAACACGTGTGTGTGTGGACAGGTGTGTGTGTGTGGACAGGTGTGTGTGTGTGAACAGGTGTGTGTGTGTGTACATGTGTGTGTGTGTGAACAGGTGTGTGTTTGTCTGTGTGTGAACAGGTGTGTGTGTGAACAGGTGTGTGTGTAAACACGTGTGTGTGTGAACGTGTGTGTGTGTGAACGTGTGTGTATCTGTGTGTGAGCACGTGTGTGTGTATGTGAACACGTGTGTGTGAGAGAACAGGTGTGTGTGTGTGAACACGTGTGTGTGTGAACACGTGTCTGTGTGTGAACACGTGTGTGTGTGCGTGTGTGTGAACACGTGTGTGCATGTGTGTGTGAGAACATGTGTGTGTGTGTGAACGTGTGTGTCTGTTTGTGTGTGCACACGTGTGTGTGTGTGTGAACACGTGTGTGTGTGAATGTGTGTGTGTGAACTTGTGTATGTGAACACGTGTGTGTATGTGAACGGGTGTGTGTTTGAACACGTGTGTGTGAACAGGTGTGTATGTGTGAACAGGTGTGTGTGTGTGTGAACAAGTGTGTGTGTGAACACGTGTGTGTGTGAACAGGTGTGTGTGTGAACACGTGTGTGTGTGAACACTTGTGAGTGTGTGAACAGGTGTGTGTGTGTGTGAACACGTGTGTGTGTGTGTGTGTGAACACGTGTGTGTGTGTGTGTGTGAACGTGTGTGTGTGTGACAACGTGTGTGTGTGAACACGAGTGTGTGTGTGTGGACACGTGTGTGTGTGTGAGAACACGTGTGTGCATGCGTGTGTGAACACGTGTGTGCGTGTGTATGAACATGTGTGTGTGCGTGTGTATGAACATGTGTGTGTGAGTGTGAACGTGTGTGTTTGTGTGTGAACACGTGTGTGTGTGTGAACACGTGTGTGTGTGCGTGTGTGTGAACACGTGTGTGCATGTGTGTGTGAGAACATGTGTGTGTGTGAACGTGTGTGTCTGTTTGTGTGTGCACACGTGTGTGTGTGAACACGTGTGTGTGTGAATGTGTGTGTGAACTTGTGTATGTGAACACGTGAGTGTATGTGAACGGATGTGTGTTAACAGGTGTGTGTGTGAACACGTGTGTGTGAACAGGTGTGTGTGTGTGAACAGGTGTGTGTGTGTGTGTGAACGTGTGTGTGTGTGAACACGTGTGTGTGTGAACAGGTGTGTGTGTGAACACGTGTGTGTGTGAACACGTGTGAGTGTGTGAAAAGGTGTGTGTGTGTGAACACGTGTGTGTGCGTGTGTGAACACGTGTGTGTGTGTGTTAACACGTGTGTGTGTGTGTGTGAACGTGTGTGTGTGTGTGACAACGTGTGTGTGTGAACACGTGTGTGTGTGTGGACACGTGTGTGTGTGCGAGAACACGTGTGTGCGTGCGTGTGTGAACACGTGTGTGCGTGTGTGTGAACACGTGTGTGTCTGTGTGAACAGGTGTGTGTGTGTGAATCGGTGTGTGTGTGTGTGAACCGGTGTGTGTGTGTGTGTGTGAACCGGTGTGTGTGTGAATACGTGTGTGTCTGTGTGTGTGTGTGTGAACACGTGTGTGTGTGAGTGAACACGTGTGTGTGTGTGTGAACAGGTGTGTGTGTGTGAACACGTGTGTGTGTGTGAACAGGTGTGTGTGTGTGAACACGTGTGTGTGTGTGAACAGGTGTGTGTGTGTGAACACGTGTGTGTGTGTGTGAAGAGGTGTGTGTGTGAGAACAGGTGTGTGTGTCTGTGTGTGAACCCGTGTGTGTCTGTGTGTGAACACGTGTGTGTGAGAGAACAGGTGTGTGTGTGAACACGTGTGTGTGTGAACACGTGTCTGTGTGTGAACACGTGTGTGTGTGCGTGTGTGTGAACACGTGTGTGCATGTGTGTGTGAGAACATGTGTGTGTGTGTGAACTTGTGTGTGTGTTTGTGTGTGCACACGTGTGTGTGTGTGTGAACACGTGTGTGTGTGAATGTGTGTGTGTGAACTTGTGTATGTGAACACGTGTGTGTATGTGAACGGGTGTGTGTTAACAGGTGTGTGTGTGATCACGTGTGTGTGAACAGGTGTGTGTGTGTGAACAGGTGTGTGTGTGTGTGAACAAGTGTGTGTGTGAACACGTGTGTGTGTGAACAGGTGTGTGTGTGAACACGTGTGTGTGTGAACACGTGTGAGTGTGTGAACAGGTGTGTGTGTGTGAACACGTGTGTGTGTGTGTGAACAGGTGTGTGTGTGAGAACAGGTGTGTGTGTCTGTGTGTGAACCCGTGTGTGTCTGTGTGTGAACACGTGTGTGTGAGAGAACAGGTGTGTGTGTGAACACGTGTGTGTGTGAACACGTGTCTGTGTGTGAACACGTGTGTGTGTGTGTGTGTGAACACGTGTGTGTGTGTGTGTGTGTGAACGTGTGTGTGTGTGTGACAACGTGTGTGTGTGAACACGTGTGTGTGTGTGTGGACACGTGTGTGTGTGTGAGAACACGTGTGTGCATGCGTGTGTGAACACGTGTGTGCGTGTGTGTGAACACGTGTGTGTGTGCGTGTGTATGAACATGTGTGTGTGAGTGTGAACGTGTGTGTTTGTGTGTGAACACGTGTGTGTGTGTGAACACGTGTGTGTGTGCGTGTGTGTGAACACGTGTGTGTGAACACGTGTGTGCATGTGTGTGTGAGAACATGTGTGTGTGTGTGAACGTGTGTCTCTGTTTGTGTGTGCACACGTGTGTGTGTGTGAACACGTGTGTGTGTGAATGTGTGTGTGTGAACTTGTGTATGTGAACACGTGTGTGTATGTGAACGGGTGTGTGTTAACAGGTGTGTGTGTGAACACGTGTGTGTGAACAGGTGTGTGTGTGAACAGGTGTGTGTGTGTGTGTGTGAACAAGTGTGTGTGTGAACACGTGTGTGTGTGAACAGGTGTGTGTGTGAACACGTGTGTGTGTGAACACGTGCGAGTGTGTGAACAGGTGTGTGTGTGTGAACACGTGTGTGTGTGTGTGTGTGAACATGTGTGTGTGTGTGTGTGTGAACACGTGTGTGTGTGTGTGAACACGTGTGTGTGTGTGTGAACGTGTGTGTGTGTGACAACGTGTGTGTGTGAACACGTGTGTGTGTGTGGACACGTGTGTGTGTGTGAGAACACGTGTGTGCGTGTGTGTGAACACGTGTGTGTGTGCGTGTGTATGAACATGTGTGTGTGAGTGTGAACGTGTGTGTTTGTGTGTGAACACGTGTGTGTGTGTGAACACGTGTGTGTGTGTGAACAGGTGTGTGTGTGTGAACACGTGTGTGTGTGAGAACACGTGTGTGTGTGTAAACAGGTGTGTGTGTGTGAACGCGTGTGTGTGTGTGAACAGGTGTGTATGTGTGTGGGTGAACACGTGTGTGAGTGTGCGAACAGTTGTGTGTGTGTGAACACGTGTGTGTGTGAACACGTGTGTGTGCGTGTGGACACTTGTGTGTGTGTGTGAGAACACGTGTGTGTGTGCATGTGTGGACACGTGTGTGTGTGTGAACAGGGGTGTGTGTGTGAACAGGTGTGTGTGTGAACACGTGTGTGTGTGAACACGTGTATTTGTATGAACACGTGTGCGTGTGAACGTGTGTGTGTGTTTGTGTGTGCACACGTGTGTGTGTGTGAACAAGTGTGTGTGTGAATGTATGTGTGTGAACGTGTGTATGTGAACACGTGTGTGTGAACACGTGTGTGTGTGTGAATGTGTGTGTGTGAACGTGTGTATGTGAACAGGTGTGTGTGTGTGAACGGGTGTGTGTTAACAGGTGTGTGTGTGAACACGTGTGTGTGAACAGATGTGTGTGTGTGAACATGTGTGTGTGTGAACACGTGTGTGTGTGAACAGGTGTGTGTGTGTGAACACGTGTGTGTGTGGACAGGTGTGTGAGTGTGGACAGGTGTGTGTGTGTGAACAGGTGTGTGTGTGTGAACATGTGTGTGTGTGTGAACAGGTGTGTGTTTGTCTGTGTGTGAACAGGTGTGTGTGTGAACAGGTGTGTGTGTGAACACGTGTGTGTGTGAACGTGTGTGTGTGTGATGTGTGTGTATCTGTGTGTGAACACGTGTGTGTGTATGTGAACACGTGTGTGTGAGAGAGAACACGTCTGTGTGTGAGAAAACGTGTGTGAGTGTGTGAGAACACGTGTGTTTGTGAGAACACGTGTGTGAGTGAACACGTGTGTGTGTGAGAACACGTGTGTGTGTGTGTGTGAACAGGTGTGTGTGTGAACAGGTGTGTGTGTGTGAGAACACGTGTATGTGTGTGTGTGAGAACACGTGTGTGTGTGTGAACAGGTGTGTGTGTGAGAACATGTGTGTGTGAACACGTGTGTGTGTGTGTGAACAGGTGTGTGTGTGTGAACAGGTGTGTGTGTGAACAGGTGTGTGTGTGTGTGTGAATCGGTGTGTGTGTGTGAACAGGTGTGTGTGAACAGGTGTGTGTGTGAACAGGTGTGTGTGTGAGAACACGTGTGTGTGTGAGAACACGTGTGTGTGTGTGAACAGGTGTGTGTGTGTGTGTGAACGTGTGTGTGTGTGTGACAACGTGTGTGTGTGAACACGTGTGTGTGTGTGTGTGGACACGTGTGTGTGTGAGAACACGTGTGTGCGTGCGTGTGTGAACACGTGTGTGCGTGTGTGTGAACACGTGTGTGTGTGCGTGTGTGTGAACATGTGTGTGTGAGTGTGGACAGGTGTGTGTGTGTGAACAGGTGTGTGTGTGTGAACATGTGTGTGTGTGTGAACAGGTGTGTGTTTGTCTGTGTGTGAACAGGTGTGTGTGTGAACAGGTGTGTGTGTGAACACGTGTGTGTGTGAACGTGTGTGTGTGTGATGTGTGTGTATCTGTGTGTGAACACGTGTGTGTGTATGTGAACACGTGTGTGTGAGAGAGAACACGTCTGTGTGTGAGAAAACGTGTGTGAGTGTGTGAGAACACGTGTGTTTGTGAGAACACGTGTGTGAGTGAACACGTGTGTGTGTGAGAACACGTGTGTGTGTGTGTTAACAGGTGTGTGTGTGAACAGGTGTGTGTGTGTGAGAACACGTGTATGTGTGTGTGTGAGAACACGTGTGTGTGTGTGAACAGGTGTGTGTGTGAGAACATGTGTGTGTGAACACGTGTGTGTGTGTGTGAAAAGGTGTGTGTGTGTGAACAGGTGTGTGTGTGAACAGGTGTGTGTGTGTGTGTGAATCGGTGTGTGTGTGTGAACAGGTGTGTGTGAACAGGTGTGTGTGTGAACAGGTGTGTGTGTGAGAACACGTGTGTGTGTGAGAACACGTGTGTGTGTGTGTGAACAGGTGTGTGTGTGTGTGTGAACGTGTGTGTGTGTGTGACAACGTGTGTGTGTGAACACTTGTGTGTGTGTGTGTGGACACGTGTGTGTGTGAGAACACGTGTGTGCGTGCGTGTGTGAACACGTGTGTGCGTGTGTGTGAACACGTGTGTGTGTGCGTGTGTGTGAACATGTGTGTGTGAGTGTGAACGTGTGTGTTTGTGTGTGAACACGTGTGTGTGTGTGAACACGTGTGTGTGTGTGAACAGGTGTGTGTGTGTGAACACGTGTGTGTGTGAGAACACGTGTGTGTGTGTGAACAGGTGTGTGTGTGAACACGTGTGTGTGTGTGTGTGAACAAATGTGTGTGTGTGTGAACAGGTGTGTGTGTGTAAACAGGTGTGTGTGTGTGATCGCGTGTGTGTGTGTGAACAGGTGTGTATGTGTGTGTGTGAACACGTGTGTGTGTGTGCAAACAGGTGTGTGTGTGTGAACACGTGTGTGTGTGAACACGTGTGTGTGCGTGTGGACACGTGTGTGTGTGTGTGAGAACACGTGTGTGTGTGCATGTGTGGACACGTGTGTGTGTGTGAACAGGGGTGTGTGTGTGTGAACAGGTGTGTGTGTGAACACGTGTGTGTGTGAACGCGTGTATTTGTATGAACACGTGTGTGTGTAAACGTGTGTGTGTGTTTGTGTGTGCACACGTGTGTGTGTGTGTGAACACGTGTGTGTGTGAATGTGTGTGTGTGAACGTGTGTATGTGAACACGTGTGTGTATGTGAACGGGTGTGTGTTAACAGGTGTGTGTGTGAACACGTGTGTGTGAACACGTGTGTGTGTGTGAACACGTGTGTGTGTGAACACGTGTGTGTGTGAACACGTGTGTGTGTGTGTGAACAGGTGTGTGTGTGTGAACAGGTGTGTGTGTGTGAATCGGTGTGTGTGTGTGAACCAGTGTGTGTGTGTGTGTGTGTGAACCGGTGTGTGTGTGAATACGTGTGTGTCTGTGTGTGTGTGTGTGAACACGTGTGTGTGAGTGAACACGTGTGTGTGTGTGTGTGTGAACAGGTGTGTGTGTGTGAACACGTGTGTGTGTGTGAACAGGTGTGTGTGTGTGAACACGTGTGTGTGTGTGTGTGTGAACAGGTGTGTGCGTGAGAACAGGTGTGTGTGTCTGTGTGTGAACCCGTGTGTGTCTGTGTGTGAACACGTGTGTGTGAGAGAACAGGTGTGTGTGTGTGAACACTTGTGTGTGTGAACACGTGTCTGTGTGTGAACACGTGTGTGTGTGCGTGTGTGTGAACACGTGTGTGCATGTGTGTGTGAGAACATGTGTGGGTGTGAAGGTGTGTGTCTGTTTGTGTGTGCACACGTGTGTCTGTGTGTGAACACGTGTGTGTGTGAATGTGTGTGTGTGAACTGGTGTATGTGAACACGTGTGTGTATGTGAACGGGTGTGTGTTAACAGGTGTGTGTGTGAACACGTGTGTGTGAACAGGTGTGTATGTGTGAACAGGTGTGTGTGTGTGTGAACAAGTGTGTGTGTGAACACGTGTGTGTGAACAGGTGTGTGTGTGAACACGTGTGTGTGTGAACACGTGTGAGTGTGTGAACAGGTGTGTGTGTGAACACGTGTGTGTGTGTGTGTGAACACGTGTGTGTGTGTGTGAACGTGTGTGTGTGTGTGACAACGTGTGTGTGTGAACACGTGTGTGTGTGTGGACACGTGTGTGTGTGTGAGAACACGTGTGTGCATGCATGTGTGAACACGTGTGTGCGTGTGTGTGAACACGTGTGTGTGTGCGTGTGTATGAACATGTGTGTGTGAGTGTGAACGTGTGTGTTTGTGTGTGAACACGTGTGTGTGTGAACACGTGTGTGTGTGCGTGTGTGTGAACACGTGTGTGCATGTGTGTGTGAGAACATGTGTGTGTGTGTGAACGTGTGTCTCTGTTTGTGTGTGCACACGTGTGTGTGTGTGAACACGTGTGTTTGTGAATGTGTGTGTGAACTTGTGTATGTGAACACGTGTGTGTATGTGAACGGGTGTGTGTTAACAGGTGTGTGTGTGAACACGTGTGTGTGAACAGGTGTGTGTGTGTGAACAGGTGTGTGTGTGTGTGAACAAGTGTGTGTGTGAACACGTGTGTGTGTGAACAGGTGTGTGTGTGAACACGTGTGTGTGTGAACACGTGTGAGTGTGTGAACAGGTGTGTGTGTGTGAACACGTGTGTGTGTGTGTGTGAACACGTGTGTGTGTGTGTGTGAACACGTGTGTGTGTGTGTGTGTGAACGTGTGTGTGTGTGTGACAACGTGTGTGTGTGAACACGTGTGTGTGTGTGGACTTGTGTGTGTGTGTAAGAACACGTGTGTGCGTGCGTGTGTGAACACGTGTGTGCGTGTGTGTGAACACGTGTGTGTGTGCGTGTGTATGAACATGTGTGTGTGAGTGTGAACGTGTGTGTTTGTGTGTGAACACGTGTGTGTGTGTGAACACGTGTGTGTGTGTGTGAACAGGTGTGTGTGTGAACACGTGTGTGTGTGAGAACACGTGTGTGTGTGTAAACAGGTGTGTGTGTGTGAACGCGTGTGTGTGTGTGAACAGGTGTGTATGTGTGTGGGTGAACACGTGTGTGTGTGTGCGAACAGGTGTGTGTGTGTGAACACGTGTGTGTGTGAACACGTGTGTGTGCGTGTGGACACGTGTGTGTGTGTGTGAGAACACTTGTGTGTGTGCATTTGTGGACACATGTGTGTGTGTGAACAGGGGTGTGTGTGTGAACAGGTGTGTGTGTGTGTGAACAAGTGTGTGTGTGAACACGTGTGTGTGTGAACAGGTGTGTGTGTGAACACGTGTGTGTGTGAACACGTGTGAGTGTGTGAACAGGTGTGTGTGTGTGTGAACGCGTGTGTGAATGTGTGTGAACACGTGTGTGTGTGTGTGAACGTGTGTGTGTGTGTGACAACGTGTGTGTGTGAACACGTGTGTGTGTGTGGACACGTGTGTGTGTGTGAGAACACGTGTGTGCATGCGTGTGTGAACACGTGTGTGCGTGTGTGTGAACACGTGTGTGTGTGCGTGTGTATGAACATGTGTGTGTGAGTGTGAACGTGTGTGTTTGTGTGTGAACACGTGTGTGTGTGTGAACACGTGTGTGTGTGTGTGAACACGTGTGTGCATGTGTGTGTGAGAACATGTGTGTGTGTGTGAACGTGTGTGTCTGTTTGTGTGTGCACACGTGTGTGTGTGTGAACACGTGTGTGTGTGAATGTGTGTGTGAACTTGTGTATGTGAACGCGTGTGTGTATGTGAACGGGTGTGTGTTAACAGGTGTGTGTGTGAACACGTGTGTGTGAACAGGAGTGTGTGTGTGAACAGGTGTGTGTGTGTGTGTGAACAAGTGTGTGTGTGAACACGTGTGTGTGTGAACAGGTGTGTGTGTGAACACGTGTGTGTGTGAACACGTGTGAGTGTGTGAACAGGTGTGTGTGTGTGAACACGTGTTTGTGTGTGTGTGTGTGAACACGTGTGTGGACACGTGTGTGTGTGTGAGAACACGTGTGTGCGTGCGTGTGTGAACACGTGTGTGCGTGTGTGTGAACACGTGTGTGTGTGCGTGTGTATGAACATGTGTGTGTGAGTGTGAACGTGTGTGTTTGTGTGTGAACACGTGTGTGTGTGTGAACACGTGTGTGTGTGTGAACAGGTGTGTGTGTGAACACGTGTGTGTGTGAGAACACGTGTGTGTGTGTAAACAGGTGTGTGTGTGTGAACGCGTGTGTGTGTGTGAACAGGTGTGTATGTGTGTGGGTGAACACGTGTGTGTGTGCGAACAGGTGTGTGTGTGTGAACACGTGTGTGTGTGAACACGTGTGTGTGCGTGTGGACACGTGTGTGTGTGTGTGAGAACACTTGTGTGTGTGCATGTGTGGACACATGTGTGTGTGTGAACAGGGGTGTGTGTGTGAACAGGTGTGTGTGTGAACACGTGTGTGTGTGAACACGTGTATTTGTATGAACACGTGTGCGTGTGAACGTGTGTGTGTGTTTGTGTGTGCACACGTGTGTGTGTGTGAACACATGTGTGTGTGAATGTGTGTGTGTGAACGTGTGTATGTGAACACGTGTGTGTGAACACGTGTGTGTGTGAACACGTGTGTGTGTGAACACGTGTGTGTGTGTGTGAACAGGTGTGTGTGTGTGAACAGGTGTGTGTGTGTGAATCGGTGTGTGTGTGTGTGAACCGGTGTGTGTGTGTGTGTGTGTGTGTGTGAACCGGTGTGTGTGTGTGTGTGAATACGTGTGTGTCTGTGTGTGTGTGTGTGTGAACACGTGTGTGTGTGATTGAACACGTGTGTGTGTGTGAACAGGTGTGTGTTTGTGAACACGTGTGTGTGTGTGAACAGGTGTGTGTGTGTGAACACGTGTGTGTGTGTGAACAGGTGTGTGTGTGTGAACACGTGTGTGTGTGTGTGAACAGGTGTGTATGTGAGAACAGGTGTGTGTGTCTGTGTGTGAACCCGTGTGTGTCTGTGTGTGAACACGTGTGTGTGAGAGAACAGGTGTGTGTGTGTGTGAACACGTGTGTGTGTGAACACGTGTGTGTTTGAACAAGTGTGTGTGTGCGTGTGTGTGAACACGTGTGTGCATGTGTGTGTGAGAACATGTGTGTGTGTGTGAACGTGTGTGTGTGTTTGTGTGTGCACACGTGTGTGTGTGTGAACACGTGTGTGTGTGAATGTGTGTGTGTGAACGTGTGTATGTGAACACGTGTGTGTATGTGAACGGGTGTGTGTTAACAGGTGTGTGTGTGAACACGTGTGTGTGAACACTTGTGTGTGTGTGAACATGTGTGTGTATGAACACGTGTGTGTGTGTGAACACGTGTGTGTGTGGACAGGTGTGTGTGTGTGGACAGGTGTGTGTGTGTGTGAACAGGTGTGTGTGTGTGAACATGTGTGTGTGTGTGAACAGGTGTGTGTTTGTCTGTGTGTGAACAGGTGTGTGTGTGAACAGGTGTGTGTGTGAACACGTGTGTGTGTGAACGTGTGTGTGTGTGTGAACGTGTGTGTATCTGTGTGTGAACACGTGTGTGTGTATGTGAACACGTGTATGTGAGAGAGAACACGTCTGTGTGTGAGAAAACGTGTGTGAGTGTGTGAGAACACGTGTGTGTGTGAGAACACGTGTGTGAGTGAACACGTGTGTGTGTGTGAGAACACGTGTGTGTGTGTGTGTGAACAAGTGTGTGTGTGAACAGGTGTGTGTGTGTGAGAACACGTGTATGTGTGTGTGTGAGAACACGTGTGTGTGTGTGAACAGGTGTGTGTGAGAACATGCGTGTGTGAACACGTGTGTGTGTGTGTGTGAACAGGTGTGTGTGTGTGTGTGAACAGGTGTGTGTGTGAACAGGTGTGTGTGTGAACAGGTGTGTGTGTGTGTGTGAATCGGTGTGTGCGTGTGAACAGGTGTGTGTGAACAGGTGTGTGTGTGAACAGGTGTGTGTGTGAACACATGTGTGTGTGTGAACGTGTGTGTGTGTCTGTATGTGAACAGGTGTGTTTGTGAACAAGTGTGTGTGTGTGAACGTGTGTGTGTGTGTGAACGCGTGTGTGTGTGAAAACATGTGTGTGTGTGAACACGTGTGTGTGTGAACAGGTGTGTGCGAGAACAGGTGTGTGTGTCAGTGTGTGAACACGTGTGTGTGTGAGAAAACGTGTGTGTGTGTGAGAACACGTGTGTGTGTGAGAACATGTGTGTGTGAGAACACGTGTGTGTGTGAGAACACGTGTCTGTGTATGAACAGGTGTGTGTGTGAACAGGTGTGTGTGTGTGTGAACAGGTGTGTGTGTGAGAACACGTGTGTGTGTGTGAACAGGTGTGTGTGTGTGAACACGTGTGTGTGTGTGAACAGGTGTGTGTGTGTGAACACGTGTGTGAGAGTGAACAGGTATGTGTGTGAACAGGTGTGTGTGTGTGTGAACACGTGTGTGTGTGTGAACAGGTGTGTGTGCATGAGAACAGGTGTGTGTGTGTGAACACGTGTGTGTGTGAGAACACGTGTGTGTGTGTGAACAGGTGTGTGTGTGTGTGAACAGGTGTGTGTGTGTGAGAACACGTGTGTGTGTGAGAACACGTGTGTGTGTGTGAACAGGTGTGTGTGTGAACACGTGTGTGTGTGTGAACAGGTGTGTGTGTGTGAACACGTGTGTGTGTGAACAGGTATGTGTGTGAACAGGTGTGTGTGTGTGTGAACACGTGTGTGTGTGTGTGAACACGTGTGTGTGTGTGTGTGTGAACGTGTGTGTGTGTGTGACAACGTGTGTGTGTGAACACGTGTGTGTGTGTGTGGACACGTGTGTGTGTGAGAACACGTGTGTGCGTGCGTGTGTGAACACGTGTGTGCGTGTGTGTGAATCGGTGTGTGTGTGTGAACAGGTGTGTGTGAACAGGTGTGTGTGTGAACAGGTGTGTGTGTGAGAACACGTGTGTATGTGTGTGAGAACACGTGTGTGTGTGTGTGAACAGGTGTGTGTGTGTGTGTGAACGTGTGTGTGTGTGTGACAACGTGTGTGTGTGAACACGTGTGTGTGTGTGTGGACACGTGTGTGTGTGTGAGAACACGTGTGTGCGTGCGTGTGTGAACACGTGTGTGCGTGTGTGTGTGTGCGTGTGTGTGAACATGTGTGTGTGAGTGTGAACGTGTGTGTTTGTGTGTGAACACGTGTGTGTGTGTGAACACGTGTGTGTGTGTGAACAGGTGTGTGTGTGTGAACACGTGTGTGTGTGAGAACACGTGTGTGTGTGTGAACAGGTGTGTGTGTGAACACGTGTGTGTGTGTGTGAACAAATGTGTGTGTGTGTGAACAGGTGTGTGTGTGTAAACAGGTGTGTGTGTGTGATCGCGTGTGTGTGTGTGAACAGGTGTGTATGTGTGTGTGTGAACACGTGTGTGTGTGTGCAAACAGGTGTGTGTGTGTGAACACGTGTGTGTGTGAACACGTGTGTGTGCGTGTGGACACGTGTGTGTGTGTGTGAGAACACGTGTGTGTGTGCATGTGTGGACACGTGTGTGTGTGTGAACAGGGGTGTGTGTGTGTGAACAGGTGTGTGTGTGAACACGTGTGTGTGTGAACGCGTGTATTTGTATGAAAACGTGTGTGTGTAAACGTGTGTGTGTGTTTGTGTGTGCACACGTGTGTGTGTGAGTGAACACGTGTGTGTGTGAATGTGTGTGTGTGAACGTGTGTACGTGAACACGTGTGTGTATGTGAACGGGTGTGTGTTAACAGGTGTGTGTGTGAACACGTGTGTGTGAACACGTGTGTGTGTGTGAACATGTGTGTGTGTGAACACGTGTGTGTGTGAACACGTGTGTGTGTGAAGACGTGTGTGTGTGTGAACAGGTGTGTGTGTGTGAACAGGTGTGTGTGTGAATCGGTGTGTGTGTGTGAACCGGTGTGTGTGTGTGTGTGTGAACCGGTGTGTGTGTGAATACGTGTGTGTCTGTGTGTGTGTGTGTGAACACGTGTGTGTGAGTGAACACGTGTGTGTGTGTGTGAACAGGTGTGTGTGTGTGAACACGTGTGTGTGTGTGAACAGGTGTGTGTGTGTGAACACGTGTGTGTGTGTGTGAACAGGTGTGTGTGTGAACACGTGTGTGTGTGTGTGTGAACAGGTGTGTGCGTGAGAACAGGTGTGTGTGTCTGTGTGTGAACCCGTGTGTGTCTGTGTGTGAACACGTTTGTGTGAGAGAACAGGTGTGTGTGTGTGAACACTTGTGTGTGTGAACACGTGTCTGTGTGTGAACACCTGTGTGTGCGTGTGTGTGAACACGTGTGTGCATGTGTGTGTGAGAACATGTGTGTGTGTGTGAACGTGTGTGTCTGTTTGTGTGTGCACACGTGTGTGTGTGTGTGAACATGTGTGTGTGTGAATGTGTGTGTGTGAACTGGTGTATGTGAACACGTGTGTGTATGTGAACGGGTGTGTGTTAACAGGTGTGTGTGTGAACACGTGTGTGTGAACAGGTGTGTATGTGTGAACAGGTGTGTGTGTGTGTGAACAAGTGTGTGTGTGAACACGTGTGTGTGTGAACAGGTGTGTGTGTGAACACGTGTGTGTGTGAACACGTGTGAGTGTGTGAACAGGTGTGTGTGTGTGTGAACACGTGTGTGTGTGTGTGAACACGTGTGTGTGTGTGTGTGTGAACGTGTGTGTGTGTGTGTGACAACGTGTGTGTGTGAACACGTGTGTGTGTGTGGACACGTGTGTGTGTGTGAGAACACGTGTGTGCATGCGTGTGTGAACACGTGTGTGCGTGTGTGTGAACACGTGTGTGTGTGCGTGTGTATGAACATGTGTGTGTGAGTGTGAACGTGTGTGTTTGTGTGTGAACACGTGTGTGTGTGTGAACACGTGTGTGTGTGCGTGTGTGTGAACACGTGTGTGCATGTGTGTGTGAGAACATGTGTGTGTGTGTGAACGTGTGTGTCTGTTTGTGTGTGCACACGTGTGTGTGTGTGTGAACACGTGTGTGTGTGAATGTGTGTGTGAACTTGTGTATGTGAACACGTGTGTGTATGTGAACGGGTGTGTGTTAACAGGTGTGTGTGTGAACACGTGTGTGTGAACAGGTGTGTGTGTGTGAACAGGTGTGTGTGTGTGTGTGAACAAGTGTGTGTGTGAACACGTGTGTGTGTGAACAGGTGTGTGTGAACACGTGTGTGTGTGAACACGTGTGAGTGTGTGAACAGGTGTGTGTGTGTGAACACGTGTGTGTGTGAACACGTCGTGTGTGTGTGTGTGAACACGTGTGTGTGTGTGAACGTGTGTGTGTGTGTGACAACGTGTGTGTGTGAACACGTGTGTGTGTGTGGACTTGTGTGTGTGTGTGAGAACACGTGTGTGCGTGCGTGTGTGAACACGTGTGTGCGTGTGTGTGAACACGTGTGTGTGTGCGTGTGTATGAACATGTGTGTGTGAGTGTGAACGTGTGTGTTTGTGTGTGAACACGTGTGTGTGTGTGAACACGTGTGTGTGTGTGAACAGGTGTGTGTGTGAACACGTGTGTGTGTGAGAACACGTGTGTGTGTGTAAACAGGTGTGTGTGTGTGTGAACGCGTGTGTGTGTGTGAACAGGTGTGTATGTGTGTGGGTGAACACGTGTGTGTGTGTGCGAACAGGTGTGTGTGTGTAAACACGTGTGTGTGTGAACACGTGTGTGTGCGTGTGGACACGTGTGTGTGTGTGTGTGAGAACACTTGTGTGTGTGCATGTGTGGACACATGTGTGTGTGTGAACAGGGGTGTGTGTGTGAACAGGTGTGTGTGTGAACACGTGTGTGTGTGAACACGTGTATTTGTATGAACACGTGTGCGTGTGAACGTGTGTGTGTGTTTGTGTGTGCACACGTGTGTGTGTGAACACATGTGTGTGTGAATGTGTGTGTGTGAACGTGTGTATGTGAACACGTGTGTGTGAACACGTGTGTGTGAACACGTGTGTGTGTGAACACGTGTGTGTGTGTGTGAACAGGTGTGTGTGTGTGAACAGGTGTGTGTGTGTGAATCGGTGTGTGTGTGTGTGAACCGGTGTGTGTGTGTGTGTGTGTGTGTGTGAACCGGTGTGTGTGTGTGTGTGAATACGTGTGTGTCTGTGTGTGTGTGTGTGTGTGAACACGTGTGTGTGTGAGTGAACACGTGTGTGTGTGTGAACAGGTGTGTGTTTGTGAACACGTGTGTGTGTGTGAACAGGTGTGTGTGTGTGAACACGTGTGTGTGTGTGAACAGGTGTGTGTGTGTGAACACGTGTGTGTGTGTGTGAACAGGTGTGTATGTGAGAACAGGTGTGTGTGTCTGTGTGTGAACCCGTGTGTGTCTGTGTGTGAACACGTGTGTGTGAGAGAACAGGTGTGTGTGTGTGTGAACACGTGTGTGTGTGAACACGTGTGTGTGTGAACAAGTGTGTGTGTGTGCGTGTGTGTGAACACGTGTGTGCATGTGTGTGTGAGAACATGTGTGTGTGTGTGAACGTGTGTGTGTGTTTGTGTGTGCACACGTGTGTGTGTGTGTGAACACGTGTGTGTGAATGTGTGTGTGTGAACGTGTGTATGTGAACACGTGTGTGTATGTGAACGGGTGTGTGTTAACAGGTGTGTGTGTGAACACGTGTGTGTGAACACGTGTGTGTGTGTGAACATGTGTGTGTATGAACACGTGTGTGTGTGTGAACACGTGTGTGTGTGGACAGGTGTGTGTGTGTGGACAGGTGTGTGTGTGTGTGAACAGGTGTGTGTGTGTGAACATGTGTGTGTGTGTGAACAGGTGTGTGTTTGTCTGTGTGTGAACAGGTGTGTGTGTGAACAGGTGTGTGTGTGAACACGTGTGTGTGTGAACGTGTGTGTGTGAACGTGTGTGTATCTGTGTGTGAACACGTGTGTGTGTATGTGAACACGTGTGTGTGAGAGAGAACACGTCTGTGTGTGAGAAAACGTGTGTGAGTGTGTGAGAACACGTGTGTTTGTGAGAACACGTGTGTGAGTGAACACGTGTGTGTGTGTGAGAACACGTGTGTGTGTGTGTGTGAACAGGTGTGTGTGTGAACAGGTGTGTGTGTGTGTGAGAACACGTGTATGTGTGTGTGTGAGAACACGTGTGTGTGTGTGAACAGGTGTGTGTGAGAACATGCGTGTGTGAACACGTGTGTGTGTGTGAACAGGTGTGTGTGTGTGTGAACAGGTGTGTGTGTGAACAGGTGTGTGTGTGAACAGGTGTGTGTGTGTGTGTGAATCGGTGTGTGCGTGTGAACAGGTGTGTGTGAACAGGTGTGTGTGTGAACAGGTGTGTGTGTGAACACATGTGTGTGTGTGAACGTGTGTGTGTGTCTGTATGTGAACAGGTGTGTTTGTTAACACGTGTGTGTGTGTGAACGTGTGTGTGTGTGTGAACGCGTGTGTGTGTGAAAACATGTGTGTGTGTGAACACGTGTGTGTGTGAACAGGTGTGTCCGAGAACAGGTGTGTGTGTCAGTGTGTGAACACGTGTGTGTGTGAGAAAACGTGTGTGTGTGTGAGAACACGTGTGTGTGTGAGAACATGTGTGTGTGAGAACACGTGTGTGTGTGAGAACACGTGTCTGTGTGTGTAAAGGTGTGTGTGTGAACAGGTGTGTGTGTGTGTGTGAACAGGTGTGTGTGTGTGAGAACACGTGTGTGTGTGTGAACAGGTGTGTGTGTGTGAACACGTGTGTGTGTGTGAACAGGTGTGTGTGTGTGAACACGTGTGTGTGTGAACAGGTATGTGTGTGAACAGGTGTGTGTGTGTGAACACGTGTGTGTGTGTGAACAGGTGTGTGTGCATGAGAACAGGTGTGTGTGTGTGAACACGTGTGTGTGTGTGAACACGTGTGTGTGTGTGAACAGGTGTGTGTGTGTGTGAACAGGTGTGTGTGTGTGAGAACACGTGTGTGTGTGTGAGAACACGTGTGTGTGTGTGAACAGGTGTGTGTGTGAACACGTGTGTGTGTGTGAACAGGTGTGTGTGTGTGAACACGTGTGTGTGTGAACAGGTATGTGTGTGAACAGGTGTGTGTGTGTGAACACGTGTGTGTGTGTGAACAGGTGTGTGTGCATGAGAACAGGTGTGTGTGTGTGAACACGTGTGTGTGTGTGAGAACAGGTGTGTGTGTGTGTGAACACGTGTGTGTGAACACGTGTGTGTGCGTGTGTGTGAACACGTGTGTGTGTTTGTGTGTGATCACGTGTGTGTGTGTGAATACGTGTGTGTGTGTGACAACGTGTGTGTGTGAACACGTGTGTGTGTGTGTGTGGACACGTGCGTGTGTGTGAGAACACGTGTGTGCGTGCGTGTGTGAACACGTGTGTGCGTGTGTGTGAACACGTGTGTGTGTGCGTGTGTGTGAACATGTGAGTGTGAACGTGTGTGTTTGTGTGTGAACACGTGTGTGCGTGTGAACACGTGTGTGTGTGTGAACAGGTGTGTGTGTGTGAACACGTGTGTGTGTGAGAACACGTGTGTGTGTGTGAACTGGTGTGTGTGTGAACACGTGTGTGTGTGAACAAATGTGTGTGTGTGTGAACAGGTGTGTGTGTGTAAACAGGTGTGTTTGTGTGAACGCGTGTGTGTGTGTGTGAACAGTTGTGTATGTGTGTGTGTGTGAACACGTGTCTGTGAACACGTGTGTGTGTGTGAACATGTGTGTGTGAACACGTGTGTGTTTGAACACGTGTGTGTGTGACCACGTGTGTGTGTGTGAACAGGTGTGTGTGTGTGAACAGGTGTGTGTGTGTGAATCGGTGTGTGTGTGTGTGAACCGGTGTGTGTGTGTGTGTGTGAACCGGTGTGTGTGTGTGTGTGAATACGTGTGTGTCTGTGTGTGTGTGTGTGAACACGTGTGTGTGTGAGTGAACACGTGTGTGTGTGTGTGAACAGGTGTGTGTGTGTGAACACGTGTGTGTGTGTGAACAGGTGTGTGTGTGTGTGAACACGTGTGTGTGTGTGAACAGGTGTGTGTGTGTGAACACGTGTGTGTGTGTGTGAACACGTGTGTGTGTGAATGTGTGTGTGTGAACGTGTGTATGTGAACACGTGTGTGTATGTGAACGGGTGTGTGTTAACAGGTGTGTGTGTGAACACGTGTGTGTGAACAGGTGTGTGTGTGTGAACATGTGTGTGTGTGTGAACACGTGTGTGTGTGAACACGTGTGTGTGTGGACAGGTGTGTGTGTGTGGACAGGTGTGTGAGTGTGTGAACAGGTGTGTGTGTGTGAACAAGTGTGTGTGTGAACAGGTGTGTGTTTGTCTGTGTGTGAACAGTTGTGTGTGTGAACACGTGTGTGTGTGTGAACAGGTGTGTGTGAACACGTGTGTGTGTGTGTGAACAGGTGTGTGTGAGAACATGTGTGTGTGTCTGTGTGTGAACCCGTGTGTGTGTGTGTGAACAAGTGTGTGTGAGTGAGAGAACAGGTGTGTGTGTGTGAACACGTGTGTGTGTGTGAACACGTGGGTGTGTGCGTGTGTGTGAACATGTGTGTGCATGCGTGTGTGTGAACATGTGTGTGTGTGAACGTGTGTGTGTGTTTGTGTGTGCACACGTGTGTGTGTGTGAACACGTGTGTGTGTGAACGTGTGTATGTGAACACGTGTGTGTATGTGAACGGCTGTGTGTGAACAGGAGTGTGTGTGTGAACCCGTGTGTGTGAACAGGTGTGTGTGTGTGTGTGAACACGTGTGTGTGTGAACAGGTGTGTGTGCATGAACACGTGTGTGTGTGTGTGAACAGGTGTGTGTGTGTGAACACGTGTGTGTGTGTGTGTGTGAACAGGTGTGTGTGTGAACACGTGTGTGTGTGGACAGGTGTGTGTGTGTGTGGACAGGTGTGTGTGTGAACAGGTGTGTGTGTGTGAACGTGTGTGTGTTTGTGAACATGTGTGTGTGTGAACAGGTGTGTGTTTGTCTGTGTGTGAACAGGTGTGTGTGTGAACAGGTGTGTGTGTGTGAACACGTGTGTGTGTGTGAACGTGTGTGTGTGTGTGTGAACGTGTGTGTGTCTGTGTGTGAACACGTGTGTGTGTATGTGAACACGTGTGTGTGTGTGAGAACACGTCTGTGTGTGAGAAAACGTGTGTGAGTGTGTGAGAACACGTGTGTGTGAGAACAAGTGTGTGTGAACACGTGTGTGTGTGAGAACACGTGTGTGTGTGTGAGAACAGGTGTGTGTGTGTGAACAGGTGTGTGTGTGTGAGAACACGTGTGTGTGTGTGTGAGAGAACACGTGTGTGTGTGTGTGAACAGGTGTGTGTGTGTGAACAGGTGTGTGTGTGTGTGAACAAGTGTGTGTGTGAACACGTGTGTGTGTGTGAACAGGTGTGTGTGTGAACACGTGTGTGTGTGAACACGTGTGAGTGTGTGAACAGGTGTGTGTGTGAACACGTGTGTGTGTGTGTGAACACGTGTGTGTGTGTGTGAACGTGTGTGTGTGTGTGACAACGTGTGTGTGTGAACACGTGTGTGTGTGTGTGTGGACTCGTGTGTGTGTGTGAGAACACGTGTGTGCGTGCGTGTGTGAACACGTGTGTGTGTGTGCGTGTGTGTGAACATGTGTGTGTGAGTGTGAACGTGTGTGTTTGTGTGTGAACACGTGTGTGTGTGTGAACACGTGTGTGTGTGAACAGGTGTGTGTGTGTGAACACATGTGTGTGTGAGAACACGTGTGTGTGTGTGAACAGGTGTGTGTGTGAACACGTGTGTGTGTGAACAAATGTGTGTGTGTGTGAACAGGTGTGTGTGTGTTTAACAGGTGTGTGTGTGTGAATGCGTGTGTGTGTGTGAACAGGTGTGTATGTGTGTGTGTGAACACGTGTGTGTGTGTGCGAACAGGTGTGTGTGTGTGAACACGTGTGTGTGTGAACACGTGTGTGTGCGTGTGGACACATGTGTGTGTGTGTGAGAACACGTGTGTGTGTGCGTGTGTGGACACGTGTGTGTGTGTGTGAACAGGGGTGTGTGTGTGAACAGGTGTGTGGGTGAACACGTGTGTGTGTGAACACGTCTATTTGTATGAACACGTGTGTGTGTGAACGTGTGTGTGTGTGTGTGTGAACCGGTGTGTGTGTGTGTGTGAATACGTGTGTGTCTGTGTGTGTGTGTGTGTGTGAACACGTGTGTGTGTGAGTGAACACGTGTGTGTGTGTGAACAGGTGTGTGTTTGTGAACACGTGTGTGTGTGTGAACAGGTGTGTGTGTGTGAACACGTGTGTGTGTGTGAACAGGTGTGTGTGTGTGAACACGTGTGTGTGTGTGAACAGGTGTGTATGTGAGAACAGGTGTGTGTGTCTGTGTGTGAACCCGTGTGTGTCTGTGTGTGAACACGTGTGTGTGAGAGAACAGGTGTGTGTGTGTGAACACGTGTGTGTGTGAACACGTGTGTGTGTGAACAAGTGTGTGTGTGTGCGTGTGTGTGAACACGTGTGTGCATGTGTGTGTGAGAACATGTGTGTGTGTGTGAACGTGTGTGTGTGTTTGTGTGTGCACACGTGTGTGTGTGTGTGAACACGTGTGTGTGAATGTGTGTGTGTGAACGTGTGTATGTGAACACGTGTGTGTATGTGAACGGGTGTGTGTTAACAGGTGTGTGTGAACACGTGTGTGTGAACACGTGTGTGTGTGTGAACATGTGTGTGTATGAACACGTGTGTGTGTGTGAACACGTGTGTGTGTGGACAGGTGTGTGTGTGTGGACAGGTGTGTGTGTGTGTGAACAGGTGTGTGTGTGTGAACATGTGTGTGTGTGTGAACAGGTGTGTGTTTGTCTGTGTGTGAACAGGTGTGTGTGTGAACAGGTGTGTGTGTGAACACGTGTGTGTGTGAACGTGTGTGTGTGAACGTGTGTGTATCTGTGTGTGAACACGTGTGTGTGTATGTGAACACGTGTGTGTGAGAGAGAACACGTCTGTGTGTGAGAAAACGTGTGTGAGTGTGTGAGAACACGTGTGTTTGTGAGAACACGTGTGTGAGTGAACACGTGTGTGTGTGTGAGAACACGTGTGTGTGTGTGTGTGAACAGGTGTGTGTGTGAACAGGTGTGTGTGTGTGTGAGAACACGTGTATGTGTGTGTGTGAGAACACGTGTGTGTGTGTGAACAGGTGTGTGTGAGAACATGCGTGTGTGAACACATGTGTGTGTGTGAACAGGTGTGTGTGTGTGTGAACAGGTGTGTGTGTGAACAGGTGTGTGTGTGAACAGGTGTGTGTGTGTGTGTGAATCGGTGTGTGCGTGTGAACAGGTGTGTGTGAACAGGTGTGTGTGTGAACAGGTGTGTGTGTGAACACATGTGTGTGTGTGAACGTGTGTGTGTGTCTGTATGTGAACAGGTGTGTTTGTTAACACGTGTGTGTGTGTGAACGTGTGTGTGTGTGTGAACGCGTGTGTGTGTGAAAACATGTGTGTGTGTGAACACGTGTGTGTGTGAACAGGTGTGTCCGAGAACAGGTGTGTGTGTCAGTGTGTGAACACGTGTGTGTGTGAGAAAACGTGTGTGTGTGTGAGAACACGTGTGTGTGTGAGAACATGTGTGTGTGAGAACACGTGTGTGTGTGAGAACACGTGTCTGTGTGTGTAAAGGTGTGTGTGTGAACAGGTGTGTGTGTGTGTGTGAACAGGTGTGTGTGTGTGAGAACACGTGTGTGTGTGTGAACAGGTGTGTGTGTGTGAACACGTGTGTGTGTGTGAACAGGTGTGTGTGTGTGAACACGTGTGTGTGTGTGAACAGGTATGTGTGTGAACAGGTGTGTGTGTGTGAACACGTGTGTGTGTGTGAACAGGTGTGTGTGCATGAGAACAGGTGTGTGTGTGTGAACACGTGTGTGTGTGTGAACACGTGTGTGTGTGTGAACAGGTGTGTGTGTGTGTGAACAGGTGTGTGTGTGTGAGAACACGTGTGTGTGTGTGAGAACACGTGTGTGTGTGTGAACAGGTGTGTGTGTGAACACGTGTGTGTGTGTGAACAGGTGTGTGTGTGTGAACACGTGTGTGTGTGAACAGGTATGTGTGTGAACAGGTGTGTGTGTGTGAACACGTGTGTGTGTGTGAACAGGTGTGTGTGCATGAGAACAGGTGTGTGTGTGTGAACACGTGTGTGTGTGTGAGAACAGGTGTGTGTGTGTGAACACGTGTGTGTGAACACGTGTGTGTGCGTGTGTGTGAACACGTGTGTGTGTTTGTGTGTGATCACGTGTGTGTGTGTGAATACGTGTGTGTGTGTGACAACGTGTGTGTGTGAACACGTGTGTGTGTGTGTGTGGACACGTGCGTGTGTGTGAGAACACGTGTGTGCGTGCGTGTGTGAACACGTGTGTGCGTGTGTGTGAACACGTGTGTGTGTGCGTGTGTGTGAACATGTGAGTGTGAACGTGTGTGTTTGTGTGTGAACACGTGTGTGCGTGTGAACACGTGTGTGTGTGTGAACAGGTGTGTGTGTGTGAACACGTGTGTGTGTGAGAACACGTGTGTGTGTGTGAACTGGTGTGTGTGTGAACACGTGTGTGTGTGAACAAATGTGTGTGTGTGTGAACAGGTGTGTGTGTGTAAACAGGTGTGTTTGTGTGAACGCGTGTGTGTGTGAACATTTGTGTATGTGTGTGTGTGTGAACACGTGTCTGTGAACACGTGTGTGTGTGTGAACATGTGTGTGTGAACACGTGTGTGTGTGAACACGTGTGTGTGTGACCACGTGTGTGTGTGTGAACAGGTGTGTGTGTGTGAACAGGTGTGTGTGTGTGAATCGGTGTGTGTGTGTGTGAACCGGTGTGTGTGTGTGTGTGTGAACCGGTGTGTGTGTGTGTGTGAATACGTGTGTGTCTGTGTGTGTGTGTGTGAACACGTGTGTGTGTGAGTGAACACGTGTGTGTGTGTGTGAACAGGTGTGTGTGTGTGAACACGTGTGTGTGTGTGAACAGGTGTGTGTGTGTGTGAACACGTGTGTGTGTGTGAACAGGTGTGTGTGTGTGAACACGTGTGTGTGTGTGTGAACACGTGTGTGTGTGAATGTGTGTGTGTGAACGTGTGTATGTGAACACGTGTGTGTATGTGAACGGGTGTGTGTTAACAGGTGTGTGTGTGAACACGTGTGTGTGAACAGGTGTGTGTGTGTGAACATGTGTGTGTGTGTGAACACGTGTGTGTGTGAACACGTGTGTGTGTGGACAGGTGTGTGTGTGTGGACAGGTGTGTGTGTGTGTGAACAGGTGTGTGTGTGTGAACAAGTGTGTGTGTGAACAGGTGTGTGTTTGTCTGTGTGTGAACAGTTGTGTGTGTGAACACGTGTGTGTGTGTGAACAGGTGTGTGTGAACACGTGTGTGTGTGTGTGAACAGGTGTGTGTGAGAACATGTGTGTGTGTCTGTGTGTGAACCCGTGTGTGTGTGTGTGAACAAGTGTGTGTGAGTGAGAGAACAGGTGTGTGTGTGTGAACACGTGTGTGTGTGTGAACACGTGGGTGTGTGCGTGTGTGTGAACATGTGTGTGCATGCGTGTGTGTGAACATGTGTGTGTGTGAACGTGTGTGTGTGTTTGTGTGTGCACACGTGTGTGTGTGTGAACACGTGTGTGTGTGAACGTGTGTATGTGAACACGTGTGTGTATGTGAACGGCTGTGTGTGAACAGGAGTGTGTGTGTGAACCCGTGTGTGTGAACAGGTGTGTGTGTGTGTGTGAACACGTGTGTGTGTGAACAGGTGTGTGTGCATGAACACGTGTGTGTGTGTGTGAACAGGTGTGTGTGTGTGAACACGTGTGTGTGTGTGTGTGAGAACAGGTGTGTGTGTGAACACGTGTGTGTGTGGACAGGTGTGTGTGTGTGTGGACAGGTGTGTGTGTGAACAGGTGTGTGTGTGTGAACGTGTGTGTGTTTGTGAACATGTGTGTGTGTGAACAGGTGTGTGTTTGTCTGTGTGTGAACAGGTGTGTGTGTGAACAGGTGTGTGTGTGTGAACACGTGTGTGTGTGTGAACGTGTGTGTGTGTGTGTGAACGTGTGTGTGTCTGTGTGTGAACACGTGTGTGTGTATGTGAACACGTGTGTGTGTGTGAGAACACGTCTGTGTGTGAGAAAACGTGTGTGAGTGTGTGAGAACACGTGTGTGTGAGAACAAGTGTGTGTGAACACGTGTGTGTGTGAGAACACGTGTGTGTGTGTGAGAACAGGTGTGTGTGTGTGAACAGGTGTGTGTGTGTGTGAGAACACGTGTGTGTGTGTGTGAGAGAACACGTGTGTGTGTGTGTGAACAGGTGTGTGTGTGTGAACAGGTGTGTGTGTGTGTGAACAAGTGTGTGTGTGAACACGTGTGTGTGTGTGAACAGGTGTGTGTGTGAACACGTGTGTGTGTGAACACGTGTGAGTGTGTGAACAGGTGTGTGTGTGAACACGTGTGTGTGTGTGTGAACACGTGTGTGTGTGTGTGTGAACGTGTGTGTGTGTGTGACAACGTGTGTGTGTGAACACGTGTGTGTGTGTGTGTGGACTCGTGTGTGTGTGTGAGAACACGTGTGTGCGTGCGTGTGTGAACACGTGTGTGTGTGTGCGTGTGTGTGAACATGTGTGTGTGAGTGTGAACGTGTGTGTTTGTGTGTGAACACGTGTGTGTGTGTGAACACGTGTGTGTGTGAACAGGTGTGTGTGTGTGAACACGTGTGTGTGAGAACACGTGTGTGTGTGTGAACAGGTGTGTGTGTGAACACGTGTGTGTGTGAACAAATGTGTGTGTGTGTGAACAGGTGTGTGTGTGTTTAACAGGTGTGTGTGTGTGAATGCGTGTGTGTGTGTGAACAGGTGTGTATGTGTGTGTGTGAACACGTGTGTGTGTGTGCGAACAGGTGTGTGTGTGAACACGTGTGTGTGTGAACACGTGTGTGTGCGTGTGGACACATGTGTGTGTGTGTGAGAACACGTGTGTGTGTGCGTGTGTGGACACGTGTGTGTGTGTGTGAACAGGGGTGTGTGTGTGAACAGGTGTGTGGGTGAACACGTGTGTGTGTGAACACGTCTATTTGTATGAACACGTGTGTGTGTGAACGTGTGTGTGTGTTTGTGTGTGCACACGTGTGTGTGTGTGTGAATACGTGTGTGTGTGTGAATGTGTGTGTGTGAACGTGTGTATGTGAACAAGTGTGTGTATGTGAACGGGTGTGTGTTAACAGGTGTGTGTGTGAACATGTGTGTGTGTGTGAACACGTGTGTGTGTGTGAACATGTGTGTGTGTGTGAACACGTGTGTGTGTGTGTGAACAGGTGTGTGTGTGTGAACAGGTGTGTGTGTGTGAACAGGTGTGTGTGTGTGTGAACCGGTGTGTGTGTGTGTGTGTGTGAACCGGTGTGTGTGTGTGTGAATACGTGTGTGTCTGTGTGTGTGTGTGTGAACACGTGTGTGTGTGAGTGAACACGTGCGTGTGTGTGAACAGGTGTGTGTGTGTGAACACGTGTGTGTGTGTGAACAGGTGTGTGTGTGTGAACACGTGAATGTGTGTGAACAGGTGTGTGTGTGTGAAAATGTGTGTGTGTGTGTGAACAGGTGTGTGTGTGAGAACAGGTGTGTGTCTGTGTGTGAACCCGTGTGTGTCTGTGTGTGAACACGTGTGTGTGAGAGAACAGGTGTGTGTGTGTGTGAACACGTGTGAGTGTGTGAACACGTGTGTGTGTGCGTGTGTGTGAACACGTGTGTGCATGTGTGTGTGAGAACATGTGTGTGTGTGAACGTGTGTGTGTGTTTGTGTGTGCACACGTGTGTGTGTGTGAACACGTGTGTGTGTGAATGTGTGTGTGTGAACGTGTGTATGTGAACACGTGTGTGTATGTGAACGGGTGTGTGTTAACAGGTGTGTGTGTGAACACGTGTGTGTGAACAGGTGTGTGTGTGTGTGAACATGTGTGTGTGTGAACACGTGTGTGTGTGTGAACAGGTGTGTGTGTGTGTGAACACGTGTGTGTGTGGACAGGTGTGTGTGTGTGGACAGGTGTGTGTGTGTGTGAACAGGTGTGTGTGTGTGAACATGTGTGTGTGTGTGAACAGGTGTGTGTTTGTCTGTGTGTGAACAGGTGTGTGTGTGAACAGGTGTGTGTGTAAACACGTGTGTGTGTGAACGTGTGTGTGTGTGTGAACGTGTGTGTATCTGTGTGTGAACACGTGTGTGTGTATGTGAACACGTGTGTGTGAGAGAGAACACGTCTGTGTGTGAGAAAACGTGTGTGAGTGTGTGAGAACACGTGTGTTTGTGAGAACACGTGTGTGAGTGAACACGTGTGTGTGTGTGAGAACACGTGTGTGTGTGTGAACAGGTGTGTGTGGGAACAGGTGTGTGTGTGTGAGAACACGTGTATGTGTGTGTGTGAGAACACGTGTGTGTGTGTGTGAACAGGTGTGTGTGTGAGAACACGTGTGTGTTAACACGTGTGTGTGTGTGAACAGGTGTGTGTGTGTGAACAGGTGTGTGTGTGAACAGGTGTGTGTGTGTGTGAATCGGTGTGTGTGTGTGAACAGGTGTGTGTGAACAGGTGTGTGTGTGAACAGGTGTGTGTGTGAACACATGTGTGTGTGTGAACGTGTGTGTGTGTCTGTATGTGAACAGGTGTGTGTGTGAACAGGTGTGTGTGTGTGTGAACGTGTGTGTGTGTGTGAACGCGTGTGTGTGTGAAAACATGTGTGTGTGAACACGTGTGTGTGTGAACAGGTGTGTGCGAGAACAGGTGTGTGTGTCGGTGTGAGAACACGTGTGTGTGTGAGAAAACGTGTGTGTGTGTGAGAACACGTGTGTGTGAGAACATGTGTGTGAGAACACGTGTGTGTGTGTGTGAACATGTGTGTGTGTGCACAGGTGTGTGTGTGTGTGAACACGTGTGTGTGTGTGAGAACACGTGTGTGTGTGAGAACAGGGGTGTGTGTGAACACGTGTGTGTGTGTGAACAGGTGTGTGTGTGTGTGAACACGTGTGTGTGTGTGAACAGGTATGTGTGTGAACAGGTGTGTGTGTGTGAACACGTGTGTGTGTGTGAACAGGTGTGTGTGTGTGAACACGTGTGTGTGTGAACACGTGTGTGTGTGTGTGAGAACAGGTGTGTGTGTGTGAACACGTGTGTGTGTGAACACGTGTGTGTGCGTGTGTGTGAACACGTGTGTGTGTTTGTGTGTGATCACGTGTGTGTGTGAACACGTGTGTGTGTGTGTGAACACGTGTGTGTGTGAACAGGTGTGTGTGAAAAGGTGTGTGTGTGACCAGGTGTTTGTGTGTGAACAGGTGTGTGTGTGTGTGAACAGGTGTGTGTGCGTGAACAGGTGTGTGCGTCTGTGTGTGAACACGTGTGTGTGTGTGAGAACAGGTGTGTGTGTGTGAACACGTGTGTGTGTGTGTGTGAGAACAGGTGTGTGTGTGTGAACACGTGTGTGTGTGTGAACACGTGTGTGTGTGTGAACGTGTGAGTGTATGTGAACGTGTGTGTGTATGTGAACGTGTGTGTGTGAACAGGTGTGTGTGTGTGTGAACACGTGTGTGAACAGGTGTGTGTGTGTGTGTGAACACGTGTGTGTGTGAACAGGTGTGTGTGTGCGTGAACACGTGTGTGTGTGTGCGTGTGTGTGTGAACACATGTGTGTGTGTGTGAACACGTGTGTGTGTTTGTGTGTGAAAACGTGTGTGTGTGAGAACACGTGTGTGTGTGAACACGTGTGTGTGTGTGTGTGAACAGGTGTGTGTGTGTGTGTGAACACGTGTGTGTGTGTGAGTGTACAGGTGTGTGTGTGAACACTTGTGTGTGTGTGTGAACAGGTGTGTGTGTGAACAGGTGTGTGTGTGTGAACAGGTGTGTGTGTGTGAACACGTGTGTGTGTGAACACGTGTGTGTGTGTGAACAGGTGCGTTTGCGTGAACAGGTGTGTGTGTCTGTGTGTGAAAACGTGTGTGTGTATGTGAACACGTGTGTGTGTGCATGAGAACACGTGTGTGTGTGTGAGAAAACGTGTGTGTGTGTGAGAGAACACGTGTGTGTGTGTGAGAACACGTGTGTGTGAGAACACGTGTGTGTGTGTGAGAACACGTGTGTGTGTGTGAACAGGTGTGTGTGTATGTGAGAACAGTTGTGTGTGTGTGTGAACAGGTGTGTGTGTGAGAACACGTGTGTGTGTGTGAGAACACGTGTGTGTGTATGTGAACAGGTGTGAGTGTGTGTGAACAGGTGTGGGTGTGTGTGAACACGAATGTGTGTGAACAGGTGTGTGTGTGTGAACATGTGTGTGTTTGAACAGGTGTGTGTGTGAACGGATGTGTGTGTGTGAACAGATGTGTGTGTGTGAACACGTGTGTGTGTGTGAACGTGTGTGTGAATAAGGGTGTGTGTGTGAACACGTCTGTGTGTGAGTGAACACGTGTGTGTGTGAACACGTGTGTGTGTTAACCCGTGTGTGTTGGTGAACATGTGTGTGTGTGTAAACAGGTGTGTGTGCGTGAACAGGTGTGTGTGTCTGTGTGAGAACACGTGTGTGTGTGAGAACATGTGTGTGTGAGAACACGCGTGTGTGTGTGAGAACACGTGTGTGTGTGTGAACAGGTGTGTGTGTGTGAACAGGTGTGTGTGTGTGTGTGAACACGTGTGTGTGTGAACAGGTGTGTGTGTGTGAACATGTGTGTGTGTGAACACGTGTGTGTGTGTGAGAACACGTGTGTGTGTGTGTGAACACGTGTGTGTGTGTGAACACGTGTGTGTGTGAACACGTGTGTGTGTGTGTGAACAGGTGTGTGTGGGTGTGTGTGAACAGGTGTGTGTGTGTGAACGCGTGTGTGTGTGAACACGTGTGTGTATGTGAACGTGTGTGTGTGAACAGGTGCGTGTGTGAACACGTGTGTGTGTGAACAGGTGTGTGTGTGTGAACAGATGTGTGTGTGAACACGTGTGTGTGTGAACAGGTGTGTGTGTGTGTGTGAACACGTGTGTGTGTGCGAACAGGTGTGTGTGTGAGTGAACTGGTGTGTGTGAACACGTGTGTGTGAACACGTGTGGGTGTGCGAACAGGTGTGTGTGAGAGAACTGGTGTGTGTGAACACGTGTGTGTGGACACGTGTGTGTGTGGACAGGTGTCTGTGTATGTGAACAGGTGTGTGAGTGTGAACAGGTGTGTGTGTGTGAACAGGTGTGTGTGTGTCTGTATGTGAACAGGTGTGTGTGTGAACAGGTGTGTGTGCGTGAACAGGTGTGTGTGTGTGAACAGGTGTGAGTGTGTCTGTATGTGAACAGGTGTGTGTGTGAACACGTGTTTGTGTATGTGAACAAGTGTGTGTGTGATCGTGTGTGTGTGTGAACACGTGTGTGGGTGTGTGAACATGTGTGTGTGTGTGAATACGTGTGTATGTGTGAACAGGTGTGTGTGTGTGAACAGGTGTGTGTGTGTGAACACGTGTGCGTGTGTGTGAACAGGTGTGTGTTTGTGAACAGGTGTGTGTGTGAGCAGGTGTGTGTATGTGTGAACAGGTGTGTGTGTGTGAACAGGTGTGTGTGTGAACACGTGTGTGTGTGAACACGTCTGTGTGTGTGAAATGTTTGTGTGTGTGTGTGAACACGTGTGTGTGTGAACACGTGCGTGTGAACACGTGTGTGTGAACACGTGTGTGCGTGAACACGTGTGTGTGTGAACAGGTGTGTGTGAACAGGTGTGTGTGAACACGTGCATGTGAGTGAACACGTGTGTGTGTTTGGACATGGGTGTGTGTTTGTGTGGACACGTGTGCGTGTGGACGCGTGTGTGTGGACATGTGTGTGTGTGTGAAAAGGTGTTTGTGTGTGTGAACAGGTGTGTATGTGAACATGTGTGTGTGTGTATGAACACGTGTGTGTGTGTGAACATGTGTGTGTGTTTGTTTGAACACGTGTGTGTGTGAACACGTGTGTGTGTGGCAACACGCGTGTGTGTGTGTGAACACGTGTGTGTGTGAACGTGTGTGTGCGTTTGTGTGTGCACACGTGTGTGTGTGTGAACGTGTGTGTGTGTGAACGTGTGTGTGTATGTGAACGTGTTTGTGTGAACAGGTGTGTGTGTGAACACGTGTGTGTGAACAGGTGTGTGTGTGAACACGTGTGTGTGTGAACAGGTGTGTGTGCGTGAACACGTGTGTGTGAACAGGTGTGTGTGTGTGTGTGTGAACACGTGAGTGGGTGAACAGGTGTGTGTGTGTGAGAACAGGTGTGTGTGTGTCTGTGTGTGAACACGTGTGTGTGTGCGTGAACACGTGTGTGTGTGTAAGAGAACAGGTGTGTGTGTGTGTGAACACGTGTGTGTGTGTGAACGTGTGTGTGTGTGAACGTGTGTGTGTGAACACGTGTGTGTGTGCGTGAGTGTGAACACGTGTGTGTGCGTGTGTGTGAACATGTGTGTGCGATCGTGTGTTTGTGTGTGAACACGTGTGTGAGTGTGTGTGAACACGTGTGTGAGTGTGGGTGAACACGAGTGTGTGTGCACGCTTGTGTGCGTGTGAACGTGTATGTGTGTGTACACGTGTGTGTATGTAAATGTGTGTGTGTGAACAGGTGTGTGTGTATGTGAACACGTGTGTGTGTGAACAGGTGTGTGTGTGAACAGGTGTGTGTGTGAACACGTGTGTGTGTGAACAGGTGTGTGTGTGTGAACACGTGTGTGTGTGTGAACAGGTGTGTGTGTGTGAATGTGTGTGTGAACAGGTGTGTGTGTGAATATGTGTGTGTGTGTGAACAGGTGTTTGTGTGTGAACATGTGTGTGTGTGTGAACACGTGTCTTTGTGAACACGTGTGTGTGTGTGAACAGGTGTGTGTGAGTGTGAACATGTGTGTGTTTTAACAGGTGTGTGCGTAAACAGGTGTGTGTTAACACGTGTGTGTGAACCCGTGTGTGTGTGAACACGTGTGTGTATGTATGTGAACACGTGTGTGTGTGTGAACACGTTTGTGTGTGTGAACACGTGTGTGTATGTGTGTGAACACGTGTGTGTGTGTGAACACACGTGTGTGTGTGAACACGTGTGTGTGTGTGAGAACAGGTGTGTGTGTGAACAGGTGTGTGTGTGTGAGAACACGTGTGTGTGTGTGAACAGGTGTGTCTGTGTGAACACGTGTGTGTGTGAACACGTGTGTTTGTGTGATCACGTGTGTGTGAACAGGTGTGTGTGTATGTGAACACGTGTGTGTGTGAACACGTGTGTGTCAGAACACGTGTGTGTGTGAACACGTGTATGTGTGTGAACACGTGTGTGTGAACACATGTGTGTTTGTGTGAACACGTGTGTGTGTGTGAACACGTGTGTGTGTGAACACTAGTGTGTGTGTGAACACGTGTGTGTGTGTGAGAACACGTGTGTGTGTGTGAACAGGTGTGTGTGTTACAACGTGTGTGTGTGTGTGTGAACAGGTGTGTGTGTGAACAGGTGTGTGTGAGTGTGAACACGTGTGTGTTTTAACAGGTGTGTGCGTGAACAGGTGTGTGTGTGAACACGTGTGTGTGAAAAGGTGTGTGTGTGACCAGGTGTTTGTGTGTGAACACGCGTGTGTGTGTGAACACGTGTGTGTGTGTGAACACGTCTGTGTGTGTGTATGTGAAGACGTGTGTGTGTGAACACGTGTGTGTGTGAACAGGTGTGTGTGAAAAGGTGTGTGTGTGACCAGGTGTTTGTGTGTGAACAGGTGTGTGTGTGTGAACACGTCTGTGTGTGTGTGTGAACAGGTGTTTGTGCGTGAACAGGTGTTTGTGTGCGTGTGTGTGAACACGTGTGTGTGTGTGTGAGAACAGGTGTGTGTGTGTGAACAGGTGTGTGTGTGTGAACACGTGTGTGTGTGTGAACGTGTGTGTGTGTGAACACGTGTGTGTGTGTGAACACGTGTGTGTGTTTGTGTGTGAAAACGTGTGTGTGTGAACACTTGTGTGTGTGTGAACACGTGTGTGTGTGTGTGTGAACAGGTGTGTGTGTGTGTGAACACGTGTGTGTGTGAGTGTACAGGTGTGTGTGTGAACACTTGTGTGTGTGTGTGAACAGGTGTGTGTGTGAACAGGTGTGTGTGTGAACAGGTGTGTGTGTGTGAGAGAACAGGTGTGTGTGTGTCAACAGGTGTGTGTGTGAGAACACGTGTGTGTGTGTGAGAACACGTGTGTGTATGTGAACAGGTGTGAGTGTGTGTGAACAGGTGTGTGTGTGTGTGAACACGTGTGTGTGTGTGAACAGGTGTGTGTGTGAACATGTGTATGTTTGAACAGGTGTGTGTGTGAACGGATGTGTGTGTGTGAACAGATGTGTGTGTGTGAACACGTGTGTGTGTGAACGTGTGTGTGTGAATAAGGGTGTGTGTGTGTGAACACGTGTGTGTGTGAGTGAACACGTGTGTGTGTGAACACGTGTGTGTGTGTGTTAACACGTGTGTGTGTGAACACGTGTGCGTGTGAACACGTGTGTGTGTGAAAACGTGTGTGTGTGAACAGGTGTGTGTGTGAACACGTGTGTGTGAGTGAACACGTGTGTGTGTGTGGACACGTGTGTGTGTTTGTGTGGACACGTGTGCGTGTGGACGCGTGTGTGTGGACATGTGTGTGTGTGTGAAAAGGTGTTTGTGTGTGTGAACAGGTGTGTATGCGAACATGTGTGTGTGTGTGAACACGTGTGTGTGTGTGAACATGTGTGTGTGTGAACATGTGTGTGTGTGAACACGTGTGTTTGTGAACACGTGTGTGTGTGTGAACAGGTGTGTTTGAGTGAACAGGTGTGTGTGTCTGTGTGTGAAAACGTTTGTGTGTATGGGAACACGTGTGTGTGTGCAGGAGAACACGTGTGTGTGTGTGAGAAAACGTGTGTGTGTGTGAGAACACGTGTGTGTGTGTGAGAACACGTGTGTGTGAGAACACGTGTGTGTGTGTGTGAGAACACGTGTGTGTGTGAACAGGTGTGTGTGTGTGTGAGAACAGGTGTGTGTGTGTGTCTGTGAACAGGTGTGTGTGTGAGAACACGTGTGTGTGTGTGAGAACACGTGTGTGTGTATGTGAACAGGTGTGAGTGTGTGTGAACAGGTGTGTGTGTGTGTGAACACGTGTGTGTGTGTGAACATGTGTGTGTGTGAACATGTGTGTGTTTGAACAGGTGTGTGTGTGAACGGATGTGTGTGTGTGAAGAGATGTGTGTGTGTGAACACGTGTGTGTGTGTGAACGTGTGTGTGTGATTAAGGGTGTGTGTGTGTGAACACGTGTGTGTGTGAGTGAACACGAGTGTGTGTGAACACGTGTGTGTGTGTTAACACGTGTGTGTTGGTGAACATGTGTGTGTGTGAACAGGTGTGTGTGCGTGAACAGGTGTGAGTGTCTGTGTGAGAACACGGGTGTGTGTGTGAGAACATGTGTGTGTGAGAACGCGCGTGTGTGTGTGAGAACACGTGTGTGTGTGTGAACAGTTGTGTGTGTGTTTGAACAGGTGTGTGTGTGTGTGAACACGTGTGTGTGTGAACAGGTGTGTGTGTGAACATGTGTGTGTGTGTGAACACGTGTGTGTGTGTGAGAACACGTGTGTGTGTGTGAACAGGTGTGTGTGTGAACACGTGTGTGTGTGTGTGAACACGTGTGTGTGTGTGAACACGTGTGTGTGTGTGTGAACAGGTGTGTGTGGGTGTGTGTGAACAGGTGTGTGTGTGTGAACGTGTGTGTGTGTGAACACATGTGTGTATGTGAACGTGTGTGTGTGAACAGGTGCGTGTGTGAACACGTGTGTGTGTGAACAGGTGTGTGTGTGTTAACAGGTGTGTGTGTGAGTGTGATCACGTGTGTGTGTGAACAGGTGTGTATGTGTATGTGTGAACACGTGTGTGTGTGCGAACAGGTGTGTGTGAGAGAACTGGTGTGTGTGAACACGTGTGTGTGGACTCGTGTGTGTGTGGACAGGTGTCTGTGTATGTGAACAGGTGTGTGTGTGTGAACAGGTGTGTGTGTGTGAACAGGTGTGTGTGTGTCTGTATGTGAACAGGTGTGTGTGTGAACAGGTGTGTGTGTGAACAGGTGTGTGTGTGTGAACAGGTGTGTGTGTCTGTATGTGAACAGGTGTGTGTGTGAACACGTGTGTGTGTATGTGAACAAGTGTGTGTGTGAACGTGTGTGTGTGAGAAAATGTGTGTGGGTGTGTGAACACGTGTGTGTTTGTGAATACGTGTGTATGTGTGAACAGGTGTGTGTGTGTGAACAGGTGTGTGTGTGTGAACACGTGTGCGTGTGTGTGAACAGGTGTGTGTTTGTGAACAGGTGTGTGTGTGAGCAGGTGTGTGTATGTGTGAACAGGTGTGTGTGTGTGAACAGGTGTGTGTGTGTGAACACGTATGTGTGTGAACACGTGTGTGTGTGTGAAATGTTAGTGTGCGTGTGTGTGAACACATGTGTGTGTGAACACGTGTGTGTGAACACGTGTGTGTGTGAACACGTGTGTGTGTGAACACGTGTGTGTGTGAACAGGTGTGTGTGTTAACAGGTGTGTGTGTGAACACGTGTGTGTGAGTGAACACGTGTGTGTGTGTGGACACGTGTGTGTGTTTGTGTGGACATGTGTGCGTGTGGACGCGTGTGTGTGGACATGTGTGTGTGTGTGAACACGTGTGTGTGTGTGAACATGTGTGTGTGTTTGTTTGAACACGTGTGTGTGAACACGTGTGTGTGTGTCAACACGTGTGTGTGTGTGTGAACACGTGTGTGTGTGAACGTGTGTGTGCGTTTGTGTGTGTGTGTGAACAGGTGTGTGTGCGTGAACAGGTGTGTGCCTGTGTCTGAACACGTGTGTGTGTGTATGTGAACACGTGTGTGTGTGTGAACACGTGTGTGTGTGAACACGTGTGTGTGTGAACAGGTGTGTGTGAAAAGGTGTGTGTGTGACCAGGTGTTTGTGTGTGAACACGTGTATGTGTGTGTGAACACGTGTGTGTGTGTGAACATGTGTGTGTGTGCGAACAGGTGTGTGTGCGTGAACAGGTGTGTGTGTCTGTGTGTGAACACGTGTGTGTGAGAACAAGTGTGTGTGTGTGAACACGTGTGTGTGTGTGTGTGTGAGAACAGGTGTGCGTGTGTGAACACGTGTGTGTGTGAACAGGTGTGTTTGTGAACGTGTGTGTGTGTGTCAACGTGTGTGTGTGTGAACACGTGTGTGTGTGCGTGTGTGTGAACACGTGTGTGTTTGTGTGTGAACAAGTGTGTGTGTTTGTGTGTGAAAATGTGTGTGTGTGTGAACACGTGTGTGTGTGTGAACACGTGTGTGTGTGTGTGAACAGGTCTGTGTGTGTGAACACGTGTGTGTGTGAGTGTACAGGTGTGTGTGTGAACACTTGTGTGTGTGTGTGTGTGTGTGAACAGGTGTGTGTGTGAACACGTGTGTGTGTGTGTGAACACGTGTGTGTGTGTGTGTGAACACGTGTGTGTGTGTGAACAGGTGCGTTTGCGTGAACAGGTGTGTGTGTCTGTGTGTGAAAACGTGTGTGTGTATGTGAACACGTGTGTGTGTGCATGAGAACACGTGTGTGTGTGAGAAAACATGTGTGTGTGTGAGAACACGTGTGTGTGTGTGTGAGAACACCTGTGTGTGTGTGAACAGGTCTGTGTGTGTGAACACGTGTGTGTGTGTGAACACGTGTGTGTGTGTGAACACGTGTGTGTGTGTGAACAGGTGCGTTTGCGTGAACAGGTGTGTGTGTCTGTGTGTGAAAACGTGTGTGTGTATGTGAACACGTGTGTGTGTGAGAAAACGTGTGTGTGTGTGAGAACACGTGTGTGTGTGTGAGAACACGTGTGTGTGAGAACACGTGCGTGTGTGTGAGAACACGTGTGTGTGTGTGTGAGAACAGGTGTGTGTGTGTGTGAACAGGTGTGTGTGTGAGAACACGTTTGTGTGTGTGTGAGAACACGTGTGTGTGAATGTGAACAGGTGTGAGTGTGTGTGAACAGGTGTGTGTGTGTGTGTACACGTGTGTGTGTGTGAACAGGTGTGTGTGTGTGAACATGTGTGGGTGTGTGAACAGGAGTGTGTGAACAGGTATGTGTGTGTGAACAGATGTGCGTGTGTGAACATGTGTGTGTGTGAACGTGTGTGTGTGAATAAGGGTGTGTGTGCGTGAACACGTGTGTGTGTGAGTGAACACATGTGTGTGTGAACACGTGTGTGTGTGTTAACACGTGTGTGTTGGTGAACATGTGTGTGTGTGAACAGGTGTGTGTGCGTGAACAGGTGTGTGTGTCTGTGTGAGAACATGCGTGTGTGTGTGAGAACACGTGTGTGTGTGTGAACACGTGTGTGTGTGAACACGTGTGTGTGTGTGTGAACGTGTGTGTGTGTGAACACGTATGTGTGTGTGTGAACAGGTGTGTGTGTGAACATGTGTGTGTGCGTGAACAGGTGTGTGTTTGTGAACACTTGCGTGTGTGTGAGAACACGTGTGTGTGTGAGAAAACGTGTCTGTGTGAGAGAACACGTGTGTGTGTGTGAGAACACGTGTGCGTGAGAACACGTGTGTGTGAGAGAACACATGTGAGAACACGTGTGTGTGTGAACAGGTGTGTGTGTGTGAACAGGTGTGTGTGTGTGTGAGAACACGTGTGTGTGTGTGTGAGACCACGTGTGTGTGCGTGTGTGAACACGTGTGTGTATGAACACGTGTGTGTGTGTGAACCCGTGTGTGTGTGTGAACACGTGTGTGTTGGTGAACATGTGTGTGTGTGTGAACAGGTGTGTGTGCGTGAACAGGTGTGTGTGTCTGTGTGAGAACACGTGTGTGTGTGTCAGAACATGTGTGTGAGAACACGTGTGTGTGTGTGAACAGGTGTGTGTGTGTGAGAAAACGCGCGTGTGTGTGAGAACACGTGTGTGTGTGTGAACAGGTGTGTGTGTGAACAGGTGTGTGTGTGAACACGTGTCTGTGTGAACACGTGTGTGTGTTTGAACACTTGTGTGTGTGTGAACACGTGTGTGTGCGTGTGAACAGGTGTGTGTGTGTGAACACGTGTGTGTGAACAGGTGTGTGTGTGTGTGAACAGGTGTGTGTGTTTGAACACGTGTGTGTGTGTGAACACGTGTGTGTGTGTGTGTGTGAACAGGTGTGTGTGCGTGAACAGTTGTGTGTGTCTGTGTGTGAACACGTGTGTGTGTGTGAGAACAGGTGTGTGTGTGTGAACACCTGTGTGTGTGTGTGTGTGAGAACAGGTGTGTGTGTGTGTGAACACGTGAGTGTGTGAACAGGTGTGTGTGTGTGAACGTGTGTGTGTGTCAACGTGTGTGTGTGTGAACACGTGTGTGTACGTGTGTGTGAACACGTGTGTATGTGTGTGTGAACAAGTGTGTGTGTTTGTGTGTGAAAATGTGTGTGTGTGTGAACAAATGTGTGTGTGTGAACACGTGTGTGTGAACAGGTCTGTGTGTGTGACAACGTGTGTGTGTGTGAGTGTACAGGTGTGTGTGTGAACACTTGTGTGTGTGTGAACAGGTGTGTGTGTGAACAGGTGTGTGTGTGTGAACACGTGTGTGTGTGTGTGTGAACACGTGTGTGTGTGTGAACAGGTGCGTTTGCGTGAACAGGTGTGTGTGTCTGTGTGTGAAAACGTGTGTGTGTATGTGAACACGTGTGTGTGTGCATGAGAACACGTGTTAGTGTGAGAAAATTTGTGTGTGTGTGAGAACACGTGTGTGTGTGTGTGACAACACGTGTGTGTGTGAAAAGGTCTGTGTGTGGGAACACGTGTGTGTGTGTGAGTGTACAGGTGAGTGTGTGATCACTTGTGTGTGTGTGTGAACAGGTGTGAGTGTGAACAGGTGTGTGTGTGAACACGTGTGTGTATGTGTGAACACGTGTGTGTGTGTGTGTGAACACGTGTGTGTGTGTGTGAAAACGTGTGTGTGTGTGAACAGGTGCGTTTGCGTGAACAGGTGTGTGTGTCTGTGTGTGAAAACGTGTGTGTGTGTATGTGAACACGTGTGTGTGTGCATGAGAACACGTGTGTGTGTGTGAGAAAACGTGTGTGTGAGAACACGTGTGTGTATGTGAGAACACGTGTGTGTGAGAACACGTGTGTGTGTGTGAGAACACGTGTGTGTGTGAACAGGTGTGTGTGTGAGAACACGTGTGTTTGTGTGTGAGAACACGTGTGTGTGTATGTGAACAGGTGTGAGTGTGTGTGAACAGGTGTGTGTGTGTGTGTGAACACGTGTGTGTGTGAACAGGTGTGTGTGTGTGAACATGTGTGTGTGTGAACAGGTGTGTGTGTGAACAGGTGTGTGTGTGTGAACCGATGTGTGTGTGTGAACACGTGTGTGTGTGTGTGAACGTTGTGTGAATAAGGGTGTGTGTGTGTGAACACGTGTGTGTGTGAGTGAACACATGTGTGTGTGAACACGTGTGTGTGTGTTAACACGTGTGTGTTGGTGAACATGTGTGTGTGTGAACAGGTGTGTGTGCGTGAACAGGTGTGTGTCTGTGTGAGAACACGTGTGTGTGTGAGAACATGTGTGTGTGAGAACACGCATGTGTGTGTGAGAACACGTGTGTGTGTGAACAGGTGTGTGTGTGTGAACACGTGTGTGTGTGTGAAGAGGTGTGTGTGTGTTTGAGTGTGAACAGGTGTGTGTGTGTGAACAGGTGTGTGTGTGTGAACACGTGTGTGTGTGAACAGGTGTGTGTGGGTGTGTGTGAACAGGTGTGTGTCTGTGAACGTGTGTGTGTGTGAACACGTGTGTGTATGTGAACGTGTGTGTGTGAACAGGTGTGTGTGTGAATACGTGTGTGTGTGAACAGGTGTGTGTGTGTGAACTGGTGTGTGTGTGTGTGTGTGTGTGAACACGTGTGTGTGTGAACAGGTCTGTGTGTGTGTGTGTGTGTGAACACGTGTGTGTGTGTGCGAACAGGTGTGTGTGTGTGAACTGGTGTGTGTGAACACGTGTGTGTTGACACATGTGTGTGTGGACAGGTGTCTGTGTATGTGAACAGGTGTGTGTGTGTGAACAGGTGTGTGTGTCTGAACAGGTGTGTGTGTCTGAACAGGTGTGTGTGTGTGTCTGTATGTGAACAGGTGTGTGTGTGAACACGTGTGTGTGTATGTGAACAAGTGTGTGTGTGAACGTGTGTGTGTGAACACGTGTGTGTGTGTGTGAACACGTGTGAGTGTGAACGCGTGTGTGTGTGAACACGTGTGTGTGTGTGAACTCGTGTGTGTGTGTGAACACATGTGTGTGTGAACAGGTGTGTGTGTGTGTGAACAGGTGTGTGTGCGTGAACAGGTGTGTGTGTCTGTGTGTGAACACTGTGTGTGTGTATGTGAACACGTGTGTGTGTGTGAGAACACGTGTGTGTGTGTGAGAAAACGTGTGTCTGTGTGTGTGAGAACACTTGTGTGTGTGTGAACACGTGTGTGTGTGTGTGTGAACAGGTGTGTGTGTGTGAACACGTGTGTGTGTGTGAACAGGTGTGTGTGTGAACGTGTGTGTGTGTCAACGTGTGTGTGTGTGAGACCACGTGTGTGAGAACACGTGTGTGTGTGTGAGAACACGTGTGTGTGTGTGAGAACACGTGTGTGTGAGAACACGTGTGTGTGTGTGAGAACACGTGTGTGAGAACACGTGTGTGTGTGTGACAACACGTGTGTGTGTGTGTGTGAACAGGTGTGTGTGTGAGAACAGGTGTGTGTGTGTGAACATGTGTGTGTGTGAGAACACGTGTGTGTGTGTGAGAACACGTGTGTGTGTATGTGAACAGGTGTGTGTGTGTGAACACGTGTGTGTGTGAACAGGTGTGTGTGTGAACATGTGTGTGTGTGTGAACAGGTGTGTGTGTGAAGAGGTGTGTGTGTGAACAGATGTGTGTGTGTGAACACGTGTGTGTGTGAACGTGTGTGTGTGAATAAGGGTGTGTGTGTGTGAACACGTGTGTGTGTGAGTGAACATGTGTGTGTGAACACGTGTGTGTGAACACGTGTGTGTGTGTGAACAGGTGTGTGTGCGTGAACAAGTGTGTGTCTGTGTAAGAACACGTGTGTGTGTGAGAGAACATGTGTGTGTGAGAACACGCGTGTGTGTGTGAGAACACGTGTGTGTGTGTGTGAACAGGTGTGTGTGTGAACAGGTGTGTGTGTGTGAACACGTGTGTGTGTGTGAACAGGTGTGTGTGTGAGAACATGTGTGTGTGTGTGAACACGTGTGTGTGTGTGTGAGAACATGTGTGTGTGTGTGAACAGGTGTGTGTGTGAACACGTGTGTGTATGTGTGTTAACACGTGTGTGTGTGTGAACACGTGTGTGTGTGAACAGGTGTGTGTGGGTGTGTGTGAACAGGTGTGTGTGTGAACGTGTGTGTGTGTGTGAACACGTGTGTGTATGTGAACGTGTGTGTGTGAACAGGTGTGTGTGTGAATACGTGTGTGTGTGAACAGGTGTGTGTGTGTGAACAGGTGTGTGTGTGTGTGAACACGTGTGTGTGAGTGCGAACAGCTGTGTGTGTGTGAATTGGTGTGTGTGTGAATACGTGTGTGTGGACTCGTGTGTGTGTGGACAGGTGTCTTTGTATGTGAACAGGTGTGTGTGTGTGAACAGGTGTGTGTGTGTGAACAGGTGTGTGTGTCTGAACAGGTGTGTGTGTGTCTGTATGTGAACAGGTGTGTGTGTGAACACGTGTGTGTATGTGAACAAGTGTGTGTGTGTGAACGTGTGTGTGTGTGAACAAGTGTGTGTGTGTGTGAACACGTGTGTGTGTCGGAACATGTGTGTGTGTGTGTGAACACGTGTGTGTATGTGAACGTGTGTGTGTGAACAGGTGTGTGTGTGAACACGTGTGTGTGTGAACACTTGTGTGTGTGAACACATGTGTGTGTGTGAACACATGCGTGTGTGTGAACACGTGTGTGTTGGTGAACACGTGTGTGTGTGTGTGAACAGGTGTGTGTGCGTGAACAGGTGTGTGTGTCTGTGTGAGAACACGTGTGTGTGAGAACATGTGTGTGTGAGAACACGCGTGTGTGAGAACACGTGTGTGTGCGTGTGTGAACACGTGTGTGTGCGAACACGTGTGTGTGCGTGAACAGGTGTGTGTGTGTGAACACGTGTGTGTGTGAGAACACGTGTGTGTGTGTGTGAGAAAACGTGTGTGTGTGTGAACACGTGTGTGTGTGTGTGTGAACACGTGTGTGTGAGAATACGTGTGTGTGTGAGAACACGTGTGAGAACACGTGTGTGTGTGTGAACAGGTGTGTGTGTGAACAGGTGTCTGTGTGTAAACAGGTGTGTGTGTGTGAGAATATGTGTGTGTGTGAGACCACGTGTATGAGAACACGTGTGTGTGTGTGAACACGTGTGTGTGTGAACAGGTCTGTGTGTGTGAACATGTGTGTGTGTGTGAACAGGTGTGTGTGTGAACAGGTGTGTGTGTGAACAGATGTGTGTGTGTGAACACGTGTGTGTGTGTGAACGTGTGTGTGTGAATAAGGGTGTGTGTGTGTGAACACGTGTGTGTGTGAGTGAACATGTGTGTGTGTGAACACGTGTGTGTGAACATGTGTGTGTGAGTGAACAGGTGTGTGTGCGTGAACAAGTGTGTGTCTGTGTGAGAACACGTGTGTGTGTGTGAGAACATGTGTGTGTGAGAACACGTGTGTGTGTGAGAAGACATGTGTGTGAGAACACGTGTGTGTGTGTGAGAACACGTGTGTGAGAACACGTGTGTGTGTGAACGTGTGTGTGTGTGAACACGTGTGTGTGTGTGTGAACACGTGTGTGTCTGAACACATGTGTGTGTGTGTGAACACGTGTGTGTGAACGTGTGTGTGTTTCTGTGTGTGAACAGGTGTGTGTGTCAACAGGTGTGTTTGTGTGAACACGTGTGTGTGTGTGTGAACGTGTGTGTTTGAACATGTGTGTGTGTGAGAACACATGTGTGTGTGTGAACACGTGTGTGTGTGTGTGAACAGGTGTGTGTGCGTGAACAGGTGTGTGTGTCTGTGTGTGAACACGTGTGTGTGTGTGTGAGAACACGTGTGTGTGTGTGAGAAAACGTGTGTGTGTATGTGAACAAGTGTGTGTGTGTGAACGTGTGTGAACACGTGTGTGTGTGTGAACACGTGTGTGTGTGTGAACGCGCGTGTGTGTGTGTGAACTCGTGTGTGTGTGTGTGTGAACACGTGTGTGTGTGAACAGGTGTGTGTGTGTGTGAACAGTTGTGTGTGTGTGAACAGGTGTGTGTGTGTGAGAACACGTGTGTGTAAGTGTGAGACCACGTGTGTGTGCGTGTGTGAACACGTGTGTGTATGAACACGTGTGTGTGTGTGAACCCGTGTGTGTGTGTGTGAACACGTGTGTGTTGGTGAACATGTGTGTGTGTGTGTGAACAGGTGTGTGTGCGTGATCAGGTGTGTGTGTCTGTGTGAGAACACGTGTGTGTGTGTGAGAACATGTGTGTGAGAACACGCGTGTGTGTGTGAGAACACGTGTGTGTGTGTGTGTGAACAGGTGTGTGTGTGTGAGAAAACGCGCGTGTGTGCGAGAACACGTGTGGGTGTGTGTGAACAGGTGTGTGTGTGAACAGGTGTGTGTGTGTGAACACGTGTGTGTGAACAGGTGTGTGTGTGAACACGTGTGTGTGTGTGAACACTTGTGTGTGTGTGAACACGTGTGTGTGCGTGTGAACAGGTGTGTGTGTGTGAACGTGTGTGTGTTTCTGTGTGTGAACAGGTCTGTGTGTGAACAGATGTGTTTGTGTGAACACGTGTGTGTGTGTGTATGAGAACACGTGTGTGAGTGTGTGTGAACAGGTGTGTGTGTGTGAGAAAACGCGTGTGTGTGTGAGAACACGTGTGGGTGTGTGTGAACAGGTGTGTGTGTGAACAGGTGTGTGTGTGTGAGAACACGTGTGTGTGAACAGGTGTGTGTGTGAACACGTGTGTGTGTGTGAACACTTATGTGTTTGAGAACACGTGTGTGAGAACACGTGTGTGTGTGTGAGAACACGTGTGTGTGTGAGAACACGTGTGTGTGTGAACGTGTGTGTGTGTGAACACGCGTGTGTGTGAACACGTGTGTGTGTGAACACGTGTGTGTGTGTGAACACGTGTGTGTGTGTGAACGTGTGTGTGTTTCTGTGTGTGAACAGGTCTGTGTGTGAACAGATGTGTTTGTGTGAACACGTGTGTGTGTGTGAGAACAGGTGTGTGTGTCTGTGTGTGAACTCGTGTGTGTGTGTGTGAACACGTGTGTGTGTGTGTTGACACGTGTGTGTGTGTCTGTGTGTGAACCCGTGTGTGTGTGTGTTAACACGTGTGTGTGTGTGTTGACACGTGTGTGTGTGCGTGTGTGTGAACACGTGTGTGCATGCGTGTGTGTGAACATGTGTGTGTGTGAACGTGTGTGTGTGTTTTTGTGTGCACACATGTGTGTGTGTGTGTGAACACGTGTGTGTGTGTGAACGTGTGTGTGTATGTGAACGTGTGTGTGTGAACAGGTGTGTGTGTGTAAACACGTGTGCGTGAACAGCTGTGTGTGTGTGAACACGTGTGTGTGAACAGGTGTGTGTGCGTGAACACGTGTGTGTGTGTGAACAGGTGTGTGTGTGTGAACACGTGTGTGTGTGAACACGTGTGTGTGTGGAGAGGGGTGTGTGTGTGGACAGGTGTGTGTGTGTGTGAAGAGGTGTGTGTGTGTACAGGTGTCTGTGTGTGAACATGTGTGTGTGTGTGAACAGGTGTGTGTTTGTCTGTGTGTGAACAGGTGTGTGTGTGAACAGGTGTGTGTGTGTGAACACGTGTGTGTGTGTGAACACGTGTGTGTGTGTGAACACGTGTGTGTGTGAACAGGTGTGTGTGCCTGTGTCTGAACACGTGTGTGTGTGTATGTGAACACGTGTGTGTGTGTGAACACGTGTGTGTGTGAACACGTGTGTGTGTGAACAGGTGTGTGTGAAAAGGTGTGTGTGTGACCAGGTGTTTGTGTGTGAACATGTGTATGTGTGTGTGAACACGTGTGTGTGTGTGAACATGTGTGTGTATGTGCGAACAGGTGTGTGTGCGTGAACAGGTGTGTGTGTCTGTGTGTGAACACGTGTGTGTGAGAACAGGTGTGTGTGTGTGAACACGTGTGTGTGTGTGTGTGTGAGAACAGGTGTGTGTGTGTGAACACGTGTGTGTGTGTGAACAGGTGTGTGTGAACGTGTGTGTGTGTGTGTCAACGTGTGTGTGTGTGAACACGTGTGTGTGTGCGTGTGTGTGAACACGTGTGTGTGTGTGTGTGAACAAGTGTGTGTGTTTGTGTGTGAAAATGTGTGTGTGTGTGAACACGTGTGTGTGTGTGAACACGTGTGTGTGTGTGAACAGGTCTGTGTGTGTGAACACGTGTGTGTGTGTGAGTGTACAGGTGTGTGTGTGAACACTTGTGTGTGTGTGTGAACAGGTGTGTGTGTGAACACGTGTGTGTGTGTGTCATCGTGTGTGTGTGTGTGAACACGTGTGTGTGTGTGTGTGAACAGGTGTGTTTGTGAACATGTGTGTGTGCGTGAACAGGTGTGTGTTTGTGAACACGTGCGTGTGTGTGAGAACACGTGTGCGTGAGAACACGTGTGTGTGTGAGAACACATGTGAGAACACGTGTGTGTGTGAACAGGTGTGTGTGTGTGAACAGGTGTGGGTGTGTGAGAACACGTGTGTGTGTGTGTGAGACCACGTGTGTGTGCGTGTGTGAACACGTGTGTGTATGAACACGTGTGTGTGTGTGAACCCGTGTGTGTGTGTGAACACGTGTGTGTTGGTGAACATGTGTGTGTGTGTGAACAGGTGTGTGTGCGTGAACAGGTGTGTGTGTCTGTGTGAGAACACGTGTGTGTGTGAGAACATGTGTGTGAGAACACGCGTGTGTGTGTGAGAACACGTGTGTGTGTGTGAAGAGGTGTGTGTGTGTTTGAGTGTGAACAGGTGTGTGTGTGTGAACAGGTGTGTGTGTGTGAACACGTGTGTGTGTGAACAGGTGTGTGTGGGTGTGTGTGAACAGGTGTGTGTCTGTGAACGTGTGTGTGTGTGAACACGTGTGTGTATGTGAACGTGTGTGTGTGAACAGGTGTGTGTGTGAATACGTGTGTGTGTGAACAGGTGTGTGTGTGTGAACTGGTGTGTGTGTGTGTGTGTGTGAACACGTGTGTGTGTGAACAGGTCTGTGTGTGTGTGTGTGAACACGTGTGTGTGTGTGCGAACAGGTGTGTGTGTGTGAACTGGTGTGTGTGAACACGTGTGTGTGGACACATGTGTGTGTGGACAGGTGTCTGTGTATGTGAACAGGTGTGTGTGTGTGAACAGGTGTGTGTGTGTGAACAGGTGTGTGTGTCTGAACAGGTGTGTGTGTGTGTCTGTATGTGAACAGGTGTGTGTGTGAACACGTGTGTGTGTATGTGAACAAGTGTGTGTGTGTGAACGTGTGTGTGTGAACACGTGTGTGTGTGTGTGAACACGTGTGAGTGTGAACGCGTGTGTGTGTGTGAACACGTGTGTGTGTGTGAACTCGTGTGTGTGTGTGAACACGTGTGTGTGTGAACAGGTGTGTGTGTTTGTGAACAGGTGTGTGTGCGTGAACAGGTGTGTGTGTCTGTGTGTGAACACTGTGTGTGTGTATGTGAACACGTGTGTGTGTGTGTGAGAACACGTGTGTGTGTGTGAGAAAACGTGTGTGTGTGTGTGTGAGAACACTTGTGTGTGTGTGAACACGGGTGTGTGTGTGTGTGTGAACAGGTGTGTGTGTGTGTGAACACGTGTGTGTGTGTGAACAGGTGTGTGTGTGAACGTGTGTGTGTGTCAACGTGTGTGTGTGTGAGACCACGTGTGTGAGAACACGTGTGTGTGTGTGAGAACACGTGTGTGTGTGTGAGAACACGTGTGTGTGAGAACACGTGTGTGTGTGAGAACACGTGTGTGAGAACACGTGTGTGTGTGTGACAACACGTGTGTGTGTGTGTGAACAGGTGTGTGTGTGAGAACAGGTGTGTGTGTGTGTGAACATGTGTGTGTGTGAGAACACGTGTGTGTGTGTGAGAACACGTGTGTGTGTATGTGAACAGGTGTGTGTGTGAACACGTGTGTGTGTGAACAGGTGTGTGTGTGTGAACATGTGTGTGTGTGTGAACAGGTGTGTGTGTGAAGAGGTGTGTGTGTGAACAGATGTGTGTGTGTGAACACGTGTGTGTGTGTGAACGTGTGTGTGTGAATTAGGGTGTGTGTGTGTGAACACGTGTGTGTGTGAGTGAACATCTGTGTGTGAACACGTGTGTGTGAACACGTGTGTGTGTGTGAACAGGTGTGTGTGCGTGAACAAGTGTGTGTCTGTGTAAGAACACGTGTGTGTGAGAGAGAACATGTGTGTGTGAGAACACACGTGTGTGTGTGAGAACACGTGTGTGTGTGTGTGAACAGGTGTGTGTGTGAACAGGTGTGTGTGTGTGAACACGTGTGTGTGTGTGAACAGGTGTGTGTGTGTGAACATGTGTGTGTGTGAACACGTGTGTGTGTGTGAGAACATGTGTGTGTGTGTGAACAGGTGTGTGTGTGTGAACACGTGTGTGTATGTGTGTTAACACGTGTGTGTGTGTGTGAACACGTGTGTGTGTGAACAGGTGTGTGTATGTGAACGTGTGTGTGTGAACAGGTGTGTGTGTGAATACGTGTGTGTGTGAACAGGTGTGTGTGTGTGAACAGGTGTGTGTGTCTGAACAGGTGTGTGTGTGTCTGTATGTGAACAGGTGTGTGTGTGAACACGTGTGTGTGTATGTGAACAAGTGTGTGTGTGTGAACGTGTGTGTGTGTGAACAAGTGTGTGTGTGTGAACACGTGTGTGTGTGTGAACGTGTGTGTGTGTGTGAACACGTGTGTGTATGTGAACGTGTGTGTGTGAACAGGTGTGTGTGTGAACACGTGTGTGTGTGAACACTTGTGTGTGTGAACACATGTGTGTGTGTGAACACATGCGTGTGTGTGAACGCGTGTGTGTTGGTGAACACGTGTGTGTGTGTGTGAACAGGTGTGTGTGCGTGAACAGGTGTGTGTGTCTGTGTGAGGACACGTGTGTGTGAGAACAGGTGTGTGTGAGAACACGCGTGTGTGTGAGAACACGTGTGTGTGCGTGTGTGAACACGTGTGTGTGTGAACACGTGTGTGTGCGTGAACAGGTGTGTGTGTGTGAACACGTGTGTGTGTGAGAACACGTGTGTGTGTGTGTGTGAGAAAACGTGTGTGTGTGTGTGAACACGTGTGTGTGTGTGTGAACACGTGTGTGTGAGAACACGTGTGTGTGTGAGAACACGTGTGAGAACACGTGTGTGTGTGTGAACAGGTGTGTGTGTGAACAGGTGTGTGTGTGTAAACAGGTGTGTGTGTGTGAGAATATGCGTGTGTGTGAGACCACGTGTGTGAGAACACGTGTGTGTGTGTGAACACGTGTGTGTGTGAACAGGTCTGTGTGTGTGAACATGTGTGTGTGTGTGAACAGGTGTGTGTGTGAACAGGTGTGTGTGTGAACAGATGTGTGTGTGTGAACACGTGTGTGTGTGTGTGAACGTGTGTGTGTGAATAAGGGTGTGTGTGTGTGAACACGTGTGTGTGTGAGTGAACATGTGTGTGTGTGAACACGTGTGTGTGAACATGTGTGTGTGAGTGAACAGGTGTGTGTGCGTGAACAAGTGTGTGTCTGTGTGAGAACACGTGTGTGTGTGTGAGAACATGTGTGTGTGAGAACACGTGTGTGTGTGAGAAGACATGTGTGTGAGAACACGTGTGTGTGTGTGAGAACACGTGTGTGAGAACACGTGTGTGTGTGAACGTGTGTGTGTGTGAACACGTGTGTGTGTGTGAGAAAACGTGTGTGTGAGAACACGTGTGTGTGTGTGAGAACACGTGTGTGTGAGAACACGTGTGTGTGTGTGAGAAAACGTGTGTGTGAGAACACGTGTGTGTGTGTGAGAACACGTGTGTGTGAGAACACGTGTGTGTGTGTGTGAGAACACGTGTGTGTGTGTGTGAGATCAGGTGTGTGTGTGTGTGAACAGGTGTGTGTGTGAGAACACGTGTGTTTGTGTGTGAGAACACGTGTGTGTGTATGTGAACAGGTGTGAGTGTGTGTGAACAGGTGTGTGTGTGAACACGTGTGTGTGTGTGAACATGTGTGTGTGTGTGAACAGGTGTGTGTGTGAACAGGTGTGTGTGTGTGAACCGATGTGTGTGTGTGAACACGTGTGTGTGTGTGAACGTGTGTGTGTGAATAAGGGTGTGTGTGTGTGAACACGTGTGTGTGTGAGTGAACACATGTGTGTGAACACGTGTGTGTGTGTTAACACGTGTGTGTTGGTGAACATGTGTGTGTGTGAACAGGTGTGTGTGCGTGAACAGGTGTGTGTCTGTGTGAGAACACGTGTGTGTGTGAGAACATGTGTGTGCGTGAACAGCTGTGTGTGTGTGTGAACACGTGTGTGTGAACAGGTGTGTGTGCGTGAACACGTGTGTGTGTGTGAACAGGTGTGTGTGTGTGAACACGTGTGTGTGTGAACACGTGTGTGTGTGGAGAGGGGTGTGTGTGTGGACAGGTGTGTGTGTGTGTGAAGAGGTGTGTGTGTGTACAGGTGTCTGTGTGTGAACATGTGTGTGTGTGTGAACAGGTGTGTGTTTGTCTGTGTGTGAACAGGTGTGTGTGTGAACAGGTGTGTGTGTGTGAACACGTGTGTGTGTGTGAACACGTGTGTGTGTGTGAACACGTGTGTGTGTGTGAACACGTGTGTGTGTGAACAGGTGTGTGTGCCTGTGTCTGAACACGTGTGTGTGTGTATGTGAACACGTGTGTGTGTGTGAACACGTGTGTGTGTGAACACGTGTGTGTGTGAACAGGTGTGTGTGAAAAGGTGTGTGTGTGACCAGGTGTTTGTGTGTGAACATGTGTATGTGTGTGTGAACACGTGTGTGTGTGTGAACATGTGTGTGTGTGTGCGAACAGGTGTGTGTGCGTGAACAGGTGTGTGTGTCTGTGTGTGAACACGTGTGTGTGAGAACAGGTGTGTGTGTGTGAACACGTGTGTGTGTGTGTGTGTGAGAACAGGTGTGTGTGTGTGAACACGTGTGTGTGTGTGAACAGGTGTGTGTGAACGTGTGTGTGTGTGTGTCAACGTGTGTGTGTGTGAACACGTGTGTGTGTGCGTGTGTGTGAACACGTGTGTGTGTGTGTGTGAACAAGTGTGTGTGTTTGTGTGTGAAAATGTGTGTGTGTGTGAACACGTGTGTGTGTGTGAACACGTGTGTGTGTGTGAACAGGTCTGTGTGTGTGAACACGTGTGTGTGTGTGAGTGTACAGGTGTGTGTGTGAACACTTGTGTGTGTGTGTGAACAGGTGTGTGTGTGAACACGTGTGTGTGTGTGTCATCGTGTGTGTGTGTGTGAACACGTGTGTGTGTGTGTGTGAACAGGTGTGTTTGTGAACATGTGTGTGTGCGTGAACAGGTGTGTGTTTGTGAACACGTGCGTGTGTGTGAGAACACGTGTGCGTGTGAACACGTGTGTGTGTGAGAACACATGTGAGAACACGTGTGTGTGTGAACAGGTGTGTGTGTGTGAACAGGTGTGGGTGTGTGAGAACACGTGTGTGTGTGTGTGAGACCACGTGTGTGTGCGTGTGTGAACACGTGTGTGTATGAACACGTGTGTGTGTGTGAACCCGTGTGTGTGTGTGAACACGTGTGTGTTGGTGAACATGTGTGTGTGTGTGAACAGGTGTGTGTGCGTGAACAGGTGTGTGTGTCTGTGTGAGAACACGTGTGTGTGTGAGAACATGTGTGTGAGAACACGCGTGTGTGTGTGAGAACACGTGTGTGTGTGTGAAGAGGTGTGTGTGTGTTTGAGTGTGAACAGGTGTGTGTGTGTGAACAGGTGTGTGTGTGTGAACACGTGTGTGTGTGAACAGGTGTGTGTGGGTGTGTGTGAACAGGTGTGTGTCTGTGAACGTGTGTGTGTGTGAACACGTGTGTGTATGTGAACGTGTGTGTGTGAACAGGTGTGTGTGTGAATACGTGTGTGTGTGAACAGGTGTGTGTGTGTGAACTGGTGTGTGTGTGTGTGTGTGTGAACACGTGTGTGTGTGAACAGGTCTGTGTGTGTGAACAGGTGTGTGTGAACACGTGTGTGTGGACACATGTGTGTGTGGACAGGTGTCTGTGTATGTGAACAGGTGTGTGTGTGTGAACAGGTGTGTGTGTGTGAACAGGTGTGTGTGTCTGAACAGGTGTGTGTGTGTGTCTGTATGTGAACAGGTGTGTGTGTGAACACGTGTGTGTGTATGTGAACAAGTGTGTGTGTGTGAACGTGTGTGTGTGAACACGTGTGTGTGTGTGTGAACACGTGTGAGTGTGAACGCGTGTGTGTGTGTGAACACGTGTGTGTGTGTGAACTCGTGTGTGTGTGTGAACACGTGTGTGTGTGAACAGGTGTGTGTGTTTGTGAACAGGTGTGTGTGCGTGAACAGGTGTGTGTGTCTGTGTGTGAACACTGTGTGTGTGTATGTGAACACGTGTGTGTGTGTGTGAGAACACGTGTGTGTGTGTGAGAAAACGTGTGTGTGTGTGTGTGAGAACACTTGTGTGTGTGTGAACACGGGTGTGTGTGTGTGTGTGAACAGGTGTGTGTGTGTGTGAACACGTGTGTGTGTGTGAACAGGTGTGTGTGTGAACGTGTGTGTGTGTCAACGTGTGTGTGTGTGAGACCACGTGTGTGAGAACACGTGTGTGTGTGTGAGAACACGTGTGTGTGTGTGAGAACACGTGTGTGTGAGAACACGTGTGTGTGTGTGAGAACACGTGTGTGAGAACACGTGTGTGTGTGTGACAACACGTGTGTGTGTGTGTGAACAGGTGTGTGTGTGAGAACAGGTGTGTGTGTGTGTGAACATGTGTGTGTGTGAGAACACGTGTGTGTGTGTGAGAACACGTGTGTGTGTATGTGAACAGGTGTGTGTGTGAACACGTGTGTGTGTGAACAGGTGTGTGTGTGTGAACATGTGTGTGTGTGTGAACAGGTGTGTGTGTGAAGAGGTGTGTGTGTGAACAGATGTGTGTGTGTGAACACGTGTGTGTGTGTGAACGTGTGTGTGTGAATTAGGGTGTGTGTGTGTGAACACGTGTGTGTGTGAGTGAACATCTGTGTGTGAACACGTGTGTGTGAACACGTGTGTGTGTGTGAACAGGTGTGTGTGCGTGAACAAGTGTGTGTCTGTGTAAGAACACGTGTGTGTGAGAGAGAACATGTGTGTGTGAGAACACACGTGTGTGTGTGAGAACACGTGTGTGTGTGTGTGAACAGGTGTGTGTGTGAACAGGTGTGTGTGTGTGAACACGTGTGTGTGTGTGAACAGGTGTGTGTGTGTGAACATGTGTGTGTGTGAACACGTGTGTGTGTGTGTGAGAACATGTGTGTGTGTGTGAACAGGTGTGTGTGTGTGAACACGTGTGTGTATGTGTGTTAACACGTGTGTGTGTGTGTGAACACGTGTGTGTGTGAACAGGTGTGTGTATGTGAACGTGTGTGTGTGAACAGGTGTGTGTGTGAATACGTGTGTGTGTGAACAGGTGTGTGTGTGTGAACAGGTGTGTGTGTCTGAACAGGTGTGTGTGTGTCTGTATGTGAACAGGTGTGTGTGTGAACACGTGTGTGTGTATGTGAACAAGTGTGTGTGTGTGAACGTGTGTGTGTGTGAACAAGTGTGTGTGTGTGAACACGTGTGTGTGTGTGAACGTGTGTGTGTGTGTGAACACGTGTGTGTATGTGAACGTGTGTGTGTGAACAGGTGTGTGTGTGAACACGTGTGTGTGTGAACACTTGTGTGTGTGAACACATGTGTGTGTGTGAACACATGCGTGTGTGTGAACGCGTGTGTGTTGGTGAACACGTGTGTGTGTGTGTGAACAGGTGTGTGTGCGTGAACAGGTGTGTGTGTCTGTGTGAGGACACGTGTGTGTGAGAACATGTGTGTGTGAGAACACGCGTGTGTGTGAGAACACGTGTGTGTGCGTGTGTGAACACGTGTGTGTGTGAACACGTGTGTGTGCGTGAACAGGTGTGTGTGTGTGAACACGTGTGTGTGTGAGAACACGTGTGTGTGTGTGTGTGAGAAAACGTGTGTGTGTGTGTGAACACGTGTGTGTGTGTGTGAACACGTGTGTGTGAGAACACGTGTGTGTGTGAGAACACGTGTGAGAACACGTGTGTGTGTGTGAACAGGTGTGTGTGTGAACAGGTGTGTGTGTGTAAACAGGTGTGTGTGTGTGAGAATATGTGTGTGTGTGAGACCACGTGTGTGAGAACACGTGTGTGTGTGTGAACACGTGTGTGTGTGAACAGGTCTGTGTGTGTGAACATGTGTGTGTGTGTGAACAGGTGTGTGTGTGAACAGGTGTGTGTGTGAACAGATGTGTGTGTGTGAACACGTGTGTGTGTGTGTGAACGTGTGTGTGTGAATAAGGGTGTGTGTGTGTGAACACGTGTGTGTGTGAGTGAACATGTGTGTGTGTGAACACGTGTGTGTGAACATGTGTGTGTGAGTGAACAGGTGTGTGTGCGTGAACAAGTGTGTGTCTGTGTGAGAACACGTGTGTGTGTGTGAGAACATGTGTGTGTGAGAACACGTGTGTGTGTGAGAAGACATGTGTGTGAGAACACGTGTGTGTGTGTGAGAACACGTGTGTGAGAACACGTGTGTGTGTGAACGTGTGTGTGTGTGAACACGTGTGTGTGTGTGAGAAAACGTGTGTGTGAGAACACGTGTGTGTGTGTGAGAACACGTGTGTGTGAGAACACGTGTGTGTGTGTGAGAAAACGTGTGTGTGAGAACACGTGTGTGTGTGTGAGAACACGTGTGTGTGAGAACACGTGTGTGTGTGTGTGAGAACACGTGTGTGTGTGTGTGAGATCAGGTGTGTGTGTGTGTGAACAGGTGTGTGTGTGAGAACACGTGTGTTTGTGTGTGAGAACACGTGTGTGTGTATGTGAACAGGTGTGAGTGTGTGTGAACAGGTGTGTGTGTGAACACGTGTGTGTGTGTGAACATGTGTGTGTGTGTGAACAGGTGTGTGTGTGAACAGGTGTGTGTGTGTGAACCGATGTGTGTGTGTGAACACGTGTGTGTGTGTGAACGTGTGTGTGTGAATAAGGGTGTGTGTGTGTGAACACGTGTGTGTGTGAGTGAACACATGTGTGTGAACACGTGTGTGTGTGTTAACACGTGTGTGTTGGTGAACATGTGTGTGTGTGAACAGGTGTGTGTGCGTGAACAGGTGTGTGTCTGTGTGAGAACACGTGTGTGTGTGAGAACATGTGTGTGTGAGAACACGCATGTGTGTGTGAGAACACATGTGTGTGTGTGAACAGGTGTGTGTGTGAACAGGTGTGTGTGTGTGAACAGGTGTGTGTGTGTGAACAGGTGTGTGTGTGTGAGTGTGAACAGGTGTGTGTGTGTGAACAGGTGTGTGTGTGTGAACACGTGTGTGTGTGAACAGGTGTGTGTGGGTGTGTGTGAACAGGTGTGTGTGTGTGAACGTGTGTGTGTGTGAACACGTGTGTGTATGTGCACGTGTGTGTGTGAACAGGTGTGTGTGTGAATACGTGTGTGTGTGAACATGTGAGTGTGTGTCAACTGGTGTGTGTGTGTGTGAACACGTGTGTGTGTGAACAGGTGTGTGTGTGTGTGTGTGTGAACACGTGTGTGTGTGCGAACAGGTGTGTGTGTGTGAACTGGTGTGTGTGAACACGTGTGTGTGGACACGTGTGTGTGTGGACAGGTGTCTGTGTATGTGAACAGGTGTGTGTGTGTGAACAGGTGTGTGTGTGTGAACAGGTGTGTGTGTCTGAACAGGTGTGTGTGTGTCTGTATGTGAACAGGTGTGTGTGTGAACACGTGTGTGTGTATGTGAACAAGTGTGTGTGTGTGAACGTGTGTGTGTGAACACGTGTGTGTGTGTGTGTGAACATGTGTGTGTGTGAACGCGTGTGTGTGTGTGAACACGTGTGTGTGTGTGAACTCGTGTGTGTGTGTGTGAACACGTGTGTGTGTGAACAGGTGTGTGTGTGAACAGGTGTGTGTGCGTGAACAGGTGTGTGTGTCTGTGTGTGAACACTGTGTGTGTGTATGTGAACACGTGTGTGTGTGTGTGAGAACACGTGTGTGTGTGTGAACATGTGTGTGTGTGTGAACAGGTGTGTGTGTGAACAGGTGAGTGTGTGTGAACCGATGTGTGTGTGTGAACACGTGTGTGTGTGTGAACGTGTGTGTGTGAATAAGGGTGTGTGTGTGTGAACACGTGTGTGTGTGAGTGAACACATGTGTGTGTGAACACATGTGTGTGTGTTAACACGTGTGTGTTGGTGAACATGTGTGTGTGTGAACAGGTGTGTGTGCGTGAACAGGAGTGTGTCTGTGTGAGAACACGTGTGTGTGTGAGAACATGTGTGTGTGAGAACACGCATGTGTGTGTGAGAACACGTGTGTGTGTGTGAACAGGTGTGTGTGTGTGAACAGGTGTGTGTGTGTGAACACGTGTGTGTGTGTGAACAGGTGTGTGTGTGTGAGTGTGAACAGGTGTGTGTGTGTGAACAGGTGTGTGTGTGAACACGTGTGTGTGTGAACAGGTGTGTGTGGGTGTGTGTGAACAGGTGTGTGTGAGTCAACGTGTGTGTGTGTGAACACGTATGTGTATGTGCACGTGTGTGTGTGAACAGGTGTGTGTGTGAATACGTGTGTGTGTGAACATGTGAGTGTGTGTGAACTGGTGTGTGTGTGTGTGAACACGTGTGTGTGTGAACAGGTGTGTGTGTGTGTGAACACGTGTGTGTGTGCGAACAGGTGTGTGTGTGTGAACTGGTGTGTGTGAACACGTGTGTGTGGACACGTGTGTGTGTGGACAGGTGTCTGTGTATGTGAACAGGTGTGTGTGTGTGAACAGGTGTGTGTGTGTGAACAGGTGTGTGTGTCTGAACAGGTGTGTGTGTGTCTGTATGGTAACAGGTGTGTGTGTGAACACGTGTGTGTGTATGTGAACAAGTGTGTGTGTGTGAACGTGTGTGTGTGAACACGTGTGTGTGTGTGTGTGAACATGTGTGTGTGTGAACGCGTGTGTGTGTGTGAACACGTGTGTGTGTGTGAACTCGTGTGTGTGTGTGTGAACACGTGTGTGTGTGAATAGGTTTGTGTGTGTGAACAGGTGTGTGTGCGTGAACAGGTGTGTGTGTCTGTGTGTGAACACTGTGTGTGTGTATGTGAACACGTGTGTGTGTGTGTGAGAACACGTGTGTGTGTGTGAGAAAACGTGTGTGTGTGTGTGAGAACACTTGTGTGTGTGAGAACACATGTGTGTGAGAACACGTGTGTGTGTGTGAGAACACGTGTGTGTGTGAGAACACGTGTGTGTGAACGTGTGTGTGTAGGAACACGTGTGTGTGTGTGAACACGTGTGTGTCTGAACACATGTGTGTGTGTGTGAACACGTGTGTGTGAATGTGTGTGTTTCTGTGTGTGAACAGGTGTGTGTGTCAACAGGTGTGTTTGTGTGAACACGTGTGTGTGTGTGAACGTGTGTGTGTTTGAACATGTGTGTGTGTGAGAACACATGTGTGTGTGTGAACACGTGTGTGTGTGTGAACAGGTGTGTGTGCGTGAACAGGTGTGTGTGTCTGTGTGTGAACACGTGTGTGTGTGTGTGAGAACACGTGTGTGTGTGTGTGAGAAAACGTGTGTGTGTATGTGAACAAGTGTGTGTGTGTGAACGTGTGTGTGTGTGAACACGTGTGTGTGTGTGAACACGTGTGTGTGTGTGAACGCGCGTGTGTGTGTGAACACGTGTGTGTGTGTGAACTCGTGTGTGTGTGTGTGAACACGTGTGTGTGTGAACAGGTGTGTGTGTGTGAACAGGTGTGTGTGTGTGTGTGAACAGGTGTGTGTGTGTGAGAACACGTGTGTGTGTGTGTGAGACCACGTGTGTGTGCGTGTGTGAACACGTGTGTGTATGAACACGTGTGTGTGTGTGAACCCGTGTGTGTGTGTGAACACGTGTGTGTTGGTGAACATGTGTGTGTGTGTGTGTGAACAGGTGTGTGTGCTTGATCAGGTGTGTGTGTCTGTGTGAGAACACGTGTGTGTGTGTGAGAACATGTGTGTGAGAACACGCGTGTGTGTGTGAGAACACGTGTGTGTGTGTGTGAACAGGTGTGTGTGAGAAAACGCGCGTGTGTGTGAGAACACGTGTGGGTGTGTGTGAACAGGTGTGTGTGTGAACAGGTGTGTGTGTGTGAACACGTGTGTGTGAACAGGTGTGTGTGTGAACACGTGTGTGTGTGTGAACACTTGTGTGTGTGTGAACACGTGTGTGTGCGTGTGAACAGGTGTGTGTGTGTGTTTCTGTGTGTGAACAGGTCTGTGTGTGAACAGATGTGTTTGTGTGAACACGTGTGTGTGTGTGTGAGAACACGTGTGTGTGTGTGTGTGAACAGGTGTGTGTGTGTGAGAAAATGCGCGTGTGTGTGAGAACACGTGTGGGTGTGTGTGAACAGGTGTGTGTGTGAACAGGTGTGTGTGTGTGTGAACACGTGGGTGTGAACAGGTGTGTGTGTGAACACGTGTGTGTGTGTGAACACTTGTGTGTGTGAGAACACGTGTGTGAGAACACGTGTGTGTGTGTGAGAACACGTGTGTGTGTGAGAACACGTGTGTGTGTGAACGTGTGTGTGTGTGAACACGTGTGTGTGTGAACACGTGTGTGTGTGAACACGTGTGTGTGTGTGAACGTGTGTGTGTTTCTGTGTGTGAACAGGTCTGTGTGTGAACAGATGTGTTTGTGTGAACACGTGTGTGTGTGTGAGAACAGGTGTGTGTGTCTGTGTGTGAACCCGTGTGTGTGTGTGTGAACACGTGTGTGTGTGTGTTGACACGTGTGTGTGTGTCTGTGTGTGAACCCGTGTGTGTGTGTGTGAACACGTGTGTGTGTGTGTTGACACGTGTGTGTGTGTGTGTGAACACGTGTGTGCATGCGTGTGTGTGAACATGTGTGTGTGTGAACGTGTGTGTGTGTTTTTGTGTGCACACATGTGTGTGTGTGTGAACACGTGTGTGTGTGTGAACGTGTGTGTGTATGTGAACGTGTGTGTGTGAACAGGTGTGTGTGTGTAAACACGTGTGCGTGAACAGCTGTGTGTGTGTGAACACTTGTGTGTGTGAACACATGTGTGTGTGTGAACACATGCGTGTGTGTTAACACGTGTGTGTTGGTGAACACGTGTGTGTGTGTGTGAACAGGTGTGCGTGCGTGAATAGGTGTGTGTGTCTGTGTGAGAACACGTGTGTGTGAGAACATGTGTGTGTGAGAACATGTGTGTGTGAGAACACGCGTGTGTGTGAGAACACGTGTTTGTGCGTGTGTGAACACGTGTGTGTGTGAACACGTGTGTGTGCGTGAACAGGTGTGTGTGTGTGAGAACACTTGTGTGTGTGTGAACACGGGTGTGTGTGTGTGTGTGAACAGGTGTGTGTGTGTGTGAACACGTGTGTGTGTGTGAACAGGTGTGTGTGTGAACGTGTGTGTGTGTCAACGTGTGTGTGTGTGAGACCACGTGTGTGAGAACACGTGTGTGTGTGTGAGAACACGTGTGTGTGTGTGAGAACACGTGTGTGTGAGAACACGTGTGTGTGTGTGAGAACACGTGTGTGAGAACACGTGTGTGTGTGTGACAACACGTGTGTGTGTGTGTGAACAGGTGTGTGTGTGAGAACAGGTGCGTGTGTGTGTGAACATGTGTGTGTGTGAGAACACGTGTGTGTGTGTGAGAACACGTGTGTGTGTATGTGAACAGGTGTGTGTGTGAACACGTGTGTGTGTGAACAGGTGTGTGTGTGTGAACATGTGTGTGTGTGTGAACAGGTGTGTGTGTGAAGAGGTGTGTGTGTGAACAGATGTGTGTGTGTGAACACGTGTGTGTGTGTGAACGTGTGTGTGTGAATTAGGGTGTGTGTGTGTGAACACGTGTGTGTGTGAGTGAACATCTGTGTGTGAACACGTGTGTGTGAACACGTGTGTGTGTGTGAACAGGTGTGTGTGCGTGAACAAGTGTGTGTCTGTGTAAGAACACGTGTGTGTGTGAGAGAACATGTGTGTGTGAGAACACACGTGTGTGTGTGAGAACACGTGTGTGTGTGTGTGAACAGGTGTGTGTGTGAACAGGTGTGTGTGTGTGAACACGTGTGTGTGTGTGAACAGGTGTGTGTGTGTGAACATGTGTGTGTGTGAACACGTGTGTGTGTGTGTGAGAACATGTGTGTGTGTGTGAACAGGTGTGTGTGTGTGAACACGTGTGTGTATGTGTGTTAACACGTGTGTGTGTGTGTGAACACGTGTGTGTGTGAACAGGTGTGTGTATGTGAACGTGTGTGTGTGAACAGGTGTGTGTGTGAATACGTGTGTGTGTGAACAGGTGTGTGTGTGTGAACAGGTGTGTGTGTCTGAACAGGTGTGTGTGTGTCTGTATGTGAACAGGTGTGTGTGTGAACACGTGTGTGTGTATGTGAACAAGTGTGTGTGTGTGAACGTGTGTGTGTGTGAACAAGTGTGTGTGTGTGTGAACACGTGTGTGTGTGTGAACGTGTGTGTGTGTGTGTGAACACGTGTGTGTATGTGAACGTGTGTGTGTGAACAGGTGTGTGTGTGAACACGTGTGTGTGTGAACACTTGTGTGTGTGAACACATGTGTGTGTGTGAACACATGCGTGTGTGTGAACGCGTGTGTGTTGGTGAACACGTGTGTGTGTGTGTGAACAGGTGTGTGTGCGTGAACAGGTGTGTGTGTCTGTGTGAGGACACGTGTGTGTGAGAACATGTGTGTGTGAGAACACGCGTGTGTGTGAGAACACGTGTGTGTGCGTGTGTGAACACGTGTGTGTGTGAACACGTGTGTGTGCGTGAACAGGTGTGTGTGTGTGAACACGTGTGTGTGTGAGAACACGTGTGTGTGTGTGTGTGAGAAAACGTGTGTGTGTGTGTGAACACGTGTGTGTGTGTGTGAACACGTGTGTGTGAGAACACGTGTGTGTGTGAGAACACGTGTGAGAACACGTGTGTGTGTGTGAACAGGTGTGTGTGTGAACAGGTGTGTGTGTGTAAACAGGTGTGTGTGTGTGAGAATATGTGTGTGTGTGAGACCACGTGTGTGAGAACACGTGTGTGTGTGTGAACACGTGTGTGTGTGAACAGGTCTGTGTGTGTGAACATGTGTGTGTGTGTGAACAGGTGTGTGTGTGAACAGGTGTGTGTGTGAACAGATGTGTGTGTGTGAACACGTGTGTGGGTGTGTGAACGTGTGTGTGTGAATAAGGGTGTGTGTGTGTGAACACGTGTGTGTGTGAGTGAACATGTGTGTGTGTGAACACGTGTGTGTGAACATGTGTGTGTGAGTGAACAGGTGTGTGTGCGTGAACAAGTGTGTGTCTGTGTGAGAACACGTGTGTGTGTGTGAGAACATGTGTGTGTGAGAACACGTGTGTGTGTGAGAAGACATGTGTGTGAGAACACGTGTGTGTGTGTGAGAACACGTGTGTGAGAACACGTGTGTGTGTGAACGTGTGTGTGTGTGAACACGTGTGTGTGTGTGTGAACAAGTGTGTGTCTGAACACATGTGGGTGTGTGTGAACACGTGTGTGTGAACGTGTGTGTGTTTCTGTGTGTGAACAGGTGTGTGTGTCAACAGGTGTGTTTGTGTGAACACGTGTGTGTGTGTGTGAACGTGTGTGTTTGAACATGTGTGTGTGTGAGAACACATGTGTGTGTGTGAACACGTGTGTGTGTGTGTGAACAGGTGTGTGTGCGTGAACAGGTGTGTGTGTCTGTGTGTGAACACGTGTGTGTGTGTGTGAGAAAACGTGTGTGTGTATGTGAACAAGTGTGTGTGTGTGAACGTGTGTGAACACGTGTGTGTGTGTGAACACGTGTGTGTGTGTGAACGCGCGTGTGTGTGTGAACACGTGTGTGTGTGTGAACGCGTGTGTGTTTGAACATGTGTGTGTGTGAGAACACATGTGTGTTTGTGAACACGTGTGTGTGTGTGAACAGGTGTGTGTGCGTGAACAGGTGTGTGTTTCTGTGTGTGAACACGTGTGTGTGTGTGTGAGAAAACGTATGTGTGTATGTGAACAAGTGTGTGTGTGTGAACGTGTGTGTGTTTCAACATGTGTGTGTGTGAGAACACATGTGTGTGTGAACACGTGTGTGTGTGTGTGAACAGTTGTGTGTGCGTGAACAGGTGTGTGTGTCTGTGTGTGAACACGTGTGTGTGTGTGTGTGAGAACACGTGTGTGTGTGAGAAAACGTGTGTGTGAGAACACGTGTGTGTGAGAACACGTGTGTGTGTGTGAGAAAACGTGTGTGTGAGAACACGTGTGTGTGTGTGAGAACACGTGTGTGTGAGAACACGTGTGTGTGTGTGTGAGAACACGTGTGTGTGTGTGTGAGATCAGGTGTGTGTGTGTGTGAACAGGTGTGTGTGTGAGAACACGTGTGTTTGTGTGTGAGAACACGTGTGTGTGTATGTGAACAGGTGTGAGTGTGTGTGAACAGGTGTGTGTGTGAACACGTGTGTGTGTGTGAACATGTGTGTGTGTGTGAACAGGTGTGTGTGTGAACAGGTGTGTGTGTGTGAACCGATGTGTGTGTGTGAACACGTGTGTGTGTGTGAACGTGTGTGTGTGAATAAGGGTGTGTGTGTGTGAACACGTGTGTGTGAACAGGTGTGTGTGTGAACACGTGTGTGTGTGAACACTTGTGTGTGTGAGAACACGTGTGTGAGAACACGTGTGTGTGTGTGAGAACACGTGTGTGTGTGAGAACACGTGTGTGTGTGAACGTGTGTCTGTGTGAACACGTGTGTGTGTGAACACGTGTGTGTGTGAACACGTGTGTGTGTGTGAACACGTGTGTGTGTGTGAACGTGTGTGTGTTTCTGTGTGTGAACAGGTCTGTGTGTGAACAGATGTGTTTGTGTGAACACGTGTGTGTGTGTGAGAACAGGTGTGTGTGTCTGTGTGTGAACCCGTGTGTGTGTGTGTGAACACGTGTGTGTGTGTGTGTTGACACGTGTGTGTGTGTCGGTGTGTGAACCCATGTGTGTGTGTGTGAACACGTGTGTGTGTGTGTTGACACGTGTGTGTGTGCGTGTGTGTGAACACGTGTGTGCATGCGTGTGTGTGAACATGTGTGTGTGTGAACGTGTGTGTGTGTTTTTGTGTGCACACATGTGTGTGTGTGTGTGAACACGTGTGTGTGTGTGAACGTGTGTGTGTATGTGAACGTGTGTGTGTGAACAGGTGTGTGTGTGTAAACACGTGTGCGTGAACAACTGTGTGTGTGTGAACACGTGTGTGTGTGAACAGGTGTGTGTGCGTGAACACGTGTGTGTGTGTGAGAACACGTGTGTGTGAGTGAGAACACGTGTGTGTGTGAGAACACGTGTGTGTGTGTGAGAACACGTGTGTGTGAGTGAGAACACGTGTGTGTGTGAGAACACGTGTGTGTGTGAACGTGTGTGTGTGTGAACACGTGTGTGTGTGTGAGCACGTGTGTGTCTGAACACATGTGTGTGTGTGTGAACACGTGTGTGTGAACGTGTGGGTGTTTCTGTGTGTGAACAGGTGTGTGTGTCAACAGGTGTGTTTGTGTGAACACGTGTGTGTGTGTGAACGTGTGTGTGTTTCAACATGTGTGTGTGTGAGAACACATGTGTGTGAACGTGTGTGTGTTTCAACATGTGTGTGTGAGTGTGAACAGGTGTGTGTGCGTGAACACGTGTGTGTGTGTGAGAACACGTGTGTGTGAGTGAGAACACGTGTGTGTGTGAGAACACGTGTGTGTGTGAACGTGTGTGTGTGTGAACACGTGTGTGTGTGTGAACACGTGTGTGTCTGAACACATGTGTGTGTGTGTGAACACGTGTGTGTGAACGTGTGGGTGTTTCTGTGTGTGAACAGGTGTGTGTGTCAACAGGTGTGTTTGTGTGAACACGTGTGTGTGTGTGAACGTGTGTGTGTTTCAACATGTGTGTGTGTGAGAACACATGTGTGTGTGTGAACACGTGTGTGTGTGTGTGTGTGAACAGGTGTGTGTGCGTGAACAGGTGTGTGTGTCTGTGTGTGAACACGTGTGTGTGTGTGTGAGAACACGTGTGTGTGTGTGAGAAAACGTGTGTGTGAGAACACGTGTGTGTGTGTGAGAACACGTGTGTGTGAGAACACGTGTGTGTGTGTGAGAAAACGTGTGTGTGAGAACACGTGTGTGTGTGTGAGAACACGTGTGTGTGTGTGTGAGATCAGGTGTGTGTGTGTGTGAACAGGTGTGTGTGTGAGAACACGTGTGTTTGTGTGTGAGAACACGTGTGTGTGTATGTGAACAGGTGTGAGTGTGTGTGAACAGGTGTGTGTGTGAACACGTGTGTGTGTGTGAACATGTGTGTGTGTGTGAACAGGTGTGTGTGTGAACAGGTGTGTGTGTGTGAACCGATGTGTGTGTGTGAACACGTGTGTGTGTGTGAACGTGTGTGTGTGAATAAGGGTGTGTGTGTGTGAACACGTGTGTGTGTGAGTGAACACATGTGTGTGTGAACACGTGTGTGTGTGTTAACACGTGTGTGTTGGTGAACATGTGTGTGTGTGAACAGGTGTGTGTGCGTGAACAGGTGTGTGTCTGTGTGAGAACACGTGTGTGTGTGAGAACATGTGTGTGTGAGAACACGCATGTGTGTGTGAGAAGACATGTGTGTGTGTGAACAGGTGTGTGTGTGTGAACAGGTGTGTGTGTGTGAACACGTGTGTGTGTGTGAACAGGTGTGTGTGTGTGAGTGTGAACAGGTGTGTGTGTGTGAACAGGTGTGTGTGTGTGAACACGTGTGTGTGTGAACAGGTGTGTGTGGGTGTGTGTGAACAGGTGTGTGTGTGTGAACGTGTGTGTGTGTGAACACGTGTGTGTGTGAACAGGTGTGTGTGTGAATACGTGTGTGTGTGAACATGTGTGTGTGTGTGAACTGGTGTGTGTGTGTGTGAACACGAGTGTGTGTGAACAGGTGTGTGTGTGTGTGTGTGAACACGTGTGTGTGTGCGAACAGGTGTGTGTGTGTGAACTGGTGTGTGTGAACACGTGTGTGTGGACACGTGTGTGTGTGGACAGGTGTCTGTGTATGTGAACAGGTGTGTGTGTGTGAACAGGTGTGTGTGTGTGAACAGGTGTGTGTGTCTGAACAGGTGTGTGTGTGTCTGTATGTGAACAGGTGTGTGTGTGAACACGTGTGTGTGTATGTGAACAAGTGTGTGTGTGTGAACGTGTGTGTGTGAACACGTGTGTGTGTGTGTGTGAACATGTGTGTGTGAACGCGTGTGTGTGTGTGAACACGTGTGTGTTTGTGAACTCGTGTGTGTGTGTGTGAACACGTGTGTGTGTGAACAGGTGTGTGTGTGTGAACAGGTGTGTGTGCGTGAACAGGTGTGTGTGTCTGTGTGTGAACACTGTGTGTGTATGTGAACACGTGTGTGTGTGAGAACACGTGTGTGTGTGTGAGAAAACGTGTGTGTGTGTGTGAGAACACTTGTGTGTGTGAGAACACATGTGTGTGAGAACACGTGTGTGTGTGTGAGAACACGTGTGTGTGTGAGAACACGTGTGTGTGTGAACGTGTGTGTGTGTGAACACGTGTGTGTGTGTGAACACGTGTGTGTCTGAACACATGTGTGTGTGTGTGAACACGTGTGTGTGAACGTGTGTGTGTTTCTGTGTGTGAACAGGTGTGTGTGTCAACAGGTGTGTTTTTGTGAACACGTGTGTGTGTGTGAACGTGTGTGTGTTTGAACATGTGTGTGTGTGAGAACACATGTGTGTGTGTGAACACGTGTGTGTGTGTGTGAACAGGTGTGTGTGCGTGAACAGGTGTGTGTTTCTGTGTGTGAACACGTGTGTGTGTGTGTGAGAAAACGTGTGTGTGTATGTGAACAAGTGTGTGTGTGTGAACGTGTGTGTGTGTGAACACGTGTATGTGTGTGAACACGTGTGTGTGTGTGAACGCGCGTGTGTGTGTGAACACGTGTGTGTGTGTGTGAACGTGTGTGTGTTTGAACATGTGTGTGTGTGAGAACACATGTGTGTGTGTGAACACGTGTGTCTGTGTGTGTGTGAACAGGTGTGTGTGCGTGAACAGGTGTGTGTGTCTGTGTGTGAACACGTGTGTGTGTGTGTGCGAACACGTGTGTATGTGTGAGAAAACGTGTGTGTGAGAACACGTGTGTGTGTGTGAGAACACGTGTGTGTGAGAACACGTGTGTGTGTGTGAGAAAACGTGTGTGTGAGAACACGTGTGTGTGTGTGAGAACACGTGTGTGTGAGAACACGTGTGTGTGTGTGTGAGAACACGTGTGTGTGTGTGAGATCAGGTGTGTGTGTGTGTGAACAGGTGTGTGTGTGAGAACACGTGTGTTTGTGTGTGAGAACACGTGTGTGTGTATGTGAACAGGTGTGAGTGTGTGTGAACAGGTGTGTGTGTGAACACGTGTGTGTGTGTGAACATGTGTGTGTGTGTGAACAGGTGTGTGTGTGAACAGGTGTGTGTGTGTGAACCGATGTGTGTGTGTGAACACGTGTGTGTGTGTGAACGTGTGTGTGTGAATAAGGGTGTGTGTGTGTGATCACGTGTGTGTGTGAGTGAACACATGTGTGTGTGAACACGTGTGTGTGTGTTAACACGTGTGTGTTGGTGAACATGTGTGTGTGTGAACAGGTGTGTGTGCGTGAACAGGTGTGTGTCTGTGTGAGAACACGTGTGTGTGTGAGAACATGTGTGTGTGAGAACACGCATGTGTGTGTGAGAACACATGTGTGAGTGTGAACAGGTGTGTGTGTGTGAACAGGTGTGTGTGTGTGAACACGTGTGTGTGTGTGAACAGGTGTGTGTGTGTGTGTGTGTGAACAGGTGTGTGTGTGTGAACAGGTGTGTGTGTGTGAACACGTGTGTGTGTGAACAGGTGTGTGTGGGTGTGTGTGAACAGGTGTGTGTGTGTGAACGTGTGTGTGTGTGAACACGTGTGTGTATGTGCACGTGTGTGTGTGAACAGGTGTGTGTGTGAATACGTGTGTGTGTGAACATGTGAGTGTGTGTGAACTGGTGTGTGTTTGTGTGTGAACACGTGTGTGTGTGAACAGGTGTGTGTGTGTGTGTGAACACGTGTGTGTGTGCGAACAGGTGTGTGTGTGTGAACTGGTGTGTGTGAACACGTGTGTGTGGACACGTGTGTGTGTGGACAGGTGTCTGTGTATGTGAACAGGTGTGTGTGTGTGAACAGGTGTGTGTGTGTGAACAGGTGTGTGTGTCTAAACAGGTGTGTGTGTGTCTGTATGTGAACAGGTGTGTGTGTGAACACGTGTGTGTATGTGAACAAGTGTGTGTGTGTGAACGTGTGTGTGTGAACACGTGTGTGTGTGTGTGTGAACATGTGTGTGTGAACGCGTGTGTGTGTGTGAACACGTGTGTGTTTGTGAACTCGTGTGTGTGTGTGTGAACACGTGTGTGTGTGAACAGGTGTGTGTGTGTGAACAGGTGTGTGTGCGTGAATAGGTGTGTGTGTCTGTGTGTGAACACTGTGTGTGTGTGTATGTGAACACGTGTGTGTGTGTGTGAGAACACGTGTGTGTGTGTGAGAAAACGTGTTTGTGTGTGTGAGAACACTTGTGTGTGTGAGAACACATGTGTGTGAGAACACGTGTGTGTGTGTGAGAACACGTGTGTGTGTGAGAACACGTGTGTGTGTGAACGTGTGTGTGTGTGAACACGTGTGTGTGTGTGAACACGTGTGTGTCTGAACACATGTGTGTGTGTGTGAACACGTGTGTGTGAACGTGTGTGTGTTTCTGTGTGTGAACAGGTGTGTGTGTCAACAGGTGTGTTTTTGTGAACACGTGTGTGTGTGTGAACGTGTGTGTGTTTGAACATGTGTGTGTGTGAGAACACATGTGTGTGTGTGAACACGTGTGTGTGTGTATGAACAGGTGTGTGTGCGTGAACAGGTGTGTGTTTCTGTGTGTGAACACGTGTGTGTGTGTGTGAGAAAACGTGTGTGTGTATGTGAACAAGTGTGTGTGTGTGAACGTGTGTGTGTGTGAACACGTGTGTGTGTGTGAACACGTGTGTGTGTGTGAACGCGCGTGTGTGTGTGAACACGTGTGTGTGTGTGTGAACGTGTGTGTGTTTGAACATGTGTGTGTGTGAGAACACATGTGTGTGTGTGAACACGTGTGTGTGTGTGTGTGAACAGGTGTGTGTGCGTGAACAGGTGTGTGTTTCTGTGTGTGAACACGTGTGTGTGTGTGTGAGAAAACGTGTGTGTGTATGTGAACAAGTGTGTGTGTGTGAACGTGTGTGTGTTTCAACATGTGTGTGTGTGAGAACACATGTGTGTGTGTGAACACGTGTGTGTGTGTGTGAACAGGTGTGTGTGCGTGAACAGGTGTGTGTGTCTGTGTGTGAACACGTGTGTGTGTGTGTGAGAACACGTGTGTGTGTGAGAAAACGTGTGTGTGAGAACACGTGTGTGTGTGAGAACACGTGTGTGTGAGAACACGTGTGTGTGTGTGAGAAAACGTGTGTGTGAGAACACGTGTGTGTGTGTGAGAACACGTGTGTGTGAGAACACGTGTGTGTGTGTGAGAACACGTGTGTGTGTGTGTGAGATCAGGTGTGTGTGTGTGAACAGGTGTGTGTGTGAGAACACGTGTGTTTGTGTGTGAGAACACGTGTGTGTGTATGTGAACAGGTGTGAGTGTGTGTGAACAGGTGTGTGTGTGAACACGTGTGTGTGTGTGAACATGTGTGTGTGTGTGAACAGGTGTGTGTGTGAACAGGTGTGTGTGTGTGAACCGATGTGTGTGTGTGAACACGTGTGTGTGTGTGAACGTGTGTGTGTGAATAAGGGTGTGTGTGTGTGAACACGTGTGTGTGTGAGTGAACACATGTGTGTGTGAACACGTGTGTGTGTGTTAACACGTGTGTGTTGGTGAACATGTGTGTGTGTGAACAGGTGTGTGTGCGTGAACAGGTGTGTGTCTGTGTGAGAACACGTGTGTGTGTGAGAACATGTGTGTGTGAGAACACGCATGTGTGTGTGAGAACACATGTGTGTGTGTGAACAGGTGTGTGTGTGTGAACAGGTGTGTGTGTGTGAACACGTGTGTGTGTGTGAACAGGTGTGTGTGTGTGAGTGTGAACACGTGTGTGTGTATGTGAACACGTGTGTGTGTGAACGTGTGTGTGTGAACACGTGTGTGTGTGTGTGTGAACATGTGTGTGTGAACGCGTGTGTGTGTGTGAACACGTGTGTGTTTGTGAACGCGTGTGTGTGTGAACAGGTGTGTGTGTGTGAACAGGTGTGTGTGCGTGAACAGGTGTGTGTGTCTGTGTGTGAACACTGTGTGTGTGTATGTGAACACGTGTGTGTGTGTGTGAGAACACGTGTGTGTGTGTGTGAGAAAACGTGTGTGTGTGTGTGAGAACACTTGTGTGTGTGAGAACACATGTGTGTGAGAACACGTGTGTGTGTGTGAGAACACGTGTGTGTGTGAGAACACGTGTGTGTGTGAACGTGTGTGTGTGTGAACACGTGTGTGTGTGTGAACACGTGTGTGTCTGAACACATGTGTGTGTGTGAACACGTGTGTGTGAACGTGTGTGTGTTTCTGTGTGTGAACAGGTGTGCGTGTCAACAGGTGTGTTTTTGTGAACACGTGTGTGTGTGTGTGAACGTGTGTGTGTGTGAACACGTGTGTGTGTGTGAATGCGCGTGTGTGTGTGAACACGTGTGTGTGTGTGAACACGTGTGTGTGTGTGTGAACAGGTGTGTTTGTGAACATGTGTGTGTGCGTGAACAGGTGTGTGTTTGTGAACACGTGCGTGTGTGTGAGAACACGTGTGTGTGTGAGATAACGTGTCTGTGTGAGAGAACACGTGTGTGTGTGTGAGAACACGTGTGCGTGAGAACACGTGTGTGTGTGAGAACACATGTGAGAACACGTGTGTGTGTGAACAGGTGTGTGTGTGTGAACAGGTGTGGGTGTGTGAGAACACGTGTGTGTGTGTGTGAGACCACGTGTGTGTGCGTGTGTGAACACGTGTGTGTATGAACACGTGTGTGTGTGTGAACCCGTGTGTGTGTGTGAACACGTGTGTGTTGGTGAACATGTGTGTGTGTGTGAACAGGTGTGTGTGCGTGAACAGGTGTGTGTGTCTGTGTGAGAACACATGTGTGTGTGAACACGTGTGTGTGTGTTAACACGTGTGTGTTGGTGAACATGTGTGTGTGTGAACAGGTGTGTGTGCGTGAACAGGTGTGTGTCTGTGTGAGAACACGTGTGTGTGTGAGAACATGTGTGTGTGAGAACACGCATGTGTGTGTGAGAACACATGTGTGAGTGTGAACAGGTGTGTGTGTGTGAACAGGTGTGTGTGTGTGAACACGTGTGTGTGTGTGAACAGGTGTGTGTGTGTGTGTGTGAACAGGTGTGTGTGTGAACAGGTGTGTGTGTGTGAACACGTGTGTGTGTGAACAGGTGTGTGTGGGTGTGTGTGAACAGGTGTGTGTGTGTGAACGTGTGTGTGTGTGAACACGTGTGTGTATGTGCACGTGTGTGTGTGAACAGGTGTGTGTGTGAATACGTGTGTGTGTGAACATGTGAGTGTGTGTGAACTGGTGTGTGTTTGTGTGTGAACACGTGTGTGTGTGAACAGGTGTGTGTGTGTGTGTGAACACGTGTGTGTGTGCGAACAGGTGTGTGTGTGTGAACTGGTGTGTGTGAACACGTGTGTGTGGACACGTGTGTGTGTGGACAGGTGTCTGTGTATGTGAACAGGTGTGTGTGTGTGAACAGGTGTGTGTGTGTGAACAGGTGTGTGTGTCTAAACAGGTGTGTGTGTGTCTGTATGTGAACAGGTGTGTGTGTGAACACGTGTGTGTATGTGAACAAGTGTGTGTGTGTGAACGTGTGTGTGTGAACACGTGTGTGTGTGTGTGTGAACATGTGTGTGTGAACGCGTGTGTGTGTGTGAACACGTGTGTGTTTGTGAACTCGTGTGTGTGTGTGTGAACACGTGTGTGTGTGAACAGGTGTGTGTGTGTGAACAGGTGTGTGTGCGTGAATAGGTGTGTGTGTCTGTGTGTGAACACTGTGTGTGTGTGTATGTGAACACGTGTGTGTGTGTGTGAGAACACGTGTGTGTGTGTGAGAAAACGTGTTTGTGTGTGTGAGAACACTTGTGTGTGTGAGAACACATGTGTGTGAGAACACGTGTGTGTGTGTGAGAACACGTGTGTGTGTGAGAACACGTGTGTGTGTGAACGTGTGTGTGTGTGAACACGTGTGTGTGTGTGAACACGTGTGTGTCTGAACACATGTGTGTGTGTGTGAACACGTGTGTGTGAACGTGTGTGTGTTTCTGTGTGTGAACAGGTGTGTGTGTCAACAGGTGTGTTTTTGTGAACACGTGTGTGTGTGTGAACGTGTGTGTGTTTGAACATGTGTGTGTGTGAGAACACATGTGTGTGTGTGAACACGTGTGTGTGTGTGTGAACAGGTGTGTGTGCGTGAACAGGTGTGTGTTTCTGTGTGTGAACACGTGTGTGTGTGTGTGAGAAAACGTGTGTGTGTATGTGAACAAGTGTGTGTGTGTGAACGTGTGTGTGTGTGAACACGTGTGTGTGTGTGAACACGTGTGTGTGTGTGAACGCGCGTGTGTGTGTGAACACGTGTGTGTGTGTGTGAACGTGTGTGTGTTTGAACATGTGTGTGTGTGAGAACACATGTGTGTGTGTGAACACGTGTGTGTGTGTGTGTGAACAGGTGTGTGTGCGTGAACAGGTGTGTGTTTCTGTGTGTGAACACGTGTGTGTGTGTGTGAGAAAACGTGTGTGTGTATGTGAACAAGTGTGTGTGTGTGAACGTGTGTGTGTTTCAACATGTGTGTGTGTGAGAACACATGTGTGTGTGTGAACACGTGTGTGTGTGTGTGAACAGGTGTGTGTGCGTGAACAGGTGTGTGTGTCTGTGTGTGAACACGTGTGTGTGTGTGTGAGAACACGTGTGTGTGTGAGAAAACGTGTGTGTGAGAACACGTGTGTGTGTGAGAACACGTGTGTGTGAGAACACGTGTGTGTGTGTGAGAAAACGTGTGTGTGAGAACACGTGTGTGTGTGTGAGAACACGTGTGTGTGAGAACACGTGTGTGTGTGTGAGAACACGTGTGTGTGTGTGTGAGATCAGGTGTGTGTGTGTGAACAGGTGTGTGTGTGAGAACACGTGTGTTTGTGTGTGAGAACACGTGTGTGTGTATGTGAACAGGTGTGAGTGTGTGTGAACAGGTGTGTGTGTGAACACGTGTGTGTGTGTGAACATGTGTGTGTGTGTGAACAGGTGTGTGTGTGAACAGGTGTGTGTGTGTGAACCGATGTGTGTGTGTGAACACGTGTGTGTGTGTGAACGTGTGTGTGTGAATAAGGGTGTGTGTGTGTGAACACGTGTGTGTGTGAGTGAACACATGTGTGTGTGAACACGTGTGTGTGTGTTAACACGTGTGTGTTGGTGAACATGTGTGTGTGTGAACAGGTGTGTGTGCGTGAACAGGTGTGTGTCTGTGTGAGAACACGTGTGTGTGTGAGAACATGTGTGTGTGAGAACACGCATGTGTGTGTGAGAACACATGTGTGTGTGTGAACAGGTGTGTGTGTGTGAACAGGTGTGTGTGTGTGAACACGTGTGTGTGTGTGAACAGGTGTGTGTGTGTGAGTGTGAACACGTGTGTGTGTATGTGAACACGTGTGTGTGTGTGAACGTGTGTGTGTGAACACGTGTGTGTGTGTGTGTGAACATGTGTGTGTGAACGCGTGTGTGTGTGTGAACACGTGTGTGTTTGTGAACGCGTGTGTGTGTGAACAGGTGTGTGTGTGTGAACAGGTGTGTGTGCGTGAACAGGTGTGTGTGTCTGTGTGTGAACACTGTGTGTGTGTATGTGAACACGTGTGTGTGTGTGTGAGAACACGTGTGTGTGTGTGTGAGAAAACGTGTGTGTGTGTGTGAGAACACTTGTGTGTGTGAGAACACATGTGTGTGAGAACACGTGTGTGTGTGTGAGAACACGTGTGTGTGTGAGAACACGTGTGTGTGTGAACGTGTGTGTGTGTGAACACGTGTGTGTGTGTGAACACGTGTGTGTCTGAACACATGTGTGTGTGTGAACACGTGTGTGTGAACGTGTGTGTGTTTCTGTGTGTGAACAGGTGTGCGTGTCAACAGGTGTGTTTTTGTGAACACGTGTGTGTGTGTGTGAACGTGTGTGTGTGTGAACACGTGTGTGTGTGTGAATGCGCGTGTGTGTGTGAACACGTGTGTGTGTGTGAACACGTGTGTGTGTGTGTGAACAGGTGTGTTTGTGAACATGTGTGTGTGCGTGAACAGGTGTGTGTTTGTGAACACGTGCGTGTGTGTGAGAACACGTGTGTGTGTGAGATAACGTGTCTGTGTGAGAGAACACGTGTGTGTGTGTGAGAACACGTGTGCGTGAGAACACGTGTGTGTGTGAGAACACATGTGAGAACACGTGTGTGTGTGAACAGGTGTGTGTGTGTGAACAGGTGTGGGTGTGTGAGAACACGTGTGTGTGTGTGTGAGACCACGTGTGTGTGCGTGTGTGAACACGTGTGTGTATGAACACGTGTGTGTGTGTGAACCCGTGTGTGTGTGTGAACACGTGTGTGTTGGTGAACATGTGTGTGTGTGTGAACAGGTGTGTGTGCGTGAACAGGTGTGTGTGTCTGTGTGAGAACACGTGTGTGTGTGAGAACATGTGTGTGAGAACACGCGTGTGTGTGTGAGAACACGTGTGTGTGTGTGAAGAGGTGTGTGTGTGTTTGAGTGTGAACAGGTGTGTGTGTGTGAACAGGTGTGTGTGTGTGAACACGTGTGTGTGTGAACAGGTGTGTGTGGGTGTGTGTGAACAGGTGTGTGTCTGTGAACGTGTGTGTGTGTGAACACGTGTGTGTATGTGAACGTGTGTGTGTGAACAGGTGTGTGTGTGAATACGTGTGTGTGTGAACAGGTGTGTGTGTGTGAACTGGTGTGTGTGTGTGTGTGTGTGAACACGTGTGTGTGTGAACAGGTCTGTGTGTGTGTGTGTGTGAACACGTGTGTGTGTGTGCGAACAGGTGTGTGTGTGTGAACTGGTGTGTGTGAACACGTGTGTGTGGACACATGTGTGTGTGGACAGGTGTCTGTGTATGTGAACAGGTGTGTGTGTGAGAAGAGGTGTGTGTGTGTGAACAGGTGTGTGTTTCTGTGTGTGAACACGTGTGTGTGTGTGTGAGAAAACGTGTGTGTGTATGTGAACAAGTGTGTGTGTGTGAACGTGTGTGTGTTTCAACATGTGTGTGTGTGAGAACACATGTGTGTGTGTGAACACGTGTGTGTGTGTGTGAACAGGTGTGTGTGCGTGAACAGGTGTGTGTGTCTTTGTGTGAACACGTGTGTGTGTGTGTGAGAACACGTGTGTGTGTGAGAAAACGTGTGTGTGAGAACACGTGTGTGTGTGAGAACACGTGTGTGTGAGAACACGTGTGTGTGTGAGAAAACGTGTGTGTGAGAACACGTGTGTGTGTGTGAGAACACGTGTGTGTGAGAACACGTGTGTGTGTGTGAGAACACGTGTGTGTGTGTGTGAGATCAGGTGTGTGTGTGTGAACAGGTGTGTGTGTGAGAACACGTGTGTTTGTGTGTGAGAACACGTGTGTGTGTATGTGAACAGGTGTGAGTGTGTGTGAACAGGTGTGTGTGTGAACACGTGTGTGTGTGTGAACATGTGTGTGTGTGTGAACAGGTGTGTGTGTGAACAGGTGTGTGTGTGTGAACCGATGTGTGTGTGTGAACACGTGTGTGTGTGTGAACGTGTGTGTGTGAATAAGGGTGTGTGTGTGTGAACACGTGTGTGTGTGAGTGAACACATGTGTGTGTGAACACGTGTGTGTGTGTTAACACGTGTGTGTTGGTAAACATGTGTGTGTGTGAACAGGTGTGTGTGCGTGAACAGGTGTGTGTCTGTGTGAGAACACGTGTGTGTGTGAGAACATGTGTGTGTGAGAACACGCATGTGTGTGTGAGAAGACATGTGTGTGTGTGAACAGGTGTGTGTGTGTGAACAGGTGTGTGTGTGAACACGTGTGTGTGTGTGAACAGGTGTGTGTGTGTGAGTGTGAACACGTGTGTGTGTATGTGAACACGTGTGTGTGTGTGAACGTGTGTGTGTGAACACGTGTGTGTGTGTGTGTGAACATGTGTGTGTGAACGCGTGTGTGTGTGTGAACACGTGTGTGTTTGTGAACGCGTGTGTGTGTGTGTGTGAACACGTGTGTGTGTGAACAGGTGTGTGTGTGTGAACAGGTGTGTGTGCGTGAACAGGTGTGTGTGTCTGTGTGTGAACACTGTGTGTGTGTATGTGAACACGTGTGTGTGTGTGTGAGAACACGTGTGTGTGTGTGTGAGAAAACGTGTGTGTGTGTGTGAGAACACTTGTGTGTGTGAGAACACATGTGTGTGAGAACACGTGTGTGTGTGTGAGAACACGTGTGTGTGTGAGAACACGTGTGTGTGTGAACGTGTGTGTGTGTGAACACGTGTGTGTGTGAACACGTGTGTGTCTGAACACATGTGTGTGTGTGAACAGGTGTGTGTGCGTGAACAGGTGTGTGTGTCTGTGTGTGAACACTGTGTGTGTGTATGTGAACACGTGTGTGTGTGTGTGAGAACACGTGTGTGTGTGTGTGAGAAAACGTGTGTGTGTGTGTGAGAACACTTGTGTGTGTGAGAACACATGTGTGTGAGAACACGTGTGTGTGTGTGAGAACACGTGTGTGTGTGAGAACACGTGTGTGTGTGAACGTGTGTGTGTGTGAACACGTGTGTGTGTGTGAACACGTGTGTGTCTGAACACATGTGTGTGTGTGAACACGTGTGTGTGAACGTGTGTGTGTTTCTGTGTGTGAACAGGTGTGTGTGTCAACAGGTGTGTTTTTGTGAACACGTGTCTGTGTATGTGAACGTGTGTGTGTGTGAACACGTGTGTGTGTGTGAACGCGCGTGTGTGTGTGAACACGTGTGTGTGTGTGAACACGTGTGTGTGTGTGAACAGGTCTGTGTGTGTGAACACGTGTGTGTGTGTGAGTGTACAGGTGTGTGTGTGTACACATGTGTGTGTGAACAGGTGTGTGTGTGAACACGTGTGTGTGTGTGTCATCGTGTGTGTGTGTGTGAACAGGTGTGTGTGTGAACAGGTGTGTGTGTGTGAACCGATGTGTGTGTGTGAACACGTGTGTGTGTGTGAACGTGTGTGTGTGAATAAGGGTGTGTGTGTGTGAACACGTGTGTGTGTGAGTGAACACATGTGTGTGTGAACACGTGTGTGTGTGTTAACACGTGTGTGTTGGTGAACATGTGTGTGTGTGAACAGGTGTGTGTGCGTGAACAGGTGTGTGTCTGTGTGAGAACACGTGTGTGTGTGAGAACATGTGTGTGTGAGAACACGCATGTGTGTGTGAGAACACATGTGTGTGTGTGAACAGGTGTGTGTGTGTGAACAGGTGTGTGTGTGTGAACACGTGTGTGTGTGTGAACAGGTGTGTGTGTGTGAGTGTGAACACGTGTGTGTGTATGTGAACACGTGTGTGTGTGTGAACGTGTGTGTGTGAACACATGTGTGTGTGTGTGTGAACATGTGTGTGTGAACGCGTGTGTGTGTGTGAACACGTGTGTGTTTGTGAACTCGTGTGTGTGTGTGTGTGAACACGTGTGTGTGTGAACAGGTGTGTGTGTGTGAACAGGTGTGTGTGCGTGAACAGGTTTGTGTGTCTGTGTGTGAACACTGTGTGTGTGTATGTGAACACGTGTGTGTGTGTGTGAGAACACGTGTGTGTGTGTGAAAAAACGTGTGTGTGTGTGTGAGAACACTTGTGTGTGTGAGAACACATGTGTGTGAGAACACGTGTGTGTGTGTGAGAACACGTGTGTGTGTGAGAACACGTGTGTGTGTGAACGTGTGTGTGTGTGAACACGTGTGTGTGTGTGAACACGTGTGTGTCTGAACACATGTGTGTGTGTGAACACGTGTGTGTGAACGTGTGTGTGTTTCTGTGTGTGAACAGGTGTGTGTGTCAACAGGTGTGTTTTTGTGAACACGTGTGTGTGTGTGTGAACGTGTGTGTGTGTGAACACGTGTGTGTGTGTGAACGCGCGTGTGTGTGTGAACACGTGTGTGTGTGTGAACAGGTGTGTGTGCGTGAACAGGTGTGTGTTTCTGTGTGTGAACACGTGTGTGTGTGTGTGAGAAAACGTGTGTGTGTATGTGAACAAGTGTGTGTGTGTGAACGTGTGTGTGTTTCAACATGTGTGTGTGTGAGAACACATGTGTGTGTGTGAACACGTGTGTGTGTGTGTGAACAGGTGTGTGTGCGTGAACAGGTGTGTGTGTCTGTGTGTGAACACGTGTGTGTGTGTGAGAACACGTGTGTGTGTGAGAAAACGTGTGTGTGAGAACACGTGTGTGTGTGTGAGAACACGTGTGTGTGAGAACACGTGTGTGTGTGTGAGAACACGTGTGTGTGAGAACACGTGTGTGTGTGTGTGAGAACACGTGTGTGTGTGTGTGAGATCAGGTGTGTGTGTGTGTGAACAGGTGTGTGTGTGAGAACACGTGTGTTTGTGTGTGAGAACACGTGTGTGTGTATGTGAACAGGTGTGAGTGTGTGTGAACAGGTGTGTGTGTGAACACGTGTGTGTGTGTGAACATGTGTGTGTGTGTGAACAGGTGTGTGTGTGAACAGGTGTGTGTGTGTGAACCGATGTGTGTGTGTGAACACGTGTGTGTGTGTGAACGTGTGTGTGTGAATAAGGGTGTGTGTGTGTGAACACGTGTGTGTGTGAGTGAACACATGTGTGTGAACACGTGTGTGTGTGTTAACACGTGTGTGTTGGTGAACATGTGTGTGTGTGAACAGGTGTGTGTGCGTGAACAGGTGTGTGTCTGTGTGAGAACACGTGTGTGTGTGAGAACATGTGTGTGTGAGAACACGCATGTGTGTGTGAGAACACATGTGTGTGTGTGAACAGGTGTGTGTGTGAACAGGTGTGTGTGTGTGAACAGGTGTGTGTGTGTGAACAGGTGTGTGTGTGTGAGTGTGAACAGGTGTGTGTGTGTGAACAGGTGTGTGTGTGTGAACACGTGTGTGTGTGAACAGGTGTGTGTGGGTGTGTGTGAACAGGTGTGTGTGTGTGAACGTGTGTGTGTGTGAACACGTGTGTGTATGTGCACGTGTGTGTGTGAACAGGTGTGTGTGTGAATACGTGTGTGTGTGAACATGTGAGTGTGTGTGAACTGGTGTGTGTGTGTGTGAACACGTGTGTGTGTGAACAGGTGTGTGTGTGTGTGTGTGTGAACACGTGTGTGTGTGCGAACAGGTGTGTGTGTGTGAACTGGTGTGTGTGAACACGTGTGTGTGGACACGTGTGTGTGTGGACAGGTGTCTGTGTATGTGAACAGGTGTGTGTGTGTGAACAGGTGTGTGTGTGTGAACAGGTGTGTGTGTCTGAACAGGTGTGTGTGTGTCTGTATGTGAACAGGTGTGTGTGTGAACACGTGTGTGTGTATGTGAACAAGTGTGTGTGTGTGAACGTGTGTGTGTGAACACGTGTGTGTGTGTGTGTGAACATGTGTGTGTGTGAACGCGTGTGTGTGTGTGAACACGTGTGTGTGTGTGAACTCGTGTGTGTGTGTGTGAACACGTGTGTGTGTGAACAGGTGTGTGTGTGTGAACAGGTGTGTGTGCGTGAACAGGTGTGTGTGTCTGTGTGTGAACACTGTGTGTGTGTATGTGAACACGTGTGTGTGTGTGTGAGAACACGTGTGTGTGTGTGAACATGTGTGTGTGTGTGAACAGGTGTGTGTGTGAACAGGTGAGTGTGTGTGAACCGATGTGTGTGTGTGAACACGTGTGTGTGTGTGAACGTGTGTGTGTGAATAAGGGTGTGTGTGTGTGAACACGTGTGTGTGTGAGTGAACACATGTGTGTGTGAACACATGTGTGTGTGTTAACACGTGTGTGTTGGTGAACATGTGTGTGTGTGAACAGGTGTGTGTGCGTGAACAGGTGTGTGTCTGTGTGAGAACACGTGTGTGTGTGAGAACATGTGTGTGTGAGAACACGCATGTGTGTGTGAGAACACGTGTGTGTGTGTGAACAGGTGTGTGTGTGTGAACAGGTGTGTGTGTGTGAACACGTGTGTGTGTGTGAACAGGTGTGTGTGTGTGAGTGTGAACAGGTGTGTGTGTGTGAACAGGTGTGTGTGTGTGAACACGTGTGTGTGTGAACAGGTGTGTGTGGGTGTGTGTGAACAGGTGTGTGTGAGTCAACGTGTGTGTGTGAACACGTATGTGTATGTGCACGTGTGTGTGTGAACAGGTGTGTGTGTGAATACGTGTGTGTGTGAACATGTGAGTGTGTGTGAACTGGTGTGTGTGTGTGTGAACACGTGTGTGTGTGAACAGGTGTGTGTGTGTGAACACGTGTGTGTGTGCGAACAGGTGTGTGTGTGTGAACTGGTGTGTGTGAACACGTGTGTGTGGACACGTGTGTGTGTGGACAGGTGTCTGTGTATGTGAACAGGTGTGTGTGTGTGAACAGGTGTGTGTGTGTGAACAGGTGTGTGTGTCTGAACAGGTGTGTGTGTGTCTGTATGGTAACAGGTGTGTGTGTGAACACGTGTGTGTGTATGTGAACAAGTGTGTGTGTGTGAACGTGTGTGAGTGAACACGTGTGTGTGTGTGTGTGAACATGTGTGTGTGTGAACGCGTGTGTGTGTGTGAACACGTGTGTGTGTGTGAACTCGTGTGTGTGTGTGTGAACACGTGTGTGTGTGAATAGGTGTGTGTGTGTGAACAGGTGTGTGTGCGTGAACAGGTGTGTGTGTCTGTGTGTGAACACTGTGTGTGTGTATGTGAACACGTGTGTGTGTGTGTGAGAACACGTGTGTGTGTGTGAAAAAACGTGTGTGTGTGTGTGAGAACACTTGTGTGTGTGAGAACACATGTGTGTGAGAACACGTGTGTGTGTGTGAGAACACGTGTGTGTGTGAGAACACGTGTGTGTGTGAACGTGTGTGTGTAGGAACACGTGTGTGTGTGTGAACACGTGTGTGTCTGAACACATGTGTGTGTGTGTGAACACGTGTGTGTGAATGTGTGTGTTTCTGTGTGTGAACAGGTGTGTGTGTCAACAGGTGTGTTTGTGTGAACACGTGTGTGTGTGTGAACGTGTGTGTGTTTGAACATGTGTGTGTGAGAACACATGTGTGTGTGTGAACACGTGTGTGTGTGTGAACAGGTGTGTGTGCGTGAACAGGTGTGTGTGTCTGTGTGTGAACACGTGTGTGTGTGTGTGAGAACACGTGTGTGTGTGTGTGAGAAAACGTGTGTGTGTATGTGAACAAGTGTGTGTGTGTGAACGTGTGTGTGTGTGAACACGTGTGTGTGTGTGAACACGTGTGTGTGTGTGAACGCGCGTGTGTGTGTGAACACGTGTGTGTGTGTGAACTCGTGTGTGTGTGTGTGTGAACACGTGTGTGTGTGAACAGGTGTGTGTGTGTGAACAGGTGTGTGTGTGTGTGTGAACAGGTGTGTGTGTGTGAGAACACGTGTGTGTGTGTGTGAGACCACGTGTGTGTGCGTGTGTGAACACGTGTGTGTATGAACACGTGTGTGTGTGTGAACCCGTGTGTGTGTGTGAACACGTGTGTGTTGGTGAACATGTGTGTGTGTGTGTGTGAACAGGTGTGTGTGCGTGATCAGGTGTGTGTGTCTGTGTGAGAACACGTGTGTGTGTGTGAGAACATGTGTGTGAGAACACGCGTGTGTGTGTGAGAACATGTGTGTGTGTGTGTGAACAGGTGTGTGTGAGAAAACGCGCGTGTGTGTGAGAACACGTGTGGGTGTGTGTGAACAGGTGTGTGTGTGAACAGGTGTGTGTGTGTGAACACGTGTGTGTGAACAGGTGTGTGTGTGAACACGTGTGTGTGTGTGAACACTTGTGTGTGTGTGAACACGTGTGTGTGCGTGTGAACAGGTGTGTGTGTGTGTTTCTGTGTGTGAACAGGTCTGTGTGTGAACAGATGTGTTTGTGTGAACACGTGTGTGTGTGCGTGAGAACACGTGTGTGTGTGTGTGTGAACAGGTGTGTGTGTGTGAGAAAATGCGCGTGTGTGTGAGAACACGTGTGGGTGTGTGTGAACAGGTGTGTGTGTGAACAGGTGTGTGTGTGTGTGAACACGTGTGTGTGAACAGGTGTGTGTGTGAACACGTGTGTGTGTGTGAACACTTGTGTGTGTGAGAACACGTGTGTGTGTGAACGTGTGTGTGTGTGAACACGTGTGTGTGTGAACACGTGTGTGTGTGAACACGTGTGTGTGTGTGAACGTGTGTGTGTTTCTGTGTGTGAACAGGTCTGTGTGTGAACAGATGTGTTTGTGTGAACACGTGTGTGTGTGTGAGAACAGGTGTGTGTGTCTGTGTGTGAACCCGTGTGTGTGTGTGTGAACACGTGTGTGTGTGTGTTGACACGTGTGTGTGTGTCTGTGTGTGAACCCGTGTGTGTGTGTGTGAACACGTGTGTGTGTGTGTTGACACGTGTGTGTGTGCGTGTGTGTGAACACGTGTGTGCATGCGTGTGTGTGAACATGTGTGTGTGTGAACGTGTGTGTGTGTTTTTGTGTGCACACATGTGTGTGTGTGTGAACACGTGTGTGTGTGTGAACGTGTGTGTGTATGTGAACGTGTGTGTGTGAACAGGTGTGTGTGTGTAAACACGTGTGCGTGAACAGCTGTGTGTGTGTGAACACGTGTGTGTGTGAACAGATGTGTGTGCGTGAACACGTGTGTGTGTGTGTGAACAGGTGGGTGTGTGTGAACACGTGTGTGTGTGAACACGTGTGTGTGTGGACAGGGGTGTGCGTGTGGACAGGTGTGTGTGTGTGTGAAGAGGTGTGTGTGTGTGTACAGGTGTCTGTGTGTGAACATGTGTGTGTGTGTGAACAGGTGTGTGTTTGTCTGTGTGTGAACAGGTGTGTGTGTGAACAGGTGTGTGTGTGTGAACACGTGTGTGTGTGTGAACACGTGTGTGTGTGTGAACACGTGTGTGTGTGTGTGAACAGGTGTGTGTGCGTGAACAGGTGTGTGTGCCTGTGTCTGAACACGTGTGTGTGTGTGTATGTGAACACGTGTGTGTGTGTGAACACGTGTGTGTGAGAACACGTGTGTGTGTGAACAGGTGTGTGTGAAAATGTGTGTGTGTGACCAGGTGTTTGTGTGTGAACACGTGTATGTGTGTGTGAACACGTGTGTGTGTGTGAACATGTGTGTGTGTGCGAACAGGTGTGTGTGCGTGAACAGGTGTGTGTGTCTGTGTGTGAACACGTGTGTGTGAGAACAGGTGTGTGTGTGTGAACACGTGTGTGTGTGTGTGTGAGAACAGGTGTGTGTGTGTGAACACGTGTGTGTGTGTCAACAGGTGTGTGTGTGAACGTGTGTGTGTGTGTCAACGTGTGTGTGTGTGAACACGTGTGTGTGTGCGTGTGTGTGAACACGTGTGTGTGTGTGTGAACAAGTGTGTGTGTTTGTGTGTGAAAATGTGTGTGTGTGTGTGAACACGTGTGTGTGTGTGAACACGTGTGTGTGTGTGTGACAACACGTGTGTGTGTGAACAGGTCTGTGTGTGGGAACACGTGTGTGTGTGTGAGTGTACAGGTGAGTGTGTGATCACTTGTGTGTGTGTGTGAACAGGTGTGAGTGTGAACAGGTGTGTGTGTGAACACGTGTGTGTATGTGTGAACACGTGTGTGTGTGTGTGAACACGTGTGTGTGTGAACAGGTGCGTTTGCGTGAACAGGTGTGTGTGTCTGTGTGTGAAAACGTGTGTGTGTATGTGAACACGTGTGTGTGTGCATGAGAACACGTGTGTGTGTGTGAGAAAACGTGTGTGTGAGAACACGTGTGTGTGTGTGAGAACACGTGTGTGTGAGAACACGTGTGTGTGTGTGAGAACACGTGTGTGTGTGTGAGAACAGATGTGTGTGTGTGAACAGGTGTGTGTGTGAACATGTGTGTGTGTGTGAACAGGTGTGTGTGTGAACAGGTGTGTGTGTGTGAACCGATGTGTGTGTGTGAACACGTGTGTGTGTGTGTGAACTTGTGTGTGTGAATAAGGGTGTATGTGTGTGAACACGTGTGTGTGTGAGTGAACACATGTGTGTGTGAACACATGTGTGTGTGTTAACGCGTGTGAGTTGGTGAACATGTGTGTGTGTGAACAGGTGTGTGTGCGTGAACAGGTGTGTGTGTCTGTGTGAGAACACGTGTGTGTGTGTGTGAACACGTGAGTGTGTGTGAACGCCTGTGTGTGTGAACACGTGTGTGTGTGTGAACTCGTGTGTGTGTGTGTGAACACGTGTGTGTGTGAACAGGTGTGTGTGTGTGTGAACAGGTGTGTGTGTGTGAACAGGTGTGTGTGTGTGTGAACAGGTGTGTGTGTGAGAGAACACGTGTGTGTGTGTGTGAGAACACGTGTGTGAGAACATGTGTGTGTGAGAACACGCGTGTGTGTGTGAGAACACGTGTGTGTGTGTGAACACGTGTGTGTGTGTGAACACGTGTGTGTGTGTGAACGTGTGTGTGTGTGAACACGTGTGTGTGTGTGAACAGTTGTGTGTGTGTGAACATGTGTGTGTGCGTGAACAGGTGTGTGTGTGTGAACACGTGTGTGTGTGTGAGAACACGTGTGTGTGTGTGAGAAAACGTGTGTGTGTGTGAGAACACGTGTGTGTGTGAGAACACGTGTGCGTGAGAACACGTGTGTGTGTGTGAACACATGTGAGAACACGTGTGTGTGTGAACAGGTGTGTGTGTGTGAACAGGTGTGTGTGTGTGAGACCACGTGTGTGTGCGTGGGTGAACACGTGTGTGTATGAACACGTGTGTGTGTGTGAACCCGTGTGTGTGTGTGAACACGTGTATGTTGGTGAACATGTGTGTGTGTGTGAACAGGTGTGTGTGCGTGAACAGGTGTGTGTGTCTGTATGAGAACACGTGTGTGTGTGTGAGAACATGTGTGTGAGAACACGTGTGTGTGTGAGAACACGTGTGTGTGTGAACAGGTGTGTGTGTGTGAGAAATCGCGCGTGTGTGTGAGAACACGTGTGTGTGTGTGTGAACAGGTGTGTGTGTGAACAGGTGTGTGTGTGTGAACAGGTGTGTGTGTGAACACATGTGTGTGTGTGAACACTTGTGTGTGTGTGAACACGTGTGTGTGCGTGTGAACAGGTGTGTGTGTGAACACGTGTGTGCGTGAACTGGTGTGTGTGTGTGAACAGGTGTGTGTGGGTGTGTGTGAACACGTGTGTGTGTGAACGTGTGTGTGTGTGTGAACGTGTGTGTGTGTGTGAACACGTGTGTGTATGTGAACGTGTGTGTGTGAACAGGTGTGTGTGTGAACACGTGTGTGTGTGAACACTTGTGTGTGTGAACACATGTGTGTGTGTGAACACATGCGTGTGTGTTAACACGTGTGTGTTGGTGAACACGTGTGTGTGTGTGTGAACAGGTGTGCGTGCGTGAATAGGTGTGTGTGTCTGTGTGAGAACACGTGTGTGTGAGAACATGTGTGTGTGAGAACATGTGTGTGTGAGAACACGCGTGTGTGTGAGAACACGTGTTTGTGCGTGTGTGAACACGTGTGTGTGTGAACACGTGTGTGTGCGTGAACAGGTGTGTGTGTGTGAACACGTGTTTGTGTGAGAACACGTGTGTGTGTGTGAGAAAACGAGTGTGTGTGTGAGAACACGTGTGTGTGTGTGTGAACACGTGTGTGTGAGAACACGTGTGTGTGTGAGAACACGTGCGAGAACACGTGTGTGTGTGTGAACAGGTGTGTGTGTGTGAACAGGTGTGTGTGTGTAAACAGGTGTGTGTGTGAGAACATGTGTGTGTGTGTGAGACCACGTGTGTGAGAACACGTGTGTGTGTGAGAACACGTGTGTGTGAGAACACGTGTGTGTATGTGAGAACACGTGTGTGTGAGAACACGTGTGTGTGTGTGAGAACACGTGTGTGTGTGTGAACAGGTGTGTGTGTGAGAACAGGTGTGTGTGTGTGTGAACAGGAGTGTGTGTGAGAACACGTGTGTGTGTGTTTGAGAACACGTGTGTGTATGTGAACAGGTGTGAGTGTTTGTGAACAGGTGAGTGTGTGTGAACACGTGTGTGTGTGTGTGAGAACACGTGTGTGTGTGTGAACAGGTGTGTGTGTGAGAACAGGTGTGTGTGTGTGTGAACAGGAGTGTGTGTGAGAACACGTGTGTGTGTGTTTGAGAACACGTGTGTGTATGTGAACAGGTGTGAGTGTGTGTGAACAGGTGTGTGTGTGTGAACACGTGTGTGTGTGAACAGGTGTGTGTGTGTGAACATGTGTGTGTGTGTGAACAGGTGTGTGTGTGTGAACAGGTGTGTGTGTGAACAGATGTGTGTGTGTGAACACGTGTGTGTGTGTGAACGTGTGTGTGTGAATAAGGGTGTGTGTGTGTGAACACGTGTGTGTGTGAGTGAACATGTGTGTGTGTGAACACGTGTGTGTGAACATGTGTGTGTGTGTGAACAGGTGTCTGTGCGTGAACAAGTGTGTGTCTGTGTAAGAACACGTGTGTGTGTGTGAGAACATGTGTGTGTGAGAACACGCGTGTGTGTGTGAGAACACGTGTGTGTGTGTGTGAACAGGTGTGTGTGTGTGTGAACAGGTGTGTGTGTGTGAACACGTGTGTGTGTGTGAACAGGTGTGTGTGTGTGAACATGTGTGTGTGTGAACACGTGTGTGTGTGTGTGAGAACATGTGTGTGTGTGAACAGGTGTGTGTGTGAACAGGTGTGTGTATGTGTGTTAACACGTGTGTGTGTGTGTGTGAACACGTGTGTTTGTGAACATGTGTGTGTGGGTGTGTGTGAACAGGTGTGTGTGTGTGAACGTGTGTGTGTGTGAACACGTGTGTGTATGTGAACGTGTGTGTGTGAACAGGTGTGTGTGTGAATACGTGTGTGTGTGAACAGGTGTGTGTGTGTGAACAGGTGTGTGTGTGTGTGAACACGTGTGTGTTTGTGCGAACAGCTGTGTGTGTGTGAACTGGTGTGTGTGAACACGTGTGTGTGGACTCGTGTGTGTGTGGACAGGTGTCTTTGTATGTGAACAGGTGTGTGTGTGTGTGAACAGGTGTGTGTGTGTGAACAGGTGTGTGTGTCTGAACAGGTGTGTGTGTGTGTCTGTATGTTAACAGGTGTGTGTGTGAACACGTGTGTGTGTATGTGAACAAGTGTGTGTGTGTGAACGTGTGTGTGTGTGAACACGTGTGTGTGTGTGAACGTGTGTGTGTGTGTGTGAACACGTGTGTGTATGTGAACGTGTGTGTGTGAACAGGTGTGTGTGTGAACACGTGTGTGTGTGAACACTTGTGTGTGTGAACACATGTGTGCGTGAACACATGCGTGTGTGTGAACACGTGTGTGTTGGTGAACACGTGTGTGTGTGTGTGAACAGGTGTGTGTGCGTGAACAGGTGTGTGTGTCTGTGTGAGAACACGTGTGTGTGAGAACATGTGTGTGTGAGAACACGCGTGTGTGTGAGAACACGTGTGTGTGCGTGTGTGAACACGTGTGTGTGTGAACACGTGTGTGTGCGTGAACAGGTGTGTGTGTGTGAACACGTGTGTGTGTGAGAACACGTGTGTGTGTGTGAGAGAAAACGTGTGTGTGTGTGAACACGTGTGTGTGTGTGAACACGTGTGTGTGAGAACACGTGTGTGTGTGAGAAGACGTGTGAGAACACGTGTGTGTGTGTGAACAGGTGTGTGTGTGAACAGGTGTGTGTGTGTAAACAGGTGTGTGTGTGTGAGAATATGTGTGTGTGTGTGAGACCACGTGTGTGAGAACACGTGTGTGTGTGTGAACACGTGTGTGTGTGAACAGGTGTGTGTGTGTGAACATGTGTGTGTGTGTGAACAGGTGTGTGTGTGAACAGGTGTGTGTGTGAACAGATGTGTGTGTGTGAACACGTGTGTGTGTGTGAACGTGTGTGTGTGAATAAGGGTGTGTGTGTGTGAACACGTGTGTGTGTGAGTGAACATGTGTGTGTGTGAACACGTGTGTGTGAACATGTGTGTGTGTGAACAGGTGTGTGTGCGTGAACAAGTGTGTGTCTGTGTGAGAACACGTGTGTGTGTGTGAGAACATGTGTGTGTGAGAACACACGTGTGTGTGAGAGAACACGTGTGTGTGCGTGTGTGAACAGGTGTGTGTGTGTGAAAAGGTGTGTGTGTGTGAACAGGTGTGTGTGCGTGAACAGGTGTGTGTGTCTGTGTGTGAACACGTGTGTGTGTGTGTGAACGCGTGTGTGTGTGTGAACACGTGTGTGTGTGTGAACTCGTGTGTGTGTGTGTGTGAACACGTGTGTGTGTGAACAGGTGTGTGTGTGTGAACAGGTGTGTGTGTGTGAACACGTGTGTGTGTGTGTGAACAGGTGTGTGTGCGTGAACAGGTGTGTGTGTCTGTGTGTGAACACGTGTGTGTGTGTGAACGCGTGTGTGTGTGTGAACACGTGTGTGTGTGTGAACTCGTGTGTGTGTGTGTGTGAACACGTGTGTGTGTGAACAGGTGTGTGTGTGTGAACACGTGTGTGTTGGTGAACACGTGTGTGTGTGTGTGAACAGGTGTGTGTGCGTGAACAGGTGTGTGTGTCTGTGTGAGAACACGTGTGTGTGAGAACATGTGTGTGTGAGAACACGCGTGTGTGTGAGAACACGTGTGTGTGCGTGTGTGAATACGTGTGTGTGTGAACACGTGTGTGTGCGTGAACAGGTGTGTGTGTGTGAACACGTGTGTGTGTGAGAACACGTGTGTGTGTGTGTGAGAAAACGTGTGTGTGTGTGTGAACACGTGTGTGTGTGTGAACACGTGTGTGTGAGAACACGTGTGTGTGTGAGAACACGTGTGAGAACATGTGTTTGTGTGTGAACAGGTGTGTGTGTGAACAGGTGTGTGTGTGTAAACAGGTGTGTGTGTGTGAGAATATGTGTGTGTGTGAGACCACGTGTGTGAGAACACGTGTGTGTGTGTGAACACGTGTGTGTGTGAACAGGTGTGTGTGTGTGAACATGTGCGTGTGTGTGAACAGGTGTGTGTGTGAACAGGTGTGTGTGTGAACAGATGTGTGTGTGTGAACACGTGTGTGTGTATGTGAACACGTGTGTGTGTGTGAGAGAACACGTGTGTGTGTGAGAAAACGTGTGTGTGTGAGAACACGTGTGTGAGAACACGTGTGTGTGTGAGAACACGTGTGTGTGTGAGAACACGTGTGTTTGTGAATGTGTGTGTGTGTGAACACGTGTGTGTGTGTGTGAACACGTGTGTGTGAGAACACATGTGTGTGTGTGAGCACGTGTGTGTTTGTGTGAACGTGTGTGTGTTTCTGTGTGTGAACAGGTGTGTGTGTGAACAGATGTGTTTGTGTGAACACGTTTGTGTGTGAACGTGTGTGTGTTTGAACGTGTGTGTGTGAGAACACTTGTGTGTGTGTGAACACGTGTGTGTGTGTGTGAACACATGTGTGTGTGTGAACGTGTGTGTGTGTCTGTGTGTGAACAGGTGTGTGTGTGAACACGTGTGTGTGTGTGAACGTGTGTGTGTGTGTGAACGTGTGTGTGTGTTTGGACACGTGTGTGTGTGTGAACAGGTGTGTGTGTCTGTGTGAGAACACGTGTGTGTGTGTGTGTGAGAAAACGTGTGTGTGTGTGAGAGAACACGTGTGTGTGTGAGAACATGTGTGTGTGAGAACACATGTGTGTGTGTGAGAACACGTGTGTGTGTGTGAACAGGTGTGTGTGTGTGAACAGGTGTGTGTGTGAGAACAGGTGTGTGTGTGAGAACATGTGTGTGTGTGAACAGGTGTGTGTGTGTGAACAGGTGTGTATGTGTGAACACGTGTGTTTGTACAGGTATGTGTGTGAACAGGTGTGTGTGTGTGTGAACACGTGTGTGTGGGTGAACAGGTGTGTGTGCGTGACAACAGGTGTGTGTGTGTGTGAACACGTGTGTATGTGAACAGGTGTGTGTGTGTGAGAGAACAGGTGTGTGTGTGTGAACAGGTGTGTGTGTGTGTGTGAACACGTGTGTGTGCGTGAGTGTGAACACGTGTGTGTGTGTGAACACGTGTGTGTGTTTGTGTGTGATCACGTGTGTGTGTGTGATCACGTGTGTGTGTGTGAACACGTGTGTGTGTGTGTGAACAGGTGTGTGTGCGTGAACAGTTGTGTGTGTCTGTGTGTGAACACGTGTGTGTGCGTGAGTGTGAACACGTGTGTGTGTGTGAACACGTGTGTGTGTTTGTGTGTGATCACGTGTGTGTGTGTGATCACGTGTGTGTGTGTGAACACGTGTGTGTGTGTGTGTGAGAACAGGTGTGTGTGTGTGTGTGAACACGTGTGTGTGGACACGTGTGTGTGTGGACAGGTGTCTGTGTATGTGAACAGGTGTGTGTGTGTGAACAGGTGTGTGTGTGTGTGAACAGGTGTGTGTGTCTGAACAGGTGTGTGTGTGTCTGTATGTGAACAGGTGTGTGTGTGAACACGTGTGTGTGTATGTGAACAAATGTGTGTGTGTGAACGTGTGTGTGTGAACACGTGTATGTGTGTGTGAACATGTGTGTGTGTGAACGCGTGTGTGTGTGTGAACACGTGTGTGTGTGTGAACTCGTGTGTGTGTGTGAACACGTGTGTGTATGAACAGGTGTGTGTGTGTGTGAACAGGTGTGTGTGCGTGAACAGGTGTGTGTGTCTGTGTGTGAACACTGTGTGTGTGTATGTGAACACGTGTGTGTGTGTGAGAACACGTGTGTGTGTGTGAGAAAACGTGTGTGTGTGTGAGAATACTTGTGTGTGTGAGAACACATGTGTGTGAGAACACGTGTGTGTGTGTGAGAACACGTGTGTGTGTGAGAACACGTGTGTGTGTGAACGTGTGTGTGTGTGAACACGTGTGTGCGTGTGAACACGTGTGTGTGAACTTGTGTGTGTTTCTGTGTGTGAACAGGTGTGTGTGTCAACAGGTGTGTTTGTGTGAACACGTGTGTGTGTGTGTGAACGTGTGTGTGTTTGAACATGTGTGTGTGTGAGAACACATGTGTGTGTGTGAACACGTGTGTGTGTGTGTGAACAGGTGTGTGTGCGTGAACAGGTGTGTGTTTCTGTGTGTGAACACGTGTGTGTGTGTGTGAACGCGTGTGTGTGTGTGAACACGTGTGTGTGTGTGAACTCGTGTGTGTGTGTGTGTGTGAACACGTGTGTGTGTGAACAGGTGTGTGTGTGTGAACAGGTGTGTGTGCGCGAACAAGTGTGTGTCTGTGTGTGAACACGTGTGTGTGTATGTGAACACGTGTGTGTGTGTGTGAGAACACGTGTGTGTGTGAGAAAACGTGTGTGTGTGTGAGAACACGTGTGTGAGAACACGTGTGTGTGTGAGAACACGTGTGTGTGTGAGAACACGTGTGTTTGTGAATGTGTGTGTGTGTGTGAACACGTGTGTGTGTGTGAACACGTGTGTGTGTGTACACATGTGTGTGTGTGAACACGTGTGTGTTTGTGTGAACGTGTGTGTGTTTCTGTGTGTGAACAGGTGTGTGTGTGAACAGATGTGTTTGTGTGAACACGTGTGTGTGTACGAGTGTGTGTTTGAACGTGTGTGTGTGAGAACACATGTGTGTGTGTGAACACGTGTGTGTGTGTGTGAACACATGTGTGTGTGTGAACGTGTGTGTGTGTCTGTGTGTGAACAGGTGTGTGTGTGAACACGTGTGTGTGTGTGTGAACGTGTGAGTGTGTGTGAACGTGTGTGTGTGTTTGGACACGTGTGTGTGTGTGAACAGGTGTGTGTGTCTGTGTGAGAACACGTGTGTGTGTTGGAAAACGTGTGTGTGTGTGAGAGAACACGTGTGTGTGTGAGAACATGTGTGTGTGAGAACACATGTGTGTGTGAGAACACGTGTGTGTGTGTGAACAGGTGTGTGTGTGTGTGAACAGGTGTGTGTGTGAGAACAGGTGTGTGTGTGTGAGAACATGTGTGTGTGTGTGAGAACACGTGTGTGTGTGTGTGAACAGGTGTGTGTGTGAACAGGTGTGTGTGTGTGAACAGGTGTGTATGTGTGAACACGTGTGTTTGTACAGGTATGTGTGTGAACAGGTGTGTGTGTGTGTGTGAACACGTGTGTGTGGGTGAACAGGTGTGTGTGCGTGACAACAGGTGTGTGTGTGTGTGAACACGTGTGTGTGTGAACACGTGTGTGTGTGTGAGAGAGAACAGGTGTGTGTGTGTGAACAGGTGTGTGTGTGTGTGAACACGTGTGTGTGCGTGAGTGTGAACACGTGTGTGTGTGTGAACACGTGTGTGTGTGTGTGTGTGAACACGTGTGTGTGTGTGAACAGGTGTGTGTGCGTGAACAGTTGTGTGTGTCTGTGTGTGAACACGTGTGTGTGTGTGAGAACAGGTGTGTGTGTGTGAACACGTGTGTGTGTGTGAGAGAACAGGTGTATGTGTGTGTGAACACGTGTGTGTGTATGTTAACAATTGGGTGTGTGTGAACGTGTGTGTGTGAACACGTGTGTGTGTGTGTGAACATGTGTGTGTGTGAACGCGTGTGTGTGTGTTAACACGTGTGTGTGTGTGAACTCGTGTGTGTGTGAACACGTGTGTGTGTGAACAGGTGTGTGTGTGTGTGAACAGGTGTGTGTGCGAGAACAGGTGTGTGTGTCTGTGTGAGAAAACGTGTGTGTGTGAGAACATGTGTGTGTGAGAACACGCATGTGTGTGTGAGAACACGTGTGTGTGTGTGAACAGGTGTGTGTGTGTGAACACGTGTGTGTGTGTGAACAGGTGTGTGTGTGTGAGTGTGAACAGGTGTGTGTGTGTGAACAGGTGTGTGTGTGTGAACACGTGTGTGTGTGAACAGGTGTGTGTGGGTGTGTGTGAACAGGTGTGTGTGTGTGAACGTGTGTGTGTGTGAACACGTGTGTGTATGTGAACGTGTGTGTGTGAATACGTGTGTGTGTGAACAGGTGTGTGTGTGTGAACTGGTGTGTGTGTGTGTGTGAACACGTGTGTGTGTGAACAGGTGTGTGTGTGTGTGTGAACACGTGTGTGTGTGCGAACAGGTGTGTGTGTGTGAACTGGTGTGTGTGAACACGTGTGTGTGGACAGGTGTGTGTGTGGACAGGTGTCTGTGTATGTGAACAGGTGTGTGTGTGTGAACAGGTGTGTGTGTGTGAACAGGTGTGTGTGTCTGAACAGGTGTGTGTGTGTCTGTATGTGAACAGGTGTGTGTGTGAACACGTGTGTGTGTATGTGAACAAGTGTGTGTGTGTGAACGTGTGTGTGTGAACACGTGTATGTGTGTGTGAACATGTGTGTGTGTGAACGCGTGTGTGTGTGTGAACACGTGTGTGTGTGTGAACTCGTGTGTGTGTGAACACGTGTGTGTATGAACAGGTGTGTGTGTGTGTGAACAGGTGTGTGTGCGTGAATAGGTGTGTGTGTCTGTGTGTGAACACTGTGTGTGTGTATGTGAACACGTGTGTGTGTGTGAGAACACGTGTGTGTGTGTGAGAAAACGTGTGTGTGTGTGTGAGAATACTTGTGTGTGTGAGAACACATGTGTGTGAGAACACGTGTGTGTGTGTGAGAACACGTGTGTGTGTGAGAACACGTGTGTGTGTGAACGTGTGTGTGTGTGAACACGTGTGTGCGTGTGAACACGTGTGTGTGAACGTGTGTGTGTTTCTGTGTGTGAACAGGTGTGTGTGTCAACAGGTGTGTTTGTGTGAACACGTGTGTGTGTGTGTGTGAACGTGTGTGTGTTTGAACATGTGTGTGTGTGAGAACACATGTGTGTGTGTGAACACGTGTGTGTGTGTGTGTGAACAGGTGTGTGTGCGTGAACAGGTGTGTGTTTCTGTGTGTGAACACGTGTGTGTGTGTGTGAACGCGTGTGTGTGTGTGAACACGTGTGTGTGTGTGTGAACTCGTGTGTGTGTGTGTGTGAACACGTGTGTGTGTGAACAGGTGTGTGTGTGTGAACAGGTGTGTGTGCGCGAACAAGTGTGTGTCTGTGTGTGAACACGTGTGTGTGTATGTGAACACGTGTGTGTGTGTGTGTGTGAGAACACGTGTGTGTGTGAGAAAACGTGTGTGTGTGTGAGAACACGTGTGTGAGAACACGTGTGTGTGTGAGAACACGTGTGTGTGTGAGAACACGTGTGTTTGTGAATGTGTGTGTGTGTGTGTGAACACGTGTGTGTGTGTGACAACGTGTGTGTGTGTACACATGTGTGTGTGTGAACACGTGTGTGTTTGTGTGAACGTGTGTGTGTTTCTGTGTGTGAACAGGTGTGTGTGTGAACAGATGTGTTTGTGTGAACACGTGTGTGTGTGAACGAGTGTGTGTTTGAACGTGTGTGTGTGAGAACACATGTGTGTGTGTGAACACGTGTGTGTGTGTGAACACATGTGTGTGTGTGAACGTGTGTGTGTGTCTGTGTGTGAACAGGTGTGTGTGTGAACACGTGTGTGTGTGTGTGAACGTGTGTGTGTGTGTGAACGTGTGTGTGTGTTTGGACACGTGTGTGTGTGTGAACAGGTGTGTGTGTCTGTGTGAGAACACGTGTGTGTGTTGGAAAACGTGTGTGTGTGAGAGAGAACACGTGTGTGTGTGAGAACATGTGTGTGTGAGAACACATGTGTGTGTGAGAACACGTGTGTGTGTGTGAACAGGTGTGTGTGTGTGTGAACAGGTGTGTGTGTGAGAACAGGTGTGTGTGTGAGAACATGTGTGTGTGTGTGAGAACACGTGTGTGTGTGTGTGAACAGGTGTGTGTGTGAACAGGTGTGTGTGTGTGAACAGGTGTGTATGTGTGAACACGTGTGTTTGTACAGGTATGTGTGTGAACAGTTGTGTGTGTGTGTGAACACGTGTGTGTGGGTGAACAGGTGTGTGTGCGTGACAACAGGTGTGTGTGTGTGAACACGTGTGTGTGTGTGTGAGAGAACAGGTGTGTGTGTGTGAACAGGTGTGTGTGTGTGTGTGAACACGTGTGTGTGCGTGAGTGTGAACACGTGTGTGTGTGAACACGTGTGTATGTGTGTGAACACGTGTGTGTGTGTGTGAACAGGTGTGTGTGCGTGAACAGTTGTGTGTGTCTGTGTGTGAACACGTGTGTGTGTGTGAGAACAGGTGTGTGTGTGTGAACACGTGTGTGTGTGTGAGAACAGGTGTGTGTGTGTGTGTGAACACGTGTGTGTGTGTGAACAGGTGTGTGTGTGTGAACGTGTGTGTGTGTGTCAACGTGTGTGTGTGTGTGAACACGTGTGTGTGTGCGTGTGTGTGAACACGTGTGTGTGTGTGAACAAGTGTGTGTGTTTGTGTGTGAAAATGTGTGTGCGTGTGAACACGTGTGTGTGTGTGAACACGTGTGTGTGTGTGTGAACAGGTCTGTGTGTGTGAACACGTGTGTGTGTGTGAGTGTACAGGTGTGTGTGTGAACACTTGTGTGTGTGTGTGAACAGGTGTGTGTGTGAACAGATGTGTGTGTGTGAACACGTGTGTGTGTGTGTGAGCACGTGTGTGTGTGAACACGTGTGTGTGTGTGAACAGGTGCGTTTGCGTGAACAGGTGTGTGTGTCTGTGTGTGAAAACGTGTGTGTGTATGTGAACAGGTGTGTATGTGTGTGTGTGTGAACACGTGTGTGTGTGTGAACAGGTGTGTGTGTGAACAGGTGTGTGTGTGAACAGGTGTGTGTGTGTGTGTGAACACGTGTGTGTGTGTGAACAGGTGTGTATGTGTGTGTGTGTGAACACGTGTGTGTGTGTGAACAGGTGTGTGTGTGTGAACAGGTGTGTGTGTCTGAACAGGTGTGTGTGTCTGTATGTGAACAGGTGTGTGTGTGAACACGTGTGTGTGTATGTGAACAAGTGTGTGTGTGAACGTGTGTGTGTGTGAACACGTGTGTGGGTGTGTGAACATGTGTGTGTGTGAATACGTGTGTATGTGTGAACAGGTGTGTGTGTGTGAACAGGTGTGTGTGTGTGAACACGTGTGCGTGTGTGTGAACAGGTGTGTGTTTGTGAACAGGTGTGTGTGTGAACAGGTGTGTGTATGTGTGAACAGGTGTGTGTGTATGAACAGGTGTGTGTGTGTGAACACGTGTGTGTGTGAACACGTGTGTGTGTGTGAAATGTTTGTGTGTGTGTGTGTGAACACGTGTGTGTGTGAACACGTGTGTGTGAACACGTGTGTGTGTGAACACGTGTGTGTGTGAACAGGTGTGTGTGTGAACAGGTGTGTGTGTGAACACGTGTGTGTGAGTGAACACGTGTGTGTGTTTGTGTGGACACGGGTGCGTGTGGACGCGTGTGTGTGGACATGTGTGTGTGTGTGAAAAGGTGTTTGTGTGTGTGAACAGGTGTGTATGTGAACATGTGTGTGTGTGAACAGGTGTGTGTGTGTGTGTGAACACGTGTGTGTGTGCGAACAGGTGTGTGTGTGTGAACTGGTGTGTGTGAACACGTGTGTGTGGACAGGTGTGTGTGTGGCCAGGTGTCTGTGTATGTGAACAGGTGTGTGTGTGTGAACAGGTGTGTATGTGAACATGTGTGTGTGTGTGTGAACATGTTTGTGTGTGTGAGAACACGGGTGTGTGTGTGTGAACAGGTGTGTGTGTGAACACGTGTGTGTGTGTGTGAACACGTGTGTGTGTGTGAACAGGTGTGTGTGGGTGTGTGTGAACAGGTGTGTGTGTGAACGTGTGTGTGTGTGAACACGTGTGTGTATGTGAACGTGTGTGTGTGAACAGGTGCGTGTGTGAACACGTGTGTGTGTGAACAGGTGTGTGTGTGAACAGGTGTGTGTGTGTGTGTGAACACGTGTGTGTGTGTGAACAGGTGTGTATGTGTGTGTGTGTGAACACGTGTGTGTGTGTGAACAGGTGTGTGTGTGTGAACAGGTGTGTGTGTCTGAACAGGTGTGTGTGTCTGTATGTGAACAGGTGTGTGTGTGAACACGTGTGTGTGTATGTGAACAAGTGTGTGTGTGAACGTGTGTGTGTGTGAACACGTGTGTGGGTGTGTGAACATGTGTGTGTGTGAATACGTGTGTATGTGTGAACAGGTGTGTGTGTGTGAACAGGTGTGTGTGTGTGAACACGTGTGCGTGTGTGTGAACAGGTGTGTGTTTGTGAACAGGTGTGTGTGTGAACAGGTGTGTGTATGTGTGAACAGGTGTGTGTGTATGAACAGGTGTGTGTGTGTGAACACGTGTGTGTGTGAACACGTGTGTGTGTGTGAAATGTTTGTGTGTGTGTGTGTGAACACGTGTGTGTGTGAACACGTGTGTGTGAACACGTGTGTGTGTGAACACGTGTGTGTGTGAACAGGTGTGTGTGTGAACAGGTGTGTGTGTGAACACGTGTGTGTGAGTGAACACGTGTGTGTGTTTGGACACATGTGTGTGTTTGTGTGGACACGGGTGCGTGTGGACGCGTGTGTGTGGACATGTGTGTGTGTGTGAAAAGGTGTTTGTGTGTGTGAACAGGTGTGTATGTGAACATGTGTGTGTGTGTGAACACGTGTGTGTGTGTAAGAGAACAGGTGTGTGTGTGTGTGAACACGTGTGTGTGTGTGTGAACGTGTGTGTGTGTGAACGTGTGTGTGTGAACACGTGTGTGTGTGCGTGAGTGTGAACACGTGTGTGTGCGTGTGTGTGAACATGTGTGTGTAATCGTGTGTTTATTTGTGTGTGAACACGTGTGTGAGTGTGTGTGAACACGTGTGTGAGTGTGGGAGAACACGTGTGTGTGCACGCTTGTGTGCGTGTGAACGTGTGTGTGTGTGAACACGTGTGTGTATGTAAATGTGTGTGTGTGAACAGGTGTGTGTGTATGTGAACAGGTGTGTGTGTGTGTGAACAGGTGTGTGTGTGTGAACACGTGTGTGTGTGAACACGTGTGTGTGTGTGAACAGGTGTGTGTGTGTGAATGTGTGTGTGAACAGGTGTGTGTGTGAATATGTGTGTGTGTGCGAACACGTGTGTGTGCTTGAACAGGTGTGTGTGTGTGAAAACGTGTGTGTGTGTGAACAGGTGTGTGTGTGTGAACACGTGTGTGTGTGTGAACACGTGTCTTTGTGAACACGTGTGTGTGTGTGAACAGGTGTGTGTGTGAACAGGTGTGTGTGAGTGTGAACATGTGTGTGTTTTAACAGGTGTGTGCGTGAACAGGTGTGTGTTAACACGTGTGTGTGAACCCATGTGTGTGTGTGAACACGTGTGTGTATGTATGTGAACACGTGTGTGTGTGAACACGTTTGTGTGTGTGAACACGTGTGTGTATGTGTGTGAACACGTGTGTGTGTGTGTGAACACACGTGTGTGTGTGAACACGTGTGTGTGTGTGTGAGAACAGGTGTGTGTGTGTGAACAGGTGTGTGTGTGTGTGAACAGGTGTGTGTGTGTGAGAACACGTGTGTGTGTGTGAACAGGTGTGTCTCTGTGAACACGTGTGTGTGTGAACACGTGTGTTTGTGTGATCACGTGGGTGAACACGTGTGTGTATGTGAACACGTGTGTGTGAGAACACGTGTGTGAACACGTGTGTGTGTGTGAACACGTGTGTGTGAACACATGTGTGTTTGTGTGAACACGTGTGTGTGTGAACACGTGTGTGTGAACACTAGTGTGTGTGTGAACACGTGTGTGTGTGTGTGAGAACACGTGTGTGTGTGTGAACAGGTGTGTGTGTTACAACGTGTGTGTGTGTGAACAGGTGTGTGTGAGTGTGAACACGTGTGTGTTTTAACAGGTGTGTGCGTGAACAGGTGTGTGTGTTAACACGTGTGTGTGAACACGTGTGTGTATGTATGTGAACACGTGTGTGTGTGAACACGTTTGTGTGTGTGAACACCTGTGTGTATGTGTGTGAACACGTGTGTGAGTGTGAACACGTGTGTGTGTGTGTGAACAGGTGTGAGTGTGAACAGGTGTGTGTGTGTGAGAACACGTGTGTGTGTGTGAACAGGTGTATCTGTGTGAACACGTGTGTGTGTGAACACATGTGTTTGTGTGATCACGTGTGTGTGAACACGTGTGTGTGTATGTGAACACGTGTGTGTGTGTGTGTGTGTGTGTGTGAACAGGTGTGTGTGTGTGAACACGTGTGTGTGTGTGAACGTGTGTGTGTATGAACGTGTGTGTGTGTGTGAACACGTGTGTGTGTGTGAACACATGTGTGTGTGTGAACACGTGTGTGTGTGAACACGTGTGTGTGTGTGTGTGAACAGGTGTGTGTGCGTGAACAGGTGTGTGTGCCTGTGTGTGAATACGTCTGTGTGTATGTGAAGACGTGTGTGTGTGAACACGTGTGTGTGTGTGTGAACACGTGTGTGTGTGAACAGGTGTGTGTGAAAAGGTGTGTGTGTGACCAGGTGTTTGTGTGTGAACACGTGTGTGTGTGTGAACACGTGTGTGTGTGTGTGAACAGGTGTGTGTGCGTGAACAGGTGTGTGTGCGCGTGTGTGTGAACACATGTGTGTGTGAGAACAGGTGTGTGTGTGAACACGTGTGTGTGTGTGAACACGTGTGTGTGTTTGTGTGTGAAAAAGTGTGTGTGTGAACACGTGTGTGTGTGTGAACACGTGTGTGTGTGTGTGAACAGGTGTGTGTGTGTGTGAACACGTGTGTGTGTGTGAGTGTACAGGTGTGTGTGTGAACACTTGTGTGTGTGTGTGAACAGGTGTGTGTGTGAACAGGTGTGTGTGTGAACACGTGTGTGTGTGTGAACACGTGTGTGTGTGAACACGTGTGTGTGTGTGAACAGGTGCGTTTGCGTGAACAGGTGTGTGTGTCTGTGTGTGAAAACGTGTGTGTGTATGTGAACACGTGTGTGTGTGCATGAGAACACGTGTGTGTGTGAGAACACGTGTGTGTGTGAGAGAACACGTGTGTGTGTGTGAGAACACGTGTGTTTGAGAACACGTGTGTGTGTGTGAGAACACGTGTGTGTGTGTGAACAGGTGTGTGTGTGTGAGTGAACAGGTGTGTGTGTGTGAACAGGTTTGTGTGTGAGAACACGTGTGTGTGTGTGAGAACACGTGTGTGTGTATGTGAACAGGTGTGAGTGTGTGTGAACAGGTGTGTGTGTGTGTGAACACGTGTGTGTGTGTGAACAGGTGTGTGTGTGTGAACATGTGTATGTTTGAACAGGTGTGTGTGTGAACGGATGTGTGTGTGTGAACAGATGTGTGTGTGTGAACACGTGTGTGTGTCAACGTGTGTGTGTGAATAAGGGTGTGTGTGTGTGAACACGTGTGTGTGTGAGTGAACACGTGTGTGTGTGAACACATGTGTGTGTGTTAACACGTGTGTGTCAACACGTGTGTGTGTGAACACGTGTGTGTGTGAACAGGTGTGTGTGTGAACAGGTGTGTGTGTGAACACGTGTGTGTGAGTGAACTCGTGTGTGTGTGTGGACACGTGTGTGTGTTTGTGTGGACACGTGTGCGTGTGGACGCGTGTGTGTGGACATGTGTGTGTGTGAAAAGGTGTTTGTGTGTGTGAACAGGTGTGTATGTGAACATGTGTGTGTGTGTGAACACGTGTGTGTGTGTGAACATGTGTGTGTGTTTGTTTGAACACGTGTGTGTGTGAACACATGTGTGTGTGTCAACACGTGTGTGTGTGTGTGAACACGTGTTTGTGTGAACGTGTGTGTGCGTTTGTGTGTGCACACGTGTGTGTGTGTGAACGTGTGTGTGTGTGTGAACGTGTGTATGTGAACGTGTGTGTGTGCACAGGTGTGTGTGTGTGTGAACACGTGTGTGTGAACAGGTGTGTGTGTGAACACGTGTGTGTGTGAACAGGTGTGTGTGCGTGAATACGTGTGTGTGAAAAGGTGTGTGTGTGTGTGAACACGTGAGTGGGTGAACAGGTGTGTGTGTGTGAGAACAGGTGTGTGTGTCTGTGTGTGAACACGTGTGTGTGTGCGTGAACACGTGTGTGTGTGTAAGAGAACAGGTGTGTGTGTGTGAACACGTGTGTGTGTGTGTGAACGTGTGTGTGTGTGAACGTGTGTGTGAACACGTGTGTGTGTGCGTGAGTGTGAACACGTGTGTGTGCGTGTGTGTGAACATGTGTGTGTGATCGTGTGTTTGTGTGTGAACACGTGTGTGAGTGTGGGTGAACACGTGTGTGTATGTAAATGTGTGTGTGTGAACAGGTGTGTGTGTGTGTGAACACGTGTGTGTGTGAACAGGTGTGTGTGTGAACAGGTGTGTGTGTGTGAACACGTGTGTGTGTGTGAACACGTGTGTGTGTGAACACGTGTGTGTGTGTGAACAGGTGTGTGTGTGTGAATGTGTGTGTGAACAGGTGTGTGTGTGAATATGTGTGTGTGTGCGAACACATGTGTGTGCTTGAACAGGTGTGTGTGTGTGAACACGTGTGTGTGTGTGAACAGGTGTGTGTGTGTGAACACGTGTGTGTGTGTGAACACGTGTCTTTGTGAACTCGTGTGTGTGTGTGAACAGGTGTGTGTGAGTGTGAACATGTGTATGTTTTAACAGGTGTGTGCGTGAACAGGTGTGTGTTAACACGTGTGTGTGAACCCGTGTGTGTGTGTGAACACGTGTGTGTATGTATGTGAACACGTGTGTGTGTGTGTGAACACGTTTGTGTGTGTGAACACGTGTGTGTATGTGTGTGAACACGTGTGTGTGTGTGAACACACGTGTGTGTGAACACGTGTGTGTGTGTGTGTGAGAACAGGTGTGTGTGTGTGAACAGGTGTGTGTGTGTGAACAGGTGTGTGTGTGAGAACACGTGTGTGTGTGTGAACAGGTGTGTCTGTGTGAACACGTGTGTGTGAACACGTGTATTTGTGTGATCACGTGTGTGTGAACACGTGTGTGTGTATGTGAACACGTGTGTGTGTGTGAACACGTGTGTGTGAGAACACATGTGTGTGAACACGTGTGTGTGTGTGAACACGTGTGTGTGAACACATGTGAGTTTGTGTGAACACGTGTGTGTGTGAACACGTGTGTGTGTGAACACTAGTGTGTGTGTGAACACGTGTGTGTGTGAGAACACGTGTGTGTGTGTGAACAGGTGTGTGTGTTACAACGAGTGTGTATGTGTGAACAGGTGTGTGTGTGAACAGGTGTGTGTGAGTGTGTACACGTGTGTGTTTTAACAGGTGTGTGCGTGAACAGGTGTGTGTATGTGTGAACCGGTGTGTGTGTGTGTGTGTGTGTGTGAATACGTGTGTGTCTGTGTGTGTGTGTGTGTGTGAACACGTGTGTGTGTGTGAACACGTGTGTGCGTGTGTGAACACGTGTGTGTGTGTGAACAGGTGTGTGTGTGTGAACAGGTGTTTGTGTGTGTGAACACGTGTGTGTGTGAATACGAGTGTGTGTGAACACGTGTGTGTGTGTGTGAGTGAACACGTGTGTGTGTGTGAACAGGTGTGTGTGTGTGAACACGTGTGTGTGTGAACAGGTGTGTGTGTGAACGCGTGTGTGTGTGAACAGGTGTGTGTGTGAACACGTGTGTGTGTGTGAACAGGTGTGTGTGTGAGAACAGGTGTGTGTGTCTGTGTGTGAACCAGTGTGTGTCTGTGTGTGAACACGTGTGTGTGTGTGAAGGTGTGTGTGTGTGTGAACACGTGTGTGTGTGTGAACATGTGTGTGTGTGAACACATGTGTGTGTGTGAACACGTGTGTGTGTGTGAACACGTGTGTGTGTGTGAACACGTGCATGTGTGTGTGAACAGGTGTGTGTGTGTGAACACGTGTGTGTGTGTGAACAGGTGTGTGTGTGTGAACATGTGTATGTTTGAACAGGTGTGTGTGTGAACGGATGTGTGTGTGTGAACAGATGTGTGTGTGTGAACACGTGTGTGTGTCAACGTGTGTGTGTGAATAAGGGTGTGTGTGTGTGAACACGTGTGTGTGTGAGTGAACACGTGTGTGTGTGAACACATGTGTGTGTGTTAACACGTGTGTGTCAACACGTGTGTGTGTGAACACGTGTGTGTGTGAACAGGTGTGTGTGTGAACAGGTGTGTGTGTGAACACGTGTGTGTGAGTGAACTCGTGTGTGTGTGTGGACACGTGTGTGTGTTTGTGTGGACACGTGTGCGTGTGGACGCGTGTGTGTGGACATGTGTGTGTGTGAAAAGGTGTTTGTGTGTGTGAACAGGTGTGTATGTGAACATGTGTGTGTGTGTGAACACGTGTGTGTGTGTGAACATGTGTGTGTGTTTGTTTGAACACGTGTGTGTGTGAACACATGTGTGTGTGTCAACACGTGTGTGTGTGTGTGAACACGTGTTTGTGTGAACGTGTGTGTGCGTTTGTGTGTGCACACGTGTGTGTGTGTGAACGTGTGTGTGTGTGTGAACGTGTGTATGTGAACGTGTGTGTGTGCACAGGTGTGTGTGTGTGTGAACACGTGTGTGTGAACAGGTGTGTGTGTGAACACGTGTGTGTGTGAACAGGTGTGTGTGCGTGAATACGTGTGTGTGAAAAGGTGTGTGTGTGTGTGAACACGTGAGTGGGTGAACAGGTGTGTGTGTGTGAGAACAGGTGTGTGTGTCTGTGTGTGAACACGTGTGTGTGTGCGTGAACACGTGTGTGTGTGTAAGAGAACAGGTGTGTGTGTGTGAACACGTGTGTGTGTGTGTGAACGTGTGTGTGTGTGAACGTGTGTGTGAACACGTGTGTGTGTGCGTGAGTGTGAACACGTGTGTGTGCGTGTGTGTGAACATGTGTGTGTGATCGTGTGTTTGTGTGTGAACACGTGTGTGAGTGTGGGTGAACACGTGTGTGTATGTAAATGTGTGTGTGTGAACAGGTGTGTGTGTGTGTGAACACGTGTGTGTGTGTGAACACGTGTGTGCGTGTGTGAACACGTGTGTGTGTGTGAACAGGTGTGTGTGTGTGAACAGGTGTTTGTGTGTGTGAACACGTGTGTGTGTGAATACGAGTGTGTGTGAACACGTGTGTGTGTGTGTGAGTGAACACGTGTGTGTGTGTGAACAGGTGTGTGTGTGTGAACACGTGTGTGTGTGAACAGGTGTGTGTGTGAACGCGTGTGTGTGTGAACAGGTGTGTGTGTGAACACGTGTGTGTGTGTGAACAGGTGTGTGTGTGAGAACAGGTGTGTGTGTCTGTGTGTGAACCAGTGTGTGTCTGTGTGTGAACACGTGTGTGTGTGTGAAGGTGTGTGTGTGTGTGAACACGTGTGTGTGTGTGAACATGTGTGTGTGTGAACACATGTGTGTGTGTGAACACGTGTGTGTGTGTGAACACGTGTGTGTGTGTGAACACGTGCATGTGTGTGTGAACAGGTGTGTGTGTGTGTGAACACGTGTGTGTGTGTGAACAGGTGTGTGTGTGTGAACATGTGTATGTTTGAACAGGTGTGTGTGTGAACGGATGTGTGTGTGTGAACAGATGTGTGTGTGTGAACACGTGTGTGTGTCAACGTGTGTGTGTGAATAAGGGTGTGTGTGTGTGAACACGTGTGTGTGTGAGTGAACACGTGTGTGTGTGAACACATGTGTGTGTGTTAACACGTGTGTGTCAACACGTGTGTGTGTGAACACGTGTGTGTGTGAACAGGTGTGTGTGTGAACAGGTGTGTGTGTGAACACGTGTGTGTGAGTGAACTCGTGTGTGTGTGTGGACACGTGTGTGTGTTTGTGTGGACACGTGTGCGTGTGGACGCGTGTGTGTGGACATGTGTGTGTGTGAAAAGGTGTTTGTGTGTGTGAACAGGTGTGTATGTGAACATGTGTGTGTGTGTGAACACGTGTGTGTGTGTGAACATGTGTGTGTGTTTGTTTGAACACGTGTGTGTGTGAACACATGTGTGTGTGTCAACACGTGTGTGTGTGTGTGAACACGTGTTTGTGTGAACGTGTGTGTGCGTTTGTGTGTGCACACGTGTGTGTGTGTGAACGTGTGTGTGTGTGTGAACGTGTGTATGTGAACGTGTGTGTGTGCACAGGTGTGTGTGTGTGTGAACACGTGTGTGTGAACAGGTGTGTGTGTGAACACGTGTGTGTGTGAACAGGTGTGTGTGCGTGAATACGTGTGTGTGAAAAGGTGTGTGTGTGTGTGAACACGTGAGTGGGTGAACAGGTGTGTGTGTGTGAGAACAGGTGTGTGTGTCTGTGTGTGAACACGTGTGTGTGTGCGTGAACACGTGTGTGTGTGTAAGAGAACAGGTGTGTGTGTGTGAACACGTGTGTGTGTGTGTGAACGTGTGTGTGTGTGAACGTGTGTGTGAACACGTGTGTGTGTGCGTGAGTGTGAACACGTGTGTGTGCGTGTGTGTGAACATGTGTGTGTGATCGTGTGTTTGTGTGTGAACACGTGTGTGAGTGTGGGTGAACACGTGTGTGTATGTAAATGTGTGTGTGTGAACAGGTGTGTGTGTGTGTGAACACGTGTGTGTGTGAACAGGTGTGTGTGTGAACAGGTGTGTGTGTGTGAACACGTGTGTGTGTGTGAACACGTGTGTGTGTGAACACGTGTGTGTGTGTGAACAGGTGTGTGTGTGTGAATGTGTGTGTGAACAGGTGTGTGTGTGAATATGTGTGTGTGTGCGAACACATGTGTGTGCTTGAACAGGTGTGTGTGTGTGAACACGTGTGTGTGTGTGAACAGGTGTGTGTGTGTGAACACGTGTGTGTGTGTGAACACGTGTCTTTGTGAACTCGTGTGTGTGTGTGAACAGGTGTGTGTGAGTGTGAACATGTGTATGTTTTAACAGGTGTGTGCGTGAACAGGTGTGTGTTAACACGTGTGTGTGAACCCGTGTGTGTGTGTGAACACGTGTGTGTATGTATGTGAACACGTGTGTGTGTGTGTGAACACGTTTGTGTGTGTGAACACGTGTGTGTATGTGTGTGAACACGTGTGTGTGTGTGAACACACGTGTGTGTGAACACGTGTGTGTGTGTGTGTGAGAACAGGTGTGTGTGTGTGAACAGGTGTGTGTGTGTGAACAGGTGTGTGTGTGAGAACACGTGTGTGTGTGTGAACAGGTGTGTCTGTGTGAACACGTGTGTGTGAACACGTGTATTTGTGTGATCACGTGTGTGTGAACACGTGTGTGTGTATGTGAACACGTGTGTGTGTGTGAACACGTGTGTGTGAGAACACATGTGTGTGAACACGTGTGTGTGTGTGAACACGTGTGTGTGAACACATGTGAGTTTGTGTGAACACGTGTGTGTGTGAACACGTGTGTGTGTGAACACTAGTGTGTGTGTGAACACGTGTGTGTGTGAGAACACGTGTGTGTGTGTGAACAGGTGTGTGTGTTACAACGAGTGTGTATGTGTGAACAGGTGTGTGTGTGAACAGGTGTGTGTGAGTGTGTACACGTGTGTGTTTTAACAGGTGTGTGCGTGAACAGGTGTGTGTATGTGTGAACCGGTGTGTGTGTGTGTGTGTGTGTGTGAATACGTGTGTGTCTGTGTGTGTGTGTGTGTGTGAACACGTGTGTGTGTGTGAACACGTGTGTGCGTGTGTGAACACGTGTGTGTGTGTGAACAGGTGTGTGTGTGTGAACAGGTGTTTGTGTGTGTGAACACGTGTGTGTGTGAATACGAGTGTGTGTGAACACGTGTGTGTGTGTGTGAGTGAACACGTGTGTGTGTGTGAACAGGTGTGTGTGTGTGAACACGTGTGTGTGTGAACAGGTGTGTGTGTGAACGCGTGTGTGTGTGAACAGGTGTGTGTGTGAACACGTGTGTGTGTGTGAACTGGTGTGTGTGTGAGAACAGGTGTGTGTGTCTGTGTGTGAACCAGTGTGTGTCTGTGTGTGAACACGTGTGTGTGTGTGAAGGTGTGTGTGTGTGTGAACACGTGTGTGTGTGTGAACATGTGTGTGTGTGAACACATGTGTGTGTGTGAACACGTGTGTGTGTGTGAACACGTGTGTGTGTGTGAACACGTGCATGTGTGTGTGAACAGGTGTGTGTGTGTGAACGTGTGTGTGTCTGTGTGTGAACACTTGTGTGTGTGTGTGAGAACACGTGTGTGTGTGAGAACATGTGTGTGAGAGAACACGTGTGTGTGGGAACACATGTGTGTGCGAACAGGTGTGTGTGTGTGAGTACAGGTGTGTGTGTGTGGGAACAGGTGTGTGTGTGTGAGAATACGTGTGTGTGTGTGAGAACACGTGTGTGTGTATGTGAACAGGTGTGAGTGTGTGTGAACAGGTGTGTGTGTGTGAACACGTGTGTGTGTGTGTGAACAGGTGTGTGTGTGTGAACACGTGTGTGTGTGTGAACAGGTGTGTGTGTGAACAGGTGTTTGTGTGTGTGAACACGTGTGTGTGTGAATACGAGTGTGTGTGAACACGTGTGTGTGTGTGTGAACAGGTGTGTGTGTGTGAGAATACGTGTGTGTGTGTGAGAACACGTGTGTGTGTATGTGAACAGGTGTGAGTGTGTGTGAACAGGTGTGTGTGTGAACACGTGTGTGTGTGTGTGAATAGGTGTGTGTGTGTGTGTGAACACGTGTGTGTGTGTGAACAGGTGTGTGTGTGAACACGTGTGTGTGTGTGTGAACAGGTGTGTGTGAGAACATGTGTGTGTGTCTGTGTGTGAACCCGTGTGTGTGTGTGTGAACAAGTGTGTGTGAGTGAGAGAACAGGTGTGTGTGTGTGAACACGTGTGTGTGTGTGAACACGTGGGTGTGTGCGTGTGTGTGAACATGTGTGTGCATGCGTGTGTGTGAACATGTGTGTGTGTGAACGTGTGTGTGTGTTTGTGTGTGCACACGTGTGTGTGTGAACACGTGTGTGTGTGAACGTGTGTATGTGAACACGTGTGTGTATGTGAACGGCTGTGTGTGAACAGGAGTGTGTGTGTGTACCCGTGTGTGTGAACAGGTGTGTGTGTGTGTGTGAACACGTGTGTGTGTGAACAGGTGTGTGTGCATGAACACGTGTGTGTGTGTGTGAACAGGTGTGTGTGTGTGAACACGTGTGTGTGTGTGTGTGTGAACAGGTGTGTGTGTGAACACGTGTGTGTGTGGACAGGTGTGTGTGTGTGTGGACAGGTGTGTGTGTGAACAGGTGTGTGTGTGTGAACGTGTGTGTGTTTGTGAACATGTGTGTGTGTGAACAGGTGTGTGTTTGTCTGTGTGTGAACAGGTGTGTGTGTGAACAGGTGTGTGTGTGTGAACACGTGTGTGTGTGTGAACGTGTGTGTGTGTGTGTGAACGTGTGTGTGTCTGTGTGTGAACACGTGTGTGTGTATGTGAACACGTGTGTGTGTGTGAGAACACGTCTGTGTGTGAGAAAACGTGTGTGAGTGTGTGAGAACACGTGTGTGTGAGAACAAGTGTGTGTGAACACGTGTGTGTGTGAGAACACGTGTGTGTGTGTGAGAACAGGTGTGTGTGTGTGAATATGTGTGTGTGTGTGAACACGTGTGTGTGTGTGTGAGAACATGTGTGTGTGTGTGAACAGGTGTGTGTGTGTGAACACGTGTGTGTATGTGTGTTAACACGTGTGTGTGTGTGTGTGAACACGTGTGTGTGTGTGAACAGGTGTGTGTGGGTGCGTGTGAACACGTGTGTGTGTGTGAACAGGTGTGTGTGTGAACACGTGTGTGTGTGAACAGGTGTGTGTGCGTGAATACGTGTGTGTGAAAAGGTGTGTGTGTGTGTGAACACGTGAGTGGGTGAACAGGTGTGTGTGTGTGAGAACAGGTGTGTGTGTCTGTGTGTGAACACGTGTGTGTGTGCGTGAACACGTGTGTGTGTGTAAGAGAACAGGTGTGTGTGTGTTCACACGTGTGTGTGTGTGAACGTGTGTGTGTGTGTGAACGTGTGTATGTGAACGTGTGTGTGTGCACAGGTGTGTGTGTGTGTGAACACGTGTGTGTGAACAGGTGTGTGTGTGAACACGTGTGTGTGTGAACAGGTGTGTGTGCGTGAATACGTGTGTGTGAAAAGGTGTGTGTGTGTGTGAACACGTGAGTGGGTGAACAGGTGTGTGTGTGTGAGAACAGGTGTGTGTGTCTGTGTGTGAACACGTGTGTGTGTGCGTGAACACGTGTGTGTGTGTAAGAGAACAGGTGTGTGTGTGTGAACACGTGTGTGTGTGTGTGAACGTGTGTGTGTGTGAACGTGTGTGTGAACACGTGTGTGTGTGCGTGAGTGTGAACACGTGTGTGTGCGTGTGTGTGAACATGTGTGTGTGATCGTGTGTTTGTGTGTGAACACGTGTGTGAGTGTGGGTGAACACGTGTGTGTATGTAAATGTGTGTGTGTGAACAGGTGTGTGTGTGTGTGAACACGTGTGTGTGTGAACAGGTGTGTGTGTGAACAGGTGTGTGTGTGTGAACACGTGTGTGTGTGTGAACACGTGTGTGTGTGAACACGTGTGTGTGTGTGAACAGGTGTGTGTGTGTGAATGTGTGTGTGAACAGGTGTGTGTGTGAATATGTGTGTGTGTGCGAACACGTGTGTGTGCTTGAACAGGTGTGTGTGTGTGAACACGTGTGTGTGTGTGAACAGGTGTGTGTGTGTGAACACGTGTGTGTGTGTGAACACGTGTCTTTGTGAACTCGTGTGTGTGTGTGAACAGGTGTGTGTGAGTGTGAACATGTGTATGTTTTAACAGGTGTGTGCGTGAACAGGTGTGTGTTAACACGTGTGTGTGAACCCGTGTGTGTGTGTGAACACGTGTGTGTATGTATGTGAACACGTGTGTGTGTGTGTGAACACGTTTGTGTGTGTGAACACGTGTGTGTATGTGTGTGAACACGTGTGTGTGTGTGAACACACGTGTGTGTGAACACGTGTGTGTGTGTGTGTGAGAACAGGTGTGTGTGTGTGAACAGGTGTGTGTGTGTGAACAGGTGTGTGTGTGAGAACACGTGTGTGTGTGTGAACAGGTGTGTCTGTGTGAACACGTGTGTGTGAACACGTGTATTTGTGTGATCACGTGTGTGTGAACACGTGTGTGTGTATGTGAACACGTGTGTGTGTGTGAACACGTGTGTGTGAGAACACATGTGTGTGAACACGTGTGTGTGTGTGAACACGTGTGTGTGAACACATGTGAGTTTGTGTGAACACGTGTGTGTGTGAACACGTGTGTGTGTGAACACTAGTGTGTGTGTGAACACGTGTGTGTGTGAGAACACGTGTGTGTGTGTGAACAGGTGTGTGTGTTACAACGTGTGTGTGTGTGTGAACAGGTGTGTGTGTGAACAGGTGTGTGTGAGTGTGTACACGTGTGTGTTTTAACAGGTGTGTGCGTGAACAGGTGTGTGTATGTGTGAACCGGTGTGTGTGTGTGTGTGTGTGTGAATACGTGTGTGTCTGTGTGTGTGTGTGTGTGTGAACACGTGTGTGTGTGTGTGAACACGTGTGTGCGTGTGTGAACACGTGTGTGTGTGTGAACAGGTGTGTGTGTGTGAACAGGTGTTTGTGTGTGTGAACACGTGTGTGTGTGAATACGAGTGTGTGTGAACACGTGTGTGTGTGTGTGAGTGAACACGTGTGTGTGTGTGAACAGGTGTGTGTGTGTGAACACGTGTATGTGTGAACAGGTGTGTGTGTGAACGCGTGTGTGTGTGAACAGGTGTGTGTGTGAACACGTGTGTGTGTGTGAACAGGTGTGTGTGTGAGAACAGGTGTGTGTGTCTGTGTGTGAACCAGTGTGTGTCTGTGTGTGAACACGTGTGTGTGTGTGAAGGTGTGTGTGTGTGTGAACACGTGTGTGTGTGTGAACATGTGTGTGTGTGTGAACACATGTGTGTGTGTGAACACGTGTGTGTGTGTGAACACGTGTGTGTGTGTGAACACGTGCATGTGTGTGTGAACAGGTGTGTGTGTGTGAACGTGTGTGTGTCTGTGTGTGAACACTTGTGTGTGTGTGTGAGAACACGTGTGTGTGTGAGAACATGTGTGTGAGAGAACACGTGTGTGTGGGAACACATGTGTGTGCGAACAGGTGTGTGTGTGTGAGAACAGGTGTGTGTGTGTGGGAACAGGTGTGTGTGTGTGAGAATACGTGTGTGTGTGTGAGAACACGTGTGTGTGTATGTGAACAGGTGTGAGTGTGTGTGAACAGGTTTGTGTGTGTGAACACGTGTGTGTGTGTGTGAACAGGTGTGTGTGTGTGAACACGTGTGTGTGTGTGAACAGGTGTGTGTGTGAACAGGTGTTTGTGTGTGTGAACACGTGTGTGTGTGAATACGAGTGTGTGTGAACACGTGTGTGTGTGTGTGAACAGGTGTGTGTGTGTGAGAATACGTGTGTGTGTGTGAGAACACGTGTGTGTGTATGTGAACAGGTGTGAGTGTGTGTGAACAGGTGTGTGTGTGAACACGTGTGTGTGTGTGTGAATAGGTGTGTGTGTGTGTGAACACGTGTGTGTGTGTGAACAGGTGTGTGTGTGAACACGTGTGTGTGTGTGTGAACAGGTGTGTGTGAGAACATGTGTGTGTGTCTGTGTGTGAACCCGTGTGTGTGTGTGTGAACAAGTGTGTGTGAGTGAGAGAACAGGTGTGTGTGTGTGAACACGTGTGTGTGTGTGAACACGTGGGTGTGTGCGTGTGTGTGAACATGTGTGTGCATGCGTGTGTGTGAACATGTGTGTGTGTGAACGTGTGTGTGTGTTTGTGTGTGCACACGTGTGTGTGTGTGAACACGTGTGTGTGTGAACGTGTGTATGTGAACACGTGTGTGTATGTGAACGGCTGTGTGTGAACAGGAGTGTGTGTGTGAACCCGTGTGTGTGAACAGGTGTGTGTGTGTGTGTGAACACGTGTGTGTGTGAACAGGTGTGTGTGCATGAACACGTGTGTGTGTGTGTGAACAGGTGTGTGTGTGTGAACACGTGTGTGTGTGTGTGTGAACAGGTGTGTGTGTGAACACGTGTGTGTGTGGACAGGTGTGTGTGTGTGTGGACAGGTGTGTGTGTGAACAGGTGTGTGTGTGTGAACGTGTGTGTGTTTGTGAACATGTGTGTGTGTGAACAGGTGTGTGTGTGAACAGGTGTGTGTGTGTGAACACGTGTGTGTGTGTGAACGTGTGTGTGTGTGTGAACGTGTGTGTGTCTGTGTGTGAACACGTGTGTGTGTATGTGAACACGTGTGTGTGTGTGAGAACACGTCTGTGTGTGAGAAAACGTGTGTGAGTGTGTGAGAACACGTGTGTGTGAGAACAAGTGTGTGTGAACACGTGTGTGTGTGAGAACACGTGTGTGTGTGTGAGAACAGGTGTGTGTGTGTGAACAGGTGTGTGTGTGTGTGTGAGAACACGTGTGTGTGTGTGTGTGAGAGAACACGTGTGTGTGTGTGTGAACAAGTGTGTGTGTGAACACGTGTGTGTGTGTGAACAGGTGTGTGTGTGAACAGGTGTGTGTGTGTGTGAACAAGTGTGTGTGTGTGAGAATACGTGTGTGTGTGTGAGAACACGTGTGTGTGTATGTGAACAGGTGTGAGTGTGTGTGAACAGGTTTGTGTGTGTGAACACGTGTGTGTGTGTGTGAACAGGTGTGTGTGTGTGAACACGTGTGTGTGTGTGAACAGGTGTGTGTGTGAACAGGTGTTTGTGTGTGTGAACACGTGTGTGTGTGAATACGAGTGTGTGTGAACACGTGTGTGTGTGTGTGAACAGGTGTGTGTGTGTGAGAATACGTGTGTGTGTGTGAGAACACGTGTGTGTGTATGTGAACAGGTGTGAGTGTGTGTGAACAGGTGTGTGTGTGAACACGTGTGTGTGTGTGTGAATAGGTGTGTGTGTGTGTGAACACGTGTGTGTGTGTGAACAGGTGTGTGTGTGAACACGTGTGTGTGTGTGTGAACAGGTGTGTGTGAGAACATGTGTGTGTGTCTGTGTGTGAACCCGTGTGTGTGTGTGTGAACAAGTGTGTGTGAGTGAGAGAACAGGTGTGTGTGTGTGAACACGTGTGTGTGTGTGAACACGTGGGTGTGTGCGTGTGTGTGAACATGTGTGTGCATGCGTGTGTGTGAACATGTGTGTGTGTGAACGTGTGTGTGTGTTTGTGTGTGCACACGTGTGTGTGTGTGAACACGTGTGTGTGTGAACGTGTGTATGTGAACACGTGTGTGTATGTGAACGGCTGTGTGTGAACAGGAGTGTGTGTGTGAACCCGTGTGTGTGAACAGGTGTGTGTGTGTGTGTGAACACGTGTGTGTGTGAACAGGTGTGTGTGCATGAACACGTGTGTGTGTGTGTGAACAGGTGTGTGTGTGTGAACACGTGTGTGTGTGTGTGTGAACAGGTGTGTGTGTGAACACGTGTGTGTGTGGACAGGTGTGTGTGTGTGTGGACAGGTGTGTGTGTGAACAGGTGTGTGTGTGTGAACGTGTGTGTGTTTGTGAACATGTGTGTGTGTGAACAGGTGTGTGTGTGAACAGGTGTGTGTGTGTGAACACGTGTGTGTGTGTGAACGTGTGTGTGTGTGTGAACGTGTGTGTGTCTGTGTGTGAACACGTGTGTGTGTATGTGAACACGTGTGTGTGTGTGAGAACACGTCTGTGTGTGAGAAAACGTGTGTGAGTGTGTGAGAACACGTGTGTGTGAGAACAAGTGTGTGTGAACACGTGTGTGTGTGAGAACACGTGTGTGTGTGTGAGAACAGGTGTGTGTGTGTGAACAGGTGTGTGTGTGTGTGTGAGAACACGTGTGTGTGTGTGTGTGAGAGAACACGTGTGTGTGTGTGTGAACAAGTGTGTGTGTGAACACGTGTGTGTGTGTGAACAGGTGTGTGTGTGAACAGGTGTGTGTGTGTGTGAACAAGTGTGTGTGTGAACACGTGTGTGTGTGAACAGGTGTGTGTGTGAACACGTTTGTGTGTGTGAACACGTGTGAGTGTGTGAACAGGTGTGTGTGTGAACACGTGTGTGTGTGTGAACACGTGTGTGTGTGTGTGTGAACGTGTGTGTGTGTGTGACAACGTGTGTGTGTGAACACGTGTGTGTGTGTGTGTGGACTCGTGTGTGTGTGTGAGAACACGTGTGTGCGTGCGTGTGTGAACACGTGTGTGTGTGTGCGTGTGTGTGAACATGTGTGTGTGAGTGTGAACGTGTGTGTTTGTGTGTGAACACGTGTGTGTGTGTGAACACGTGTGTGTGTGTGAACAGGTGTGTGTGTGTGAACACATGTGTGTGTGAGAACACGTGTGTGTGTGTGTGAACAGGTGTGTGTGTGAACACGTGTGTGTGTGAACAAATGTGTGTGTGTGTGAACAGGTGTGTGTGTGTAAACAGGTGTGTGTGTGTGAACGCGTGTGTGTGTGTGAACAGGTGTGTATGTGTGTGTGTGAACACGTGTGTGTGTGTGCGAACAGGTGTGTGTGTGTGAACACGTGTGTGTGTGAACACGTGTGTGTGCGTGTGGACACGTGTGTGTGTGTGTGAGAACACGTGTGTGTGTGCGTGTGTGGACACGTGTGTGTGTGTGTGAACAGGGGTGTGTGTGTGAGAACACGTGTGTGTGTGTGAGAACACGTGTGTGTGTGTGAACAGGTGTGTGTGTGAACAGGTGTGTGTGTGTGTGTGAACAAGTGTGTGTGTGAACACGTGTGTGTGTGAAAAGGTGTGTGTGTGAACAAGTGTGTGTGTGTGAACACGTGTGAGTGTGTGAACAGGTGTGTGTGTGTGTGAACACGTGTGTGTGTGTGTGTGTGAACACGTGTGTGTGTGTGTGTGTGAACGTGTGTGTGTGTGTGACAACGTGTGTGTGTGAACACGTGTGTGTGTGTGTGTGGACACGTGTGTGTGTGTGAGAACACGTGTGTGCGTGCGTGTGTGAACACGTGTGTGCGTGTGTGTGAACACGTGTGTGTGTGCGTGTGTGTGTGAACATGTGTGTGTGAGTGTGAACGTGTGTGTTTGTGTGTGAACACGTGTGTGTGTGTGAACACGTGTGTGTGTGAACAGGTGTGTGTGTGTGAACACGTGTGTGTGTGAGAACACGTGTGTGTGTGTGAACAGGTGTGTGTGTGAACACGTGTGTGTGTGTGAACAAATGTGTGTGTGTGTGAACAGGTGTGTGTGTGTAAACAGGTGTGTGTGTGTGAACGCGTGTGTGTGTGTGAACGCTTGTGTGTGTGTGTGTGTGAACACGTGTGTGTGTGTGCAAACAGGTGTGTGTGTGTGAACACGTGTGTGTGTGAACACGTGTGTGTGCGTGTGGACACGTGTGTGTGTGTGTGAGAACACGTGTGTGTGTGCATGTGTGGACACGTGTGTGTGTGTGAACAGGGGTGTGTGTGTGTGAACAGGTGTGTGTGTGAACACGTGTGTGTGTGAACACGTGTATTTGTATGAACACGTGTGTGTGTGAACGTGTGTGTGTGTTTGTGTGTGCACACGTGTGTGTGTGTGTGAACACGTGTGTGTGTGAATGTGTGTGTGTGAACGTGTGTATGTGAACACATGTGTGTATGTGAACGGGTGTGTGTTAACATGTGTGTGTGTGAACACGTGTGTGTGAACACATGTGTGTGTGTGAACATGTGTGTGTGTGAACACGTGTGTGTGTGAACACGTGTGTGTGTGAACACGTGTGTGTGTGTGTGAACAGGTGTGTGTGTGTGAACAGGTGTGTGTGTGTGAATCGGTGTGTGTGTGAACAGGTGTGTGTGTGTGAACACGTGTGTGTGTGTGAACAGGTGTGTGTGTGTGAACACGTGTGTGTGTGAACACGTGTGTGTGTGTGTGTGTGAACGTGTGTGTGTGTGTGACAACGTGTGTGTGTGAACACGTGTGTGTGTGTGTGGACACGTGTGTGTGTGAGAACACGTGTGTGCGTGCGTGTGTGAACACGTGTGTGCGTGTGTGTGAACACGTGTGTGTGTGCGTGTGTGTGTGAACATGTGTGTGTGAGTGTGAACGTGTGTGTTTGTGTGTGAACACGTGTGTGTGTGTGAACACGTGTGTGTGTGAACAGGTGTGTGTGTGTGAACACGTGTGTGTGTGTGAACACGTGTGTGTGTGTGAACAGGTGTGTGTGTGAACACGTGTGTGTGTGTGAACAAATGTGTGTGTGTGTGAACAGGTGTGTGTGTGTGTGAACAGGTGTGTGTGTGTGAATCGGTGTGTGTGTGTGTGAACCGGTGTGTGTGTGTGTGTGTGAACCGGTGTGTGTGTGAATACGTGTGTGTCTGTGTGTGTGTGTGTGTGAACACGTGTGTGTGAACAGGTGTGTGTGTGTGAACAGGTGTGTGTGTGTGTGAACAAGTGTGTGTGTGAACACGTGTGTGTGTGAACAGGTGTGTGTGTGAACACGTGTGTGTGTGAACACGTGTGAGTGTGTGTGTGTGTGAACACGTGTGTGTGTGTGTGTGAACACGTGTGTGTGTGTGTGTGAACGTGTGTGTGTGTGTGACAACGTGTGTGTGTGAACACGTGTGTGTGTGGACACGTGTGTGTGTGAGAACACGTGTGTGCGTGCGTGTGTGAACACGTGTGTGCGTGTGTGTGAACACGTGTGTGTGCGTGTGTATGAACATGTGTGTGTGAGTGTGAACGTGTGTGTTTGTGTGTGAACACGTGTGTGTGTGTGAACACGTGTGTGTGTGCGTGTGTGTGAACACGTGTGTGCATGTGTGTGTGAGAACATGTGTGTGTGTGTGAACGTGTGTGTCTGTTTGTGTGTGCACACGTGTGTGTGTGTGAACACGTGTGTGTGTGAATGTGTGTGTGTGAACTTGTGTATGTGAACACGTGTGTGTATGTGAATGGGTTTGTGTTAACAGGTGTGTGTGTGAACACGTGTGTGTGAACAGGTGTGTGTGTGTGAACAGGTGTGTGTGTGTGTGAACAAGTGTGTGTGTGAACACGTGTGTGTGTGAACAGGTGTGTGTGTGAAAACGTGTGTGTGTGAACACGTGTGAGTGTGTGAACAGGTGTGTGTGTGAACACGTGTGTGTGTGTGTGTGTGTGTGAACACGTGTGTGTGTGTGTGTGTGTGAACACGTGTGTGTGTGTGTGAACGTGTGTGTGTGTGACAACGTGTGTGTGTGAACACGTGTGTGTGTGTGGACACGTGTGTGTGTGTGAGAACACGTGTGTGCGTGCGTGTGTCAACACGTGTGTGCGTGTGTGTGAACACGTGTGTGTGTGCGTGTGTATGAACATGTGTGTGTGAGTGTGAACGTGTGTGTTTGTGTGTGAACACGTGTGTGTGTGTGAACACGTGTGTGTGTGTGAACAGGTGTGTGTGTGAACACGTGTGTGTGTGAGAACACGTGTGTGTGTAAACAGGTGTGTGTGTGTGTGAAAAGCTGTGTGTGTGTCTGTGTGTGAACCCGTGTGTGTCTGTGTGTGAACACGTGTGTGTGAGAGAACAGGTGTGTGTGTGTGAACACGTGTGTGTGTGAACATGTGTCTGTGTGTGAACACGTGTGTGTGTGCGTGTGTGTGAACAGGTGTGTGTGTGTGTGAACAAGTGTGTGTGTGAACACGTGTGTGTGTGAACATGTGTGTGTGTGAGAAAACGTGTGTGAGTGTGTGAGAACACGTGTGTGTGAGAACAAGTGTGTGTGAACATGTGTGTGTGTGAGAACACGTATGTGTGTGTGAGAACAGGTGTGTGTGTGTGAACAGGTGTGTGTGTGTGAGAACACGTGTGTGTGTGTGAGAACACGTGTGTGTGTGTGAACAGGTGTGTGTGTGAACAGGTGTGTGTGTGTGTGTGAACAAGTGTGTGTGTGAACACGTGTGTGTGTGAAAAGGTGTGTGTGTGAACAAGTGTGTGTGTGTGAACACGTGTGAGTGTGTGAACAGGTGTGTGTGTGTGTGAACACGTGTGTGTGTGTGTGTGTGAACACGTGTGTGTGTGTGTGTGTGAACGTGTGTGTGTGTGTGACAACGTGTGTGTGTGAACACGTGTGTGTGTGTGTGTGGACACGTGTGTGTGTGTGAGAACACGTGTGTGCGTGCGTGTGTGAACACGTGTGTGCGTGTGTGTGAACACGTGTGTGTGTGCGTGTGTGTGTGAACATGTGTGTGTGAGTGTGAACGTGTGTGTTTGTGTGTGAACACGTGTGTGTGTGTGAACACGTGTGTGTGTGAACAGGTGTGTGTGTGTGAACACGTGTGTGTGTGAGAACACGTGTGTGTGTGTGAACAGGTGTGTGTGTGAACACGTGTGTGTGTGTGAACAAATGTGTGTGTGTGTGAACAGGTGTGTGTGTGTAAACAGGTGTGTGTGTGTGAACGCGTGTGTGTGTGTGAACGCTTGTGTGTGTGTGTGTGTGAACACGTGTGTGTGTGTGCAAACAGGTGTGTGTGTGTGAACACGTGTGTGTGTGAACACGTGTGTGTGCGTGTGGACACGTGTGTGTGTGTGTGAGAACACGTGTGTGTGTGCATGTGTGGACACGTGTGTGTGTGTGAACAGGGGTGTGTGTGTGTGAACAGGTGTGTGTGTGAACACGTGTGTGTGTGAACACGTGTATTTGTATGAACACGTGTGTGTGTGAACGTGTGTGTGTGTTTGTGTGTGCACACGTGTGTGTGTGTGTGAACACGTGTGTGTGTGAATGTGTGTGTGTGAACGTGTGTATGTGAACACATGTGTGTATGTGAACGGGTGTGTGTTAACATGTGTGTGTGTGAACACGTGTGTGTGAACACATGTGTGTGTGTGAACATGTGTGTGTGTGAACACGTGTGTGTGTGAACACGTGTGTGTGTGAACACGTGTGTGTGTGTGTGAACAGGTGTGTGTGTGTGAACAGGTGTGTGTGTGTGAATCGGTGTGTGTGTGAACAGGTGTGTGTGTGTGAACACGTGTGTGTGTGTGAACAGGTGTGTGTGTGTGAACACGTGTGTGTGTGAACACGTGTGTGTGTGTGTGTGTGAACGTGTGTGTGTGTGTGACAACGTGTGTGTGTGAACACGTGTGTGTGTGTGTGGACACGTGTGTGTGTGAGAACACGTGTGTGCGTGCGTGTGTGAACACGTGTGTGCGTGTGTGTGAACACGTGTGTGTGTGCGTGTGTGTGTGAACATGTGTGTGTGAGTGTGAACGTGTGTGTTTGTGTGTGAACACGTGTGTGTGTGTGAACACGTGTGTGTGTGAACAGGTGTGTGTGTGTGAACACGTGTGTGTGTGTGAACACGTGTGTGTGTGTGAACAGGTGTGTGTGTGAACACGTGTGTGTGTGTGAACAAATGTGTGTGTGTGTGAACAGGTGTGTGTGTGTGTGAACAGGTGTGTGTGTGTGAATCGGTGTGTGTGTGTGTGAACCGGTGTGTGTGTGTGTGTGTGTGAACCGGTGTGTGTGTGAATACGTGTGTGTCTGTGTGTGTGTGTGTGTGAACACGTGTGTGTGAACAGGTGTGTGTGTGTGAACAGGTGTGTGTGTGTGTGAACAAGTGTGTGTGTGAACACGTGTGTGTGTGAACAGGTGTGTGTGTGAACACGTGTGTGTGTGAACACGTGTGAGTGTGTGTGTGTGTGAACACGTGTGTGTGTGTGTGTGAACACGTGTGTGTGTGTGTGTGAACGTGTGTGTGTGTGTGACAACGTGTGTGTGTGAACACGTGTGTGTGTGGACACGTGTGTGTGTGAGAACACGTGTGTGCGTGCGTGTGTGAACACGTGTGTGCGTGTGTGTGAACACGTGTGTGTGCGTGTGTATGAACATGTGTGTGTGAGTGTGAACGTGTGTGTTTGTGTGTGAACACGTGTGTGTGTGTGAACACGTGTGTGTGTGCGTGTGTGTGAACACGTGTGTGCATGTGTGTGTGAGAACATGTGTGTGTGTGTGAACGTGTGTGTCTGTTTGTGTGTGCACACGTGTGTGTGTGTGAACACGTGTGTGTGTGAATGTGTGTGTGTGAACTTGTGTATGTGAACACGTGTGTGTATGTGAATGGGTTTGTGTTAACAGGTGTGTGTGTGAACACGTGTGTGTGAACAGGTGTGTGTGTGTGAACAGGTGTGTGTGTGTGTGAACAAGTGTGTGTGTGAACACGTGTGTGTGTGAACAGGTGTGTGTGTGAAAACGTGTGTGTGTGAACACGTGTGAGTGTGTGAACAGGTGTGTGTGTGAACACGTGTGTGTGTGTGTGTGTGTGTGAACACGTGTGTGTGTGTGTGTGTGTGAACACGTGTGTGTGTGTGTGAACGTGTGTGTGTGTGACAACGTGTGTGTGTGAACACGTGTGTGTGTGTGGACACGTGTGTGTGTGTGAGAACACGTGTGTGCGTGCGTGTGTCAACACGTGTGTGCGTGTGTGTGAACACGTGTGTGTGTGTGAACACGTGTGTGTGTGTGAACAGGTGTGTGTGTGAACACGTGTGTGTGTGAGAACACGTGTGTGTGTAAACAGGTGTGTGTGTGTGAACGCGTTTGTGTGTGTGAACAGGTGTGTATGTGTGTGTGTGAACACGTGTGTGTGTGTGCGAACAGGTGTGTGTGTGTGAACACGTGTGTGTGTGAACACGTGTGTGTGCGTGTGGACACGTGTGTGTGTGTGTGAGAACACGTGTGTGTGCATGTGTGGACACGTGTGTGTGTGTGAACAGGGGTGTGTGTGTGAACAGGTGTGTGTGAGAACACGTGTGTGTGTGAACACGTGTATTTGTATGAACACGTGTATGTATGAACGTGTGTGTGTGTTTGTGTGTGCACACGTGTGTGTGTGTGTGAACACGTGTGTGTGTGAATGTGTGTGTGTGAACGTGTGTATGTGAACACGTGTGTGTGAACACGTGTGTGTGTGTGTGAACATGTGTGTGTGTGAACACGTGTGTGTGTGTGTGTGAACAGGTGTGTGTGTGTGAACAGGTGTGTGTGTGTGAATCAGTGTGTGTGTGTGTGAACCGGTGTGTGTGTGTGTGTGTGTGTGTGTGAACCGGTGTGTGTGTGTGTGTGAATACGTGTGTGTCTGTGTGTGTGTGTGTGTGAACACGTGTGTGTGAGAGAACAGGTGTGTGTGTGTGAACACGTGTGTGTGTGAACACGTGTCTGTGTGTGAACACGTGTGTGTGTGCGTGTGTGTGAACAGGTGTGTGTGTGTGAACAAGTGTGTGTGTGAACACGTGTGTGTGTGAACATGTGTGTGTGTGAGAAAACGTGTGTGAGTGTGTGAGAACACGTGTGTGTGAGAACAAGTGTGTGTGAACACGTGTGTGTGTGAGAACACGTATGTGTGTGTGAGAACAGGTGTGTGTGTGTGAACAGGTGTGTGTGTTTGAGAACACGTGTGTGTGTGTGAGAACACGTGTGTGTGTGTGAACAGGTGTGTGTGTGAACAGGTGTGTGTGTGTGTGTGAACAAGTGTGTGTGTGAACACGTGTGTGTGTGAAAAGGTGTGTGTGTGAACAAGTGTGTGTGTGTGAACACGTGTGAGTGTGTGAACAGGTGTGTGTGTGTGTGAACACGTGTGTGTGTGTGTGTGAACGTGTGTGTGTGTGACAACGTGTGTGTGTGAACACGTGTGTGTGTGTGTGGACACGTGTGTGTGTGTGAGAACACGTGTGTGCGTGCGTGTGTGAACACTTGTGTGCGTGTGTGTGAACACGTGTGTGTGTGCGTGTGTGTGTGAACATGTGTGTGTGAGTGTGAACGTGTGTGTTTGTGTGTGAACACGTGTGTGTGTGTGAACACGTGTGTGTGTGAACAGGTGTGTGTGTGTGAACACGTGTGTGTGTGTGAACACGTGTGTGTGTGTGAACAGGTGTGTGTGTGAACACGTGTGTGTGTGTGAACAAATGTGTGTGTGTGTGAACAGGTGTGTGTGTGTAAACAGGTGTGTGTGTGTGAATGCGTGTGTGTGTGTGAACGCGTGTGTGTGTGTGTGTGTGAACACGTGTGTGTGTGTGCAAACAGGTGTGTGTGTGTGAACACGTGTGTGTGTGAACACGTGTGTCTGCGTGTGGACACGTGTGTGTGTGTGTGAGAACACGTGTGTGTGTGCATGTGTGGACACGTGTGTGTGTGTGAACAGGGGTGTGTGTGTGTGAACAGGTGTGTGTGAACACGTGTGTGTGTGAACACGTGTATTTGTATGAACACGTGTGTGTGTGAACGTGTGTGTGTGTTTGTGTGTGCACACGTGTGTGTGTGTGAACACGTGTGTGTGTGAATGTGTGTGTGTGAACGTGTGTATGTGAACACATGTGTGTATGTGAACGGGTGTGTGTTAACATGTGTGTGTGTGAACACGTGTGTGTGAACACATGTGTGTGTGAACATGTGTGTGTGTGAACACGTGTGTGTGTGAACACGTGTGTGTGTGAACACGTGTGTGTGTGTGTGTGTGAACAGGTGTGTGTGTGTGTGAACAGGTGTGTGTGTGTGAATCGGTGTGTGTGTGTGTGAACCGGTGTGTGTGTGTGTGTGTGAACCGGTGTGTGTGTGAATACGTGTGTGTCTGTGTGTGTGTGTGTGTGAACACGTGTGTGTGAACAGGTGTGTGTGTGTGAACAGGTGTGTGTGTGTGTGAACAAGTGTGTGTGTGAACACGTGTGTGTGTGAACAGGTGTGTGTGTGAAAACGTGTGTGTGTGAACACGTGTGAGTGTGTGAACAGGTGTGTGTGTGAACACGTGTGTGTGTGTGTGTGTGTGAACACGTGTGTGTGTGTGTGTGTGTGTGAACACGTGTGTGTGTGTGAACAGGGGTGTGTGTGTGAACAGGTGTGTGTGAGAACACGTGTGTGTGTGAACACGTGTATTTGTATGAACACGTGTATGTATGAACGTGTGTGTGTGTTTGTGTGTGCACACGTGTGTGTGTGTGTGAACACGTGTGTGTGTGAATGTGTGTGTGTGAACGTGTGTATGTGAACACGTGTGTGTGAACACGTGTGTGTGTGTGAACATGTGTGTGTGTGAACACGTGTGTGTGTGAACATGTGTGTGTGTGTGAACACGTGTGTGTGTGTGTGAACAGGTGTGTGTGTGTGAAAAGGTTTGTGTGTGTGAATCAGTGTGTGTGTGTGTGTGAACCGGTGTGTGTGTGTGTGTGTGAACCGGTGTGTGTGTGTGTGTGAATACGTGTGTGTCTGTGTGTGTGTGTGTGTGAACACGTGTGTGTGTGAGTGAACACTTGTGTGTGTGTGTGAACAGGTGTGTGTTTGTGAACACGTGTGTGTTTGTGAACAGGTGTGTGTGTGTGTGAACACGTGTGTGTGTGTGTGTGAACACGTGTGTGTGTGTGTGTGTGAACGTGTGTGTGTGTGTGACAACGTGTGTGTGTGAACACGTGTGTGTGTGTGTGGACACGTGTGTGTGTGTGAGAACACGTGTGTGCGTGCGTGTGTGTACACGTGTGTGCGTGTGTGTGAACACGTGTGTGTGAGCGTGTGTGTGTGAACATGTGTGTGTGAGTGTGAACGTGTGTGTTTGTGTGTGAACACGTGTGTGTGTGTGAACACGTGTGTGTGTGTGAACAGGTGTGTGTGTGTGAACACGTGTGTGTGTGAGAACACGTGTGTGTGTGTGAACAGGTGTGTGTGTGAACACGTGTGTGTGTGTGAACAAATGTGTGTGTGTGTGAACAGGTGTGTGTGTGTAAACAGGTGTGTGTGTGTGAACGCGTGTGTGTGTGTGAACGCTTGTGTGTGTGTGTGTGTGAACACGTGTGTGTGTGTGCAAACAGGTGTGTGTGTGTGAACACGTGTGTGTGTGAACACGTGTGTGTGCGTGTGGACACGTGTGTGTGTGTGTGAGAACACGTGTGTGTGTGCATGTGTGGACACGTGTGTGTGTGTGAACAGGGGTGTGTGTGTGTGAACAGGTGTGTGTGTGAACACGTGTGTGTGTGAACACGTGTATTTGTATGAACACGTGTGTGTGTGAACGTGTGTGTGTGTTTGTGTGTGCACACGTGTGTGTGTGTGTGAACACGTGTGTGTGTGAATGTGTGTGTGTGAACGTGTGTATGTGAACACATGTGTGTATGTGAACGGGTGTGTGTTAACATGTGTGTGTGTGAACACGTGTGTGTGAACACATGTGTGTGTGTGAACATGTGTGTGTGTGAACACGTGTGTGTGTGAACACGTGTGTGTGTGAACACGTGTGTGTGTGTGTGAACAGGTGTGTGTGTGTGAACAGGTGTGTGTGTGTGAATCGGTGTGTGTGTGAACAGGTGTGTGTGTGTGAACACGTGTGTGTGTGAACACGTGTGTGTGTGTGTGTGTGAACGTGTGTGTGTGTGTGACAACGTGTGTGTGTGAACACGTGTGTGTGTGTGTGGACACGTGTGTGTGTGAGAACACGTGTGTGCGTGCGTGTGTGAACACGTGTGTGCGTGTGTGTGAACACGTGTGTGTGTGCGTGTGTGTGTGAACATGTGTGTGTGAGTGTGAACGTGTGTGTTTGTGTGTGAACACGTGTGTGTGTGTGAACACGTGTGTGTGTGAACAGGTGTGTGTGTGTGAACACGTGTGTGTGTGTGAACACGTGTGTGTGTGTGAACAGGTGTGTGTGTGAACACGTGTGTGTGTGTGAACAAATGTGTGTGTGTGTGAACAGGTGTGTGTGTGTGTGAACAGGTGTGTGTGTGTGAATCGGTGTGTGTGTGTGTGAACCGGTGTGTGTGTGTGTGTGTGAACCGGTGTGTGTGTGAATACGTGTGTATCTGTGTGTGTGTGTGTGTGAACACGTGTGTGTGAACAGGTGTGTGTGTGTGAACAGGTGTGTGTGTGTGTGAACAAGTGTGTGTGTGAACACGTGTGTGTGTGAACAGGTGTGTGTGTGAACACGTGTGTGTGTGAACACGTGTGAGTGTGTGTGTGTGTGAACACGTGTGTGTGTGTGTGTGAACACGTGTGTGTGTGTGTGTGAACGTGTGTGTGTGTGTGACAACGTGTGTGTGTGAACACGTGTGTGTGTGGACACGTGTGTGTGTGAGAACACGTGTGTGCGTGCGTGTGTGAACACGTGTGTGCGTGTGTGTGAACACGTGTGTGTGCGTGTGTATGAACATGTGTGTGTGAGTGTGAACGTGTGTGTTTGTGTGTGCACACGTGTGTGTGTGTGAACACGTGTGTGTGTGAATGTGTGTGTGTGAACTTGTGTATGTGAACACGTGTGTGTATGTGAATGGGTTTGTGTTAACAGGTGTGTGTGTGAACACGTGTGTGTGTGTGAACAGGTGTGTGTGTGAACACGTGTGTGTGTGTGAACAAATGAGTGTGTGTGTGAACAGGTGTGTGTGTGTAAACAGGTGTGTGTGTGTGAATGCGTGTGTGTGTGTGAACGCGTGTGTGTGTGTGTGTGAACACGTGTGTGTGTGTGCAAACAGGTGTGTGTGTGTGAACACGTGTGTGTGTGTGAACACGTGTGTCTGCGTGTGGACACGTGTGTGTGTGTGTGAGAACACGTGTGTGTGTGCATGTGTGGACACGTGTGTGTGTGTGAACAGGGGTGTGTGTGTGTGAACAGGTGTGTGTGTGAACACGTGTGTGTGTGAACACGTGTATTTGTATGAACACGTGTGTGTGTGAACGTGTGTGTGTGTTTGTGTGTGCACACGTGTGTGTGTGTGAACACGTGTGTGTGTGAATGTGTGTGTGTGAACGTGTGTATGTGAACACATGTGTGTATGTGAACGGGTGTGTGTTAACATGTGTGTGTGTGAACACGTGTGTGTGAACACATGTGTGTGTGAACATGTGTGTGTGTGAACACGTGTGTGTGTGAACACGTGTGTGTGTGAACACGTGTGTGTGTGTGTGTGTGAACAGGTGTGTGTGTGTGTGAACAGGTGTGTGTGTGTGAATCGGTGTGTGTGTGTGTGAACCGGTGTGTGTGTGTGTGTGAACCGGTGTGTGTGTGAATACGTGTGTGTCTGTGTGTGTGTGTGTGTGAACACGTGTGTGTGAACAGGTGTGTGTGTGTGAACAGGTGTGTGTGTGTGTGAACAAGTGTGTGTGTGAACACGTGTGTGTGTGAACAGGTGTGTGTGTGAAAACGTGTGTGTGTGAACACGTGTGAGTGTGTGAACAGGTGTGTGTGTGAACACGTGTGTGTGTGTGTGTGAACACGTGTGTGTGTGTGTGTGTGTGAACACGTGTGTGTGTGTGAACAGGGGTGTGTGTGTGAACAGGTGTGTGTGAGAACACGTGTGTGTGTGAACACGTGTATTTGTATGAACACGTGTATGTATGAACGTGTGTGTGTGTTTGTGTGTGCACACGTGTGTGTGTGTGTGAACACGTGTGTGTGTGAATGTGTGTGTGTGAACGTGTGTATGTGAACACGTGTGTGTGAACACGTGTGTGTGTGTGAACATGTGTGTGTGTGAACACGTGTGTGTGTGAACATGTGTGTGTGTGTGAACACGTGTGTGTGTGTGTGAACAGGTGTGTGTGTGTGAAAAGGTTTGTGTGTGTGAATCAGTGTGTGTGTGTGTGTGAACCGGTGTGTGTGTGTGTGTGTGAACCGGTGTGTGTGTGTGTGTGAATACGTGTGTGTCTGTGTGTGTGTGTGTGTGAACACGTGTGTGTGTGAGTGAACACTTGTGTGTGTGTGTGAACAGGTGTGTGTTTGTGAACACGTGTGTGTGTGTGAACAGGTGTGTGTGTGTGTGAACACGTGTGTGTGTGTGTGTGTGAACACGTGTGTGTGTGTGTGTGTGAACGTGTGTGTGTGTGTGACAACGTGTGTGTGTGAACACGTGTGTGTGTGTGTGGACACGTGTGTGTGTGTGAGAACACGTGTGTGCGTGCGTGTGTGAACACGTGTGTGCGTGTGTGTGAACACGTGTGTGTGTGCGTGTGTGTGTGAACATGTGTGTGTGAGTGTGAACGTGTGTGTTTGTGTGTGAACACGTGTGTGTGTGTGAACACGTGTGTGTGTGTGAACAGGTGTGTGTGTGTGAACACGTGTGTGTGTGAGAACACGTGTGTGTGTGTGAACAGGTGTGTGTGTGAACACGTGTGTGTGTGTGAACAAATGTGTGTGTGTGTGAACAGGTGTGTGTGTGTAAACAGGTGTGTGTGTGTGAACGCGTGTGTGTGTGTGAACGCTTGTGTGTGTGTGTGTGTGAACACGTGTGTGTGTGTGCAAACAGGTGTGTGTGTGTGAACACGTGTGTGTGTGAACACGTGTGTGTGCGTGTGGACACGTGTGTGTGTGTGTGAGAACACGTGTGTGTGTGCATGTGTGGACACGTGTGTGTGTGTGAACAGGGGTGTGTGTGTGTGAACAGGTGTGTGTGTGAACACGTGTGTGTGTGAACACGTGTATTTGTATGAACACGTGTGTGTGTGAACGTGTGTGTGTGTTTGTGTGTGCACACGTGTGTGTGTGTGTGAACACGTGTGTGTGTGAATGTGTGTGTGTGAACGTGTGTATGTGAACACATGTGTGTATGTGAACGGGTGTGTGTTAACATGTGTGTGTGTGAACACGTGTGTGTGAACACATGTGTGTGTGTGAACATGTGTGTGTGTGAACACGTGTGTGTGTGAACACGTGTGTGTGTGAACACGTGTGTGTGTGTGTGAACAGGTGTGTGTGTGTGAACAGGTGTGTGTGTGTGAATCGGTGTGTGTGTGAACAGGTGTGTGTGTGTGAACACGTGTGTGTGTGTGAACAGGTGTGTGTGTGTGAACACGTGTGTGTGTGAACACGTGTGTGTGTGTGTGTGTGAACGTGTGTGTGTGTGTGACAACGTGTGTGTGTGAACACGTGTGTGTGTGTGTGGACACGTATGTGTGTGAGAACACGTGTGTGTGTGCGTGTGTGAACACGTGTGTGCGTGTGTGTGAACACGTGTGTGTGTGCGTGTGTGTGTGAACATGTGTGTGTGAGTGTGAACGTGTGTGTTTGTGTGTGAACACGTGTGTGTGTGTGAACACGTGTGTGTGTGAACAGGTGTGTGTGTGTGAACACGTGTGTGTGTGTGAACACGTGTGTGTGTGTGAACAGGTGTGTGTGTGAACACGTGTGTGTGTGTGAACAAATGTGTGTGTGTGTGAACAGGTGTGTGTGTGTGTGAACAGGTGTGTGTGTGTGAATCGGTGTGTGTGTGTGTGAACCGGTGTGTGTGTGTGTGTGTGAACCGGTGTGTGTGTGAATACGTGTGTGTCTGTGTGTGTGTGTGTGTGAACACGTGTGTGTGAACAGGTGTGTGTGTGTGAACAGGTGTGTGTGTGTGTGAACATGTGTGTGTGTGAACACGTGTGTGTGTGAACAGGTGTGTGTGTGAACACGTGTGTGTGTGAACACGTGTGAGTGTGTGTGTGTTTGAACACGTGTGTGTGTGTGTGTGAACACGTGTGTGTGTGTGTGTGAACGTGTGTGTGTGTGACAACGTGTGTGTGTGAACACGTGTGTGTGTGGACACGTGTGTGTGTGAGAACACGTGTGTGCGTGCGTGTGTGAACACGTGTGTGCGTGTGTGTGAACACGTGTGTGTGCGTGTGTATGAACATGTGTGCGTGAGTGTGAACGTGTGTGTTTGTGTGTGAACACGTGTGTGTGTGTGAACACGTGTGTGTGTGCGTGTGTGTGAACACGTGTGTGCATGTGTGTGTGAGAACATGTGTGTGTGTGTGAACGTGTGTGTCTGTTTGTGTGTGCACACGTGTGTGTGTGTGAACACGTGTGTGTGTGAATGTGTGTGTGTGAACTTGTGTATGTGAACACGTGTGTGTATGTGAATGGGTTTGTGTTAACAGGTGTGTGTGTGAACACGTGTGTGTGAACAGGTGTGTGTGTGTGAACAGGTGTGTGTGTGTGTGAACAAGTGTGTGTGTGAACACGTGTGTGTGTGAACAGGTGTGTGTGTGAAAACGTGTGTGTGTGAACACGTGTGAGTGTGTGAACAGGTGTGTGTGTGAACACGTGTGTGTGTGTGTGTGTGTGTGAACACGTGTGTGTGTGTGTGTGAACACGTGTGTGTGTGTGTGAACGTGTGTGTGTGTGACAACGTGTGTGTGTGAACACGTGTGTGTGTGTGGACACGTGTGTGTGTGTGAGAACACGTGTGTGCGTGCGTGTGTCAACACGTGAGTGCGTGTGTGTGAACACGTGTGTGTGTGCGTGTGTATGAACATGTGTGTGTGAGTGTGAACGTGTGTGTTTGTGTGTGAACACGTGTGTGTGTGTGAACACGTGTGTGTGTGTGAACAGGTGTGTGTGTGAACACGTGTGTGTGTGAGAACACGTGTGTGTGTGTAAACAGGTGTGTGTGTGTGAACGCGTTTGTGTGTGTGAACAGGTGTTTATGTGTGTGGGTGAACACGTGTGTGTGTGTGCGAACAGGTGTGTGTGTGTGAACACGTGTGTGTGTGAACACGTGTGTGTGCGTGTGGACACGTGTGTGTGTGTGTGTGAGAACACGTGTGTGTGCATGTGTGGACACGTGTGTGTGTGTGAACAGGGGTGTGTGTGTGAACAGGTGTGTGTGAGAACACGTGTGTGTGTGTGAACACGTGTATTTGTATGAACACGTGTATGTATGAACGTGTGTGTGTGTTTGTGTGTGCACACGTGTGTGTGTGTGTGAACACGTGTGTGTGTGAATGTGTGTGTGAACGTGTGTATGTGAACACGTGTGTGTGAACACGTGTGTGTGTGTGAACATGTGTGTGTGTGAACACGTGTGTGTGTGTGTGTGAACAGGTGTGTGTGTGTGAACAGGTGTGTGTGTGTGAATCAGTGTGTGTGTGTGTGAACCGGTGTGTGTGTGTGTGTGTGTGTGTGTGTGAACCGGTGTGTGTGTGTGTGTGAATACGTGTGTGTCTGTGTGTGTGTGTGTGTGAACACGTGTGTGTGTGAGTGAACACTTGTGTGTGTGTGTGAACAGGTGTGTGTTTGTGAACACGTGTGTGTTTGTGAACACGTGTGTGTGTGTGAACAGGTGTGTGTGTGTGTGAACACGTGTGTGTGTGTGTGTGTGTGTGTGTGAACACGTGTGTGTGTGAGTGAACACTTGTGTGTGTGTGTGAACAGGTGTGTGTTTGTGAACACGTGTGTGTGTGTGAACAGGTGTGTGTGTGTGTGAACACGTGTGTGTGTGTGTGTGAACACGTGTGTGTGTGTGTGTGAACGTGTGTGTGTGTGACATCGTGTGTGTGTGAACACGTGTGTGTGTGTGTGGACACGTGTGTGTGTGTGAGAACACGTGTGTGCGTGCGTGTGTGAACACGTGTGTGCGTGTGTGTGAACACGTGTGTGTGCGTGTGTGTGTGAACATGTGTGTGTGAGTGTGAACGTGTGTGTTTGTGTGTGAACACGTGTGTGTGTGTGAACACGTGTGTGTGTGTGAACAGGTGTGTGTGTGTGAACACGTGTGTGTGTGAGAACATGTGTGAACAGGTGTGTGTGTGAACACGTGTGTGTGTGAACAAATGTGTGTGTGTGTGAACAGGTGTGTGTGTGTAAACAGGTGTGTGTGTGTGAACGCGTGTGTGTGTGTGAACGCTTGTGTGTGTGTGTGTGTGTGAACACGTGTGTGTGTGTGCAAACAGGTGTGTGTGTGTGAACACGTGTGTGTGTGAACACGTGTGTGTGCGTGTGGACACGTGTGTGTGTGTGTGAGAACACGTGTGTGTGTGCATGTGTGGACACGTGTGTGTGTGTGAACAGGGGTGTGTGTGTGTGAACAGGTGTGTGTGTGAACACGTGTGTGTGTGAACACGTGTATTTGTATGAACACGTGTGTGTGTGAACGTGTGTGTGTGTTTGTGTGTGCACACGTGTGTGTGTGTGTGAACACGTGTGTGTGTGAATGCGTGTGTGTGAACGTGTGTATGTGAACACATGTGTGTATGTGAACGGGTGTGTGTTAACATGTGTGTGTGTGAACACGTGTGTGTGAACACATGTGTGTGTGTGAACATGTGTGTGTGTGAACACGTGTGTGTGTGAACACGTGTGTGTGTGAACACGTGTGTGTGTGTGTGAACAGGTGTGTGTGTGTGAACAGGTGTGTGTGTGTGTGAATCGGTGTGTGTGTGTGTGAACCGGTGTGTGTGTGTGAACCGGTGTGTGTGTGAATACGTGTGTGTCTGTGTGTGTGTGTGTGAACACGTGTGAGTGTGAGTGAACACGTGTGTGTGTGTGTGAACAGGTGTGTGTGTGTGAACACGTGTGTGTGTGAACAGGTGTGTGTGTGTGAACACGTGTGTGTGTGTGAACAGGTCTGTGTGTGTGAACACGTGTGTGTGTGAACACGTGTATTTGTATGAACACGTGTGCGTGTGAACGTGTGTGTGTGTTTGTGTGAGAACACGTGTGTGTGTGAGAAAACGTGTGTGTGTGTGAGAACACGTGTGTGTGTGAGAACATGTATGTGTGAGAACACGTGTGTGTGTGAGAACACGTGTGTGTGTGTGAACAGGTGTGTGTGTGTGTGAAAAGGTGTGTGTGTGTCTGTGTGTGAACCCGTGTGTGTCTGTGTGTGAACACGTGTGTGTGAGAGAACAGGTGTGTGTGTGTGAACACGTGTGTGTGTGAACACGTGTCTGTGTGTGAACACGTGTGTGTGTGCGTGTGTGTGAACAGGTGTGTGTGTGTGTGAACAAGTGTGTGTGTGAACACGTGTGTGTGTGAACATGTGTGTGTGTGAGAAAACGTGTGTGAGTGTGTGAGAACACGTGTGTGTGAGAACAAGTGTGTGTGAACATGTGTGTGTGTGAGAACACGTATGTGTGTGTGAGAACAGGTGTGTGTGTGTGAACAGGTGTGTGTGTGTGAGAACACGTGTGTGTGTGTGAGAACACGTGTGTGTGTGTGAACAGGTGTGTGTGTGTGTGAACAGGTGTGTGTGTGTGTGTGAACAAGTGTGTGTGTGAACACGTGTGTGTGTGAAAAGGTGTGTGTGTGAACAAGTGTGTGTGTGTGAACACGTGTGAGTGTGTGAACAGGTGTGTGTGTGAACACGTGTGTGTGTGTGTGTGTGAACGTGTGTGTGTGTGTGACAACGTGTGTGTGTGAACACGTGTGTGTGTGTGTGGACACGTGTGTGTGTGTGAGAACACGTGTGTGCGTGCGTGTGTGAACACGTGTGTGCGTGTGTGTGAACACGTGTGTGTGTGCGTGTGTGTGTGAACATGTGTGTGTGAGTGTGAACGTGTGTGTTTGTGTGTGAACACGTGTGTGTGTGTGAACACGTGTGTGTGTGAACAGGTGTGTGTGTGTGAACACGTGTGTGTGTGTGAACACGTGTGTGTGTGTGAACAGGTGTGTGTGTGAACACGTGTGTGTGTGTGAACAAATGTGTGTGTGTGTGTGTAAACAGGTGTGTGTGTGTGAACGCGTGTGTGTGTGTGAACGCGTGTGTGTGTGTGTGTGTGAACACGTGTGTGTGTGTGCAAACAGGTGTGTGTGTGTGAACACGTGTGTGTGTGAACACGTGTGTCTGCGTGTGGACACGTGTGTGTGTGTGTGAGAACACGTGTGTGTGTGCATGTGTGGACACGTGTGTGTGTGTGAACAGGGGTGTGTGTGTGTGAACAGGTGTGTGTGTGAACACGTGTGTGTGTGAACACGTGTATTTGTATGAACACGTGTGTGTGTGAACGTGTGTGTGTGTTTGTGTGTGCACACGTGTGTGTGTGTGTGAACACGTGTGTGTGTGAATGTGTGTGTGTGAACGTGTGTATGTGAACACATGTGTGTATGTGAACGGGTGTGTGTTAACATGTGTGTGTGTGAACACGTGTGTGTGAACACATGTGTGTGTGAACATGTGTGTGTGTGAACACGTGTGTGTGTGAACACGTGTGTGTGAACAGGTGTGTGTGTGTGAACAGGTGTGTGTGTGTGTGAACAGGTGTGTGTGTGAACACGTGTGTGTGTGAACGTGTGTGTGTGTGAACGTGTGTGTATCTGTGTGTGAACACGTGTGTGTGTATGTGAACACGTGTGTGTGTGTGTGTGTGAACAGGTGTGTGTGTGAACACGTGTGTGTGTGTGAGAACACGTGTGTGTGTGTGTGAAGAGGTGTGTGTGTGAACAGGTGTGTGTGTGTGAGAACACGTGTATGTGTGTGTGTGAGAACACGTGTGTGTGTGTGAACAGGTGTGTGTGTGAGAACATGTGTGTGTGAACACGTGTGTGTGTGTGTGAACAGGTGTGTGTGTGTGAACAGGTGTGTGTGTGAACAGGTGTGTGTGTGTGTGAATCGGTGTGTGTGTGTGAACAGGTGTGTGTGAACAGGTGTGTGTGTGAAAAGGTGTGTGTGTGAACACATGTGTGTGTGTGAACGTGTGTGTGTGTCTGTATGTGAACAGGTGTGTGTGTGAACACGTGTGTGTGTGTGTGAACGTGTGTGTGTGTGTGAACGCGTGTGTGTGTGAAAACATGTGTGTGTGTGAACACGTGTGTGTGTGAACAGGTGTGTGCGAGAACAGGTGTGGGTGTCTGTGTGAGAACACGTGTGTGTGTGAGAAAACGTGTGTGTGTGTGAGAACACGTGTGTGTGTGTGAGAACATGTATGTGTTAAACACGTGTGTGTGTGAGAACACGTGTGTGTGTGTGAACAGGTGTGTGTGTGTGTGTGAAAAGGTGTGTGTGTGTGAGAACACGTGTGTGTGTGAGAACACGTGTGCGTGTGTGAACAGGTGTGTGTGTGTGAACACGTGTGTGTGTGTGAACAGGTGTGTGTGTGTGAACACCTGTGTGTGTGTGAACAGGTATGTGTGTGAACAGGTGTGTGTGTGTGAACACGTGTGTGTGTGTGAACAGGTGTGTGTGCATGAGAAAAGGTGTGTGTGTGTGAACACGTGTGTGTGTGAGAGAACAGGTGTGTGTGTGTGTGTGAACAGGTGTGTGTGTGTGTGAACAGGTGTGTGTGTTTGTGTGAGAACACGTGTGTGTGTGTGAGAACACGTGTGTGTGTGTGAACAGGTGTGTGTGTGTGAACACGTGTGTGTGTGTGAACAGGTGTGTGTGTGTGAACACGTGTGTGTGTGAACAGGTATGTGTGTGAACAGGTGTGTGTGTGTGTGAACACGTGTGAGTGTGTGAACAGGTGTGTGTGTGTGTGAACACGTGTGTGTGTGTGTGTGAACACGTGTGTGTGTGTGTGAACTTTTGTGTGTGTGTGACAACGTGTGTGTGTGAACACGTGTGTGTGTGTGGACACGTGTGTGTGTGAGAACACGTGTGTGCGTGCGTGTGTGAACACGTGTGTGCCTGTGTGTGAACACGTGTGTGTGTGTGAACAGGTGTGTGTGAGTGTGAACGTGTGTGTTTGTGTGTGAACACGTGTGTGTGTGTGTGTGAACACGTGTGTGTGTGTGAACAGGTGTGTGTTTGTGAACACGTGTGTGTGTGAGAACACGTGTGTGTGTGTGAACAGGTGTGTGTGTGAACACGTGTGTGTGTGTGTGAACAAATGTGTGTGTGTGTGAACAGGTGTGTGTGTGTAAACAGGTGTGTGTGTGAACGCGTGTGTGTGTGTGAACAGGTGTGTATGTGTGTGTGTGAACACGTGTGTGTGTGTGCGAACAGGTGTGTGTGTGTGAACACGTGTGTGTGTGAACACGTGTGTGTGCGTGTGGACACGTGTGTGTGTGTGTGAGAACACGTGTGTGTGTGCATGTGTGGACACGTGTGTGTGTGTGAACAGGGGTGTGTGTGTGAACAGGTGTGTGTGTGAACACATGTGTGTGTGAACACGTGCATTTGTATGAACAGGTGTGTGTGAGAACGTGTGTGTGTGTTTGTGTGTGCACACGTGTGTGTGTGTGTGAACACGTGTGTATGTGAATGTGTGTGTGTGAACGTGTGTATGTGAACACGTGTGTGTATGTGAACGGGTGTGTGTTAACAGGTGTGTGTGTGAACACGTGTGTGTGAACACGTGTGTGTGTGTGAACATGTGTGTGTGTGTGAACACGTGTGTGTGTGAACACGTGTGTGTGTGAACACGTGTGTGTGTGTGTGAACAGGTGTGTGTGTGTGAACAGGTGTGTGTGTGTGAATCGGTGTGTGTGTGTGTGAACCGGTGTGTGTGTGTGTGTGTGAACCGGTGTGTGTGTGTGTGAATACGTGTGTGTCTGTGTGTGTGTGTGAACACGTGTGTGTGTGAGTGAACACGTGTGTGTGTGTGTGTGAACAGGTGTGTGTGTGTGAACACGTGTGTGTGTGTGAACAGGTGTGTGTGTGTGAACACGTGTGTGTGTGTGAACAGGTGTGTGTGTGAACACGGGTGTGTGTGTGTGAACAGGTGTGTGTGTGAGAACAGGTGTGTGTGTCTGTGTGTGAACCCGTGTGTGTCTGTGTGTGAACACGTGTGTGTGAGAGAACAGGTGTGTGTGTGTGAACACGTGTGTGTGTGAACACGTGTGTGTGTGTGAACACGTGTGTGTGTGTGCGTGTGTGTGAACACGTGTGTGCATGTGTGTGTGAGAACATGTGTGTGTGTGAACGTGTGTGTGTGTTTGTGTGTGCACACGTGTGTGTGTGTGAACACGTGTGTGTGTGAATGTGTGTGTGTACGTGTGTGAACACGTGTGTGTATGTGAACGGGTGTGTGTTAACAGGTGTGTGTGTGAACACGTGTGTGTGAACAGGTGTGTGTGTGTGAACAGGTGTGTGTGTGTGAGTGAACAAGTGTGTGTGTGAACACGTGTGTGTGTGAAGAGGTGTGTGTGTGAACACGTGTGTGTGTGAACACGTGTGAGTGTGTGAACAGGTGTGTGTGTGTGTGAACACGTGTGTGTGTGTGTGTGTGAACACGTGTGTGTGTGTGTGTGAACGTGTGTGTGTGTGTGACAACGTGTGTGTGTGACAACGTGTGTGTGTGAACACGTGTGTGTGTGTGTGGACACGTGTGTGTGTGTAAGAACACGTGTGTGCGTGCGTGTGTGAACACGTGTGTGTGTGCGTGTGTGTGAACATGTGAGTGTGAACGTTTGTGTTTGTGTGTGAACACGTGTGTGTGTGTGAACACGTGTGTGTGAGTGAACAGGTGTGTGTGTGTGAACACGTGTGTGTGTGAGAACACGTGTGTGTGTGTGAACTGGTGTGTGTGTGAACACGTGTGTGTGTGAACAAATGTGTGTGTGTGTGAACAGGTGTGTGTGTGTAAACGGGTGTGTGTGTGTGAACGCGTGTGTGTGTGTGAACAGGTGTGTATGTGTGTGTGTGAACACGTGTGTGTGTCTGCGACCAGGTGTGTGTGTGTGAACACGTGTGTGTGTGGACACGTGTATGTGTGTGTGAGTACACGTGTGTGTGTGCATGTGTGGACACGTGTGTGTGTGTGAACAGGTGTGTGTGTGTGAACAGGTGTGTGTGTGAACACGTGTGTGTGTGTGTGAACAAATGTGTGTGTGTGTGAACAGGTGTGTGTGTGTAAACAGGTGTGTGTGTGTGAACGCGTGTGTGTGTGTGAACAGGTGTGTATGTGTGTGTGTGAACACGTGTGTGTGTGTGCAAACAGGTGTGTGTGTGTGAACACGTGTGTGTGTGAACACGTGTGTGTGCGTGTGGACACGTGTGTGTGTGTGTGAGAACACGTGTGTGTGTGCATGTGTGGACACGTGTGTGTGTGTGAACACGGGTGTGTGTGTGTGAACAGGTGTGTGTGTGAACACGTGTGTGTGTGAACACGTGTATTTGTATGAACACGTGTGTGTGTGAACGTGTGTGTGTGTTTGTGTGTGCACACGTGTGTGTGTGAATGTGTGTGTGTGAACGTGTGTATGTGAACACGTGTGTGTATGTGAACGGGTGTGTGTTAACAGGTGTGTGTGTGAACACGTGTGTGTGAACACGTGTGTGTGTGTGAACATGTGTGTGTGTGAACACGTGTGTGTGTGAACACGTGTGTGTGTGAACACGTGTGTGTGTGTGAACAGGTGTGTGTGTGTGAACAGGTGTGTGTGTGTGAATCGGTGTGTGTGTGTGTGAACCGGTGTGTGTGTGTGTGTGTGAACCGGTGTGTGTGTGAATACGTGTGTGTCTGTGTGTGTGTGTGTGAACACGTGTGTGTGTGAGTGAACACGTGTGTCTGTGTGTGAACAGGTGTGTGTGTGTGAACACGTGTGTGTGTGTGAACAGGTGTGTGTGTGTGAACAGGTGTGTGTGTGTGAACAGGTGTGTGTGTGTGAACACGTGTGTGTGTGTGTGAACAGGTGTGTGTGTGAGAACAGGTGTGTGTCTCTGTGTGTGAACCCGTGTGTGTCTGTGTGTGAACACGTGTGTGAGAGAACAGGTGTGAGTGTGTGAACACGTGTGTGTGTGAACACGTGTCTGTGTGTGAACACGTGTGTGTGTGCGTGTGTGTGAACACGTGTGTGCATGTGTGTGTGAGAACATGTGTGTGTGTGTGAACGTGTGTGTCTGTTTGTGTGTGCACACGTGTGTGTGTGAACACGTGTGTGTGTGAATGTGTGTGTGTGAACTTGTGTATGTGAACACGTGTGTGTATGTGAACGGGTGTGTGTTAACAGGTGTGTGTGTGAACACGTGTGTGTGAACAGGTGTGTGTGTGTGTGAACAAGTGTGTGTGTGAACACGTGTGTGTGTGAACAGGTGTGTGTGTGAACACGTGCGTGTGTGAACACGTGTGAGTGTGTGAACAGGTGTGTGTGTGTGAACACGTGTGTGTGTGTGTGTGAACGTGTGTGTGTGTGTGACAACGTGTGTGTGAACACGTGTGTGTGTGTGTGGACACGTGTGTGTGTGTGAGAACACGTGTGTGCGTGCGTGTGTGAACACGTGTGTGCGTGTGTGTGAACACGTGTGTGTGTGCGTGTGTATGAACATTTGTGTGTGAGTGTGAACGTGTGTGTTTGTGTGTGAACACGTGTGTGTGTGAACACGTGTGTGTGTGCGTGTGTGTGAACACGTGTGTGCATGTGTGTGTGAGAACATGTGTGTGTGTGAACGTGTGTGTCTGTGTGTGCACACGTGTGTGTGTGAACACGTGTGTGTGTGAATGTGTGTGTGTGAACTTGTGTATCTGAACACGTGTGTGTATGTGAACGGGTGTGTGTTAACAGGTGTGTGTGTGAACACGTGTGTGTGAACAGGTGTGTGTGTGTGAACAGGTGTGTGTGTGTGTGAACAAGTGTGTGTGTGAACACGTGTGTGTGTGAACAGGTGTGTGTGTGAACACGTGTTTGTGTGAACACGTGTGAGTGTGTGTGTGTGTGAACACGTGTGTGTGTGTGTGTGTGAACACGTGTGTGTGTGTGTGAACACGTGTGTGTGTGTGTGTGAACGTGTGTGTGTGTGTGACAACGTGTGTGTGTGAACACGTGTGTGTGTGGACACGTGTGTGTGTGTGAGAACACGTGTGTGCGTGCGTGTGTGAACACGTGTGTGTGTGAATGTGTGTGTGTGAACGTGTGTATGTGAACACGTGTGTGTGAACACGTGTGTGTGTGTGAACATGTGTGTGTGTGTGAACACGTGTGTGTGTGAACACGTGTGTGAGTGAACACGTGTGTGTGTGTGTGAACAGGTGTGTGTGTTTGAACAGGTGTGTGTGTGTGAACCGGTGTGTGTGTGTGTGTGTGTGTGAACCGGTGTGTGTGTGTGTGTGAATACGTGTGTGTCTGTGTGTGTGTGTGTGAACACGTGTGTGTGAGTGAACACGTGTGTGTGTGTGTGAACAGGTGTGTGTTTGTGAACACGTGTGTGTGTGTGAACAGGTGTGTGTGTGTGAAATCGTGTGTGTGTGTGAACAGGTGTGTGTGTGTGAACACGTGTGTGTGTGAACAGGTGTGTGTGTGAGAACAGGTGTGTGTGTCTGTGTGTGAACCCGTGTGTGTCTGTGTGTGAACACGTGTGTGTGAGAGAACAGGTGTGTGTGTGTGTGAACACGTGTGTGTGTGAACACGTGTGTGTGTGAACAAGTGTGTGTGTGCGTGTGTGTGAACACGTGTGTGCATGTGTGTGTGAGAACATGTGTGTGTGTGTGAACGTGTGTGTGTGTTTGTGTGTGCACACGTGTGTGTGTGTGAACACGTGTGTGTGTGTGAATGTGTGTGTGTGAACGTGTGTATGTGAACACGTGTGTGTATGTGAACGGGTGTGTGTTAACAGGTGTGTGTGTGAACACGTGTGTGTGAACAGGTGTGTGTGTGTGTGAACATGTGTGTGTGTGAACACGTGTGTGTGTGTGAACAGGTGTGTGTGTGAACACGTGTGTGTGTGGACAGGTGTGTGTGTGTGGAAAGGTGTGTGTGTATGTGAACAGGTGTGTGTGTGTGAACATGTGTGTGTGTGTGAACAGGTGTGTGTTTGTCTGTGTGTGAACAGGTGTGTGTGTGAACAGGTGTGTGTGTGAACGTGTGTGTGTGTGAACGTGTGTGTATCTGTGTGTGAACATGTGTGTGTGTATGTGAACACGTGTGTGTGAGAGAGAACACGTCTGTGTGTGAGAAAACGTGTGTGAGTGTGTGAGAACACGTGTGTTTGTGAGAACACGTGTGTGAGTGAACACGTGTGTGTGTGTGAGAACACGTGTGTGTGTGTGTGTGAACAGGTGTGTGTGTGAACAGGTGTGTGTGTGTGAGAACACGTGTATGTGTGTGTGAGAACACGTGTGTGTGTGTGAACAGGTGTGTGTGTGAGAACATGTGTGTGTGAACACGTGTGTGTGTGTGTGAACAGGTGTGTGTGTGTGTGAACAGGTGTGTGTGTGAACAGGTGTGTGTGTGTGTGAATCGGTGTGTGTGTGTGAACAGGTGTGTGTGAACAGGTGTGTGTGTGAACAGGTGTGTGTGTGAGAAAGCGTGTGTGTGTGTGTGAGAACACGAGTGTGTGTGTGTGAACAGGTGTGTGTGTGTGAACAGGTGTGTGTGTGTGTGTGAACGTGTGTGTGTGTGTGACAACGTGTGTGTGTGAACACGTGTGTGTGTGTGGACACGTGTGTGTGTGAGAACACGTGTGTGCGTGCGTGTGTGAACACGTGTGTGCGTGTGTGTGAACACGTGTGTGTGTGCGTGTGTGTGAACATGTGTGTGTGAGTGTGAACGTGTGTGTTTGTGTGTGAACACGTGTGTGTGTGTGAACACGTGTGCGTGTGTGTAAACAGGTGTGTGTGTGTGAACGTGTGTGTGTGTGTGAACAGGTGTGTATGTGTGTGTGTGAACACGTGTGTGTGTGTGCAAACAGGTGTGTGAGTGTGAACACGTGTGTGTGTGAACACGTGTGTGTGCGTGTGGACACGTGTGTGTGTGTGTGAGAACATGTGTGTGTGTGTGAACAGGTGTGTGTGTGAACACGTGTGTGTGTGTGTGTGAACAAATGTGTGTGTGTGTGAACAGGTGTGTGTGTGTGTAAACAGGTGTGTGTGTGTGAACGCGTGTGTGTGTGTGAACAGGTGTGTATGTGTGTGTGTGAACACGTGTGTGTGTGTGCAAACAGGTGTGTGTGTGTGTGAACACGTGTGTGTGTGAACACGTGTGTGTGCGTGTGGACATGTGTGTGTGTGTGTGAGAACACGTGTGTGTGTGCATGTGTGGACACGTGTGTGTGTGTGAACAGGGGTGTGTGTGTGTGAACAGGTGTGTGTGTGAACACGTGTGTGTGTGAACACGTGTATTTGTATGAACACGTGTGTGTGTAAACGTGTGTGTGTGTTTGTGTGTGTACACGTGTGTGTGTGTGTGAACACGTGTGTGTGTGAATGTGTGTGTGTGAACGTGTGTATGTGAACACGTGTGTGTATGTGAACGGGTGTGTGTTAACAGGTGTGTGTGTGAACACGTGTGTGTGCGTGTGGACATGTGTGTGTGTGTGTGAGAACACGTGTGTGTGTGCATGTGTGGACACGTGTGTGTGTGTGAACAGGGGTGTGTGTGTGTGAACAGGTGTGTGTGTGAACACGTGTGTGTGTGAACACGTGTATTTGTATGAACACGTGTGTGTGTAAACGTGTGTGTGTTTGTGTGTGTACACGTGTGTGTGTGTGTGTGAACACGTGTGTGTGTGAATGTGTGTGTGTGAACGTGTGTATGTGAACACGTGTGTGTATGTGAACGGGTGTGTGTTAACAGGTGTGTGTGTGAACACGTGTGTGTGTGTGAACATGTGTGTGTGTGAACACGTGTGTGTGTGAACACGTGTGTGTGTGAACACGTGTGTGTGTGTGAACAGGTGTGTGTGTGTGAACAGGTGTGAGTGTGTGTGAATCGGTGTGTGTGTGTGTGAACCGGTGTGTGTGTGTGTGTGTGAACCGGTGTGTGTGTGAATACGTGTGTGTCTGTGTGTGTGTGTGTGAACACGTGTGTGTGTGAGTGAACACGTGTGTGTGTGTGTGAACAGGTGTGTGTGTGTGAACACGTGTGTGTGTGTGAACAGGTGTGTGTGTGTGAACACGTGTGTGTGTGTGAACAGGTGTGTGTGTGTGAACACGTGTGTGTGTGTGTGAACAGGTGTGTGTGTGAGAACAGGTGTGTGTGTCTGTGTGTGAACCCGTGTGTGTCTGTGTGTGAACACGTGTGTGTGAGAGAACAGGTGTGTGTGTGAACACGTGTGTGTGTGAACACGTGTATGTGTGTGAACACGTGTGTGTGTGTGCGTGTGTGTGAACACGTGTGTGCATGTGTGTGTGAGAACATGTGTGTGTGTGTGAACGT